>NW_020185337.1:46541-192396 GCF_003031525.2 Neophocaena asiaeorientalis asiaeorientalis | reverse complement strand
TATATATATATATATATACACACATATATACACACACACACACACACACACACACACAAAATCAGGGTCTCTCTGGAGGAAATCACAGACTCTAACTTTTGTTTATTTTATTTTGTTTTTGACAATTCAGAGTCACTGGGATTGGTTTTGTCCATGGTTTTCTGCTCTCAGTGAAGAGTCTTTCTGAGTAAGTGCTGTGTGTATCCAGTATTAATGTTTTCATGAGTAACCATTCTGAGAATAATTGACTAGCCATTCTCATATTGCTTATGAGGTTTAATGGGAAAATATAAGATTTTTCCATTCTTCAGTTATGATTTTCTTGCCGGTTGGATCAAGGGGCCATCTGCTTTATAGAAAGAGTTTTTGAATACTAACTTTCACGGGACTCTGATTAAAGTGATTGGCTTGAAAATATACATTGGCTTTACCATGTCCTTAATTCTGAGTTTGGATGCAGCTAAAAAGGGAGACGTTAATACATTTTAGTTTTAAGAAATAGGTCTCATATTTAATATGCATACTTAGGAAAAATAAACTATGCATCAGCATTTGAGCCAATGGCCTTAGCCCTAATTTATAGCAGTAATATATTGCAACACTGATTTCTGACTGATAACCTTCATAAATGGACCGCATGCCTTCCAATATGTTCTTGGCAAGTATACCTCATTTTATTTTCCTGTTAATGAAATTGGCATAGAATTACATTGGGGGGGAGCCATATATCGGCTGCATGTATATTAAATGCAAACTATTATTGCTAATAATAAGTACACTGAAGTTGGAAGGTTGACAGCTATCTAAACTCACACACTAACCTTAACACAGCCGCTCAAGTAAATGTTTGGTTTAACAAAGTGGCTTTCACAATCTACCATCTTTCTTATTCTAAACTTTCCATGAGCATTTTCATTTGTACTTTGAGGACTCTATCTCAGGATCTTAGAGTAGCCTATGTTATCTGTTACCATTATACTGTCATGCCAGGAAAAGACAACTATTCCATACCTTTATTTGATACAGATATCTTATTGGAAACTTTTTTAAAGATAGTGTGTACTTTCTAGATTGTGAAGATGTAAAATAGAGGCAGAACTCGATTTTTTCCATCTTTGTGGTCAGCAGCTTCATTCACTGATTTTGCATCTTAGTTATACTTTAGTGTGGAACAACCATAAAAAGTTCCATGCCAAATAAAAACAGCCAGAAAAATGATGTTTTCTGCTTACGGCATTAGTGCTGTTATGGAACACAATTCCTCTGTTTTGAAAAACAATAGAGTTTGTTATGAAAATGAGTTTCCCCAGAAAATGCCACATGACTGTAGGCTATTAATTATACAGTTTTATTATTATCTTTTGTTCCGAACAATAGTGCTCCTGAGGTCCTGTGGAACTTTTCTCCCATGCGATCATGTCGAGTTTTGATTAAGCATCATTATACACAGTTCATTAACAATGTATCTTAAAATGAGTTTTTGATTGAACATTTTTACTGGTCGTTTTCTATAATTGATGGATTCTGTTGAAATTTCGCATAAAAAATTTGCCAGGATAGTTACAGTATTTTTCATTATGCATCATTATGCCCCTTTTCCCTAAAAGAACGCAAGTTTCTTTAAAAAAAATTAAGTTCCAAAAATTAGATATTGATCTGTTGCCAAGGCAGTTGCTCCTTCCATAGTTCAATTAGGAGAGAAACAGAAACTGGTAATGTTGACTAGGAATAAGAAAAAAATGGGAAATTAAATAATCCTGTTAACTTAGCCCTCTTTTCCCTAGGGCCCAAGTCATACTTTAGGAGAGAAAATGAACTCTTTCAAATTGATAAGGGTCCTTATAATGTATTACTGAACTTGATCAGTTTCACTGGATTCTCCAATATTATAATATTAATCTTAATGTTGACAACTTCCGCTCTTAGCTTAATCAAATGGTTAAAGTAATTTGGCAATTGGTCAACTAATTACTTTTTCTAATACCTTTATACTTAAAGAAAACTAGAAACCTCTTAGAAATTATTTAATGTATTAGTAAAAACTGCCTTATAATTTTTTTATACTGAATTTATTGTCACTGGAGGTATTCAAGCAAATGCTTGATAGCTACACACTGGGGAGCAGAAAATGGTAAAATAGACCATCTTTAATATTTCTTCCAACTCTAACCTTTCATGTGATAATAGTATAAAAAGTAGGACAGAGGTAGAAAAAGAACAGGAAATGGAGTTTGAAGACTGATATTGTTTGGCTTCAGGCAAGTTACTTAACTTCTCTGGGTTTCAGTTACCTTACCTCTGAAGATAAGGAAAATGTTAAAGGTTCCTTCCTACTGGAGCATTCCATGATTCTCTATTTTCCTAGTGGCTGAGGAATAAATGAAAGTCCTGCAAGAACCTATTTTTCATTGAGGAAACAGAAACACGTGGGGTAGTGGAGCCCACTAGCAAATGATGGCAAATTTAAATTATAAAATTCCAATGATTTTATAGTTTTGCTATCTATTACATTAACTTAAATATTTCTAACTTATCTAACTTTTTGCATAGATTTTCTCCTACTGAAAATACGAATAAGAAAAAAGGAAAAAAGTTTTTTCTTTATAATTCTCTAGTTTCTTCTTTGAAATAGGAATTACTGCTGCCACCAGAAGCTTCTATGAGCTGGATCATGCTTTGTCAATGTCATCATAGAGAAAGGGTCAAATTAAAGTTTTTGGTGCTGAGCATGGGATATTTTTCAGAAAGGGAAGAGCTAGTCATTGCTTACTTTCTTAAATCTCATCTACTTATTGTCATTATCCTTCCCCTCATATCTGTTTTCCTCGTTTTCCCTTGGGCAGAATATAAGGACTATTAGCTCACAAATACATTTCTAACCCTGGTGAAATCACATAGATCGAACAGTTAGAATTTCGTCAACCACCCAGACATTTTGGGGGGCCAAAAGTGCTCAGTCTTCTAAAACTTGAAAGAAAAGGAACCCTAAATGTCAAGTCCATTTTTTATCTGCTCTAGAATTCTCTCTTCCTCCTCCTTCTGTTTCTCTGTCCCAACATCCTACTCCTTTAAACTGCAAGGCACCACTGCAAGGAAGGAAAATGTGCCAGGAATTCACTCTGTAACACTGAGTGGACCACACTTCCTCATTAACTTGTATCTCAGAATTTATTGATGATTACCTAAAGTGGTGGTTAACTAGGACACGTTCTCTACCACATCTTCTTGCCCTCTATCTTGCAATTTAGGTGGGAAAAAATTATGGAAAAATATAATGTGAAGAAATTTAATCCATTGTAACATCAAGTTCACAGGTCAAGTTTAAAACTATATTGAAGTTCATTCACATGATATTTTGATTTATTTCCGACATGTGAGGTGAATGAGCAAAGTAGATTTGTGAGCATTTAATGTTGTAACCGAATGGAGGATAATCACTATGTCTGCTCAAATGTAAAACAAAGTGATAAGATACATTTTATTGTGGGTTGAGGTCTACTGAAATAATAAGAATTTCCTATTCCCCTAGTATATCTTAACATATTTGGGTAAAAGAAAAATGTTACAGAGTCAAGATGGCAGCTTGAACACCAACTAATTATTTGTTGGTGTTCTTAGCCAGAAGGGGAGAAAATAGACAAGTGTGACTCTAAGCAACATCTATTGAACAGCTATATATATATATATATGGCTGTTGCTTACTATTATATTCTTCATGTAGAAAGAGCAGAGTATGAAAACAGAGTTCAATGATCCAACCTGGGTATAAAATGGAAAGACCAAAGTGTCTTCTTATCTTTGGCCAACAGTAAGGTCTTCTGGGGAAAGCATAGAACTTGATAGTTAATAATCCTGGATTCTAACCTTCAGTCTGTCTTGACCAAGTAGTCAATCTGTCTTGATCAAGTAGTCAAGGCAGACCTAGGAAAGTTAACTCATCTCTACCAGCTTTACTTTCTTAGTCAGTGTATGGACAAAGAATTGAGACATCCTTGGAAATCTCTGGCAGGGTGCCTAGCAGCCAGCAGGCACACACAAGGTACTCATGGGTTCTTTCTCAGTTTTCTCACCCATGAATGAGGGGTTTCATCTATAACACAATCATTTTCAAGTTTTCTTTTTCTTTTTTTTGAAGCAATAGAAAAGCTTTTCAATAACACCAACAAACTTTACATGGAATCTCAACTTTCCACACAATCAGCACACAGTCACCAATCTGTTCAGCACCTTAAATCATTAGCTATTTCTTCAGCCAATACACAATCTGTGTGGGTTACACATGACAATGGTCTCTAGTGTTTCACATTCTGTTTCCTCAAGGTAATTCGCCTGACATTTTATGATTAAAGGGGGTTAATACTGATGTGGTGAATGATAACGATCCTTTGAAATTGTGCTGGAGGTCATGATTCTATAAATAAAGAGTGGCACATCTAACTGCAGACAAGCCTGATTCAGGCAGAATCCTATAACGGATGTCATTTATCTGTGCCACTCACTGTGGGTGCTGGAATTTTTACTAAAATTACCATTTGGGGCCCACCCTGTTCAGATATCTATTTTTAACAATACACTAAAAGTTTCTTTTAATTCAAGACTATATAAAGGCAAAAGAAGCATTTGGTTTAGCATAAATCAGACAATCGTAATAACTATATATTTTACTAAATATTTAACTTACTTAGACAATATCTATACTTAGCAGCACGGCATGGTTGGGAGAGCCTTCAGACTCAGACTAAACTAATTTTAAACCCCGGCTCTTTCATTTATTAGCTTTGTGACCTTGAACAATTATTTTATCCTTGCTAAGCCACATTTTCCTCATCAGTGAAATGGAAATGAGAATTCATTCCTCATTTGGGTTGCTGTGAAATTGAAAAGACAAAACCTGTTCTGGAGCCCAGCGTTGGACCCAGCTTATAGCAGATGCCCTTTACCTATTAATTCATTTTTGCTTAATATGTGGTGCGGTGCTGACGCTCACTTACAGTCCCTCCTCAACCAAAACTTGGAGAAACTTGAAAACCAAGTTTGGCTAAAGAGCTGCACCGGTACAGCTTGGTTCCTTATCTTATTTTACTTTTCTTTTGTGTCAGTTATTGGTCATCGCCAGAATCTTGAACTGATTTTTACACTAATTTACAGAGACGCTCAGGTTCTGTGTTATTAGTTGTTAAACGTTTACACACCACAAAGAAATAAATGTCTGCATTAACTGTGTGCCTGTCATCCTCTCAGATACTAATGCTGCTGCACAGATTCATGCAGTTAGAACAAGAAATCAGCTTTCTTCCAAAATGTGCTCTGCAAAATACCTGCTATTGTCATAAGTTTACCTAGGAATGTGCCATCTCTCTCTCATTAGATATTTTTTAGGTAGTAGTGACTCCAATTTGTACACCACATGAAAATTTTGGCTCTTCTGTGCCAACAGCACTAACTCTAGAATTAGACTCTCACAAATTTAATGTGCAGACAAGACACTTGGGGATCTTGTTAAAAAGCAGAGTCTAATTCAGTAGGTCTGGTATAGGGCCTGAGCGTCTGCATTTCTCACAACCTCCCTGATGATGTTCATGCAGCTGAAGTACAAACCTCAGTTTGAGTAGCAAGGCTCTAGGTCCATCCTAGGTCACCTTGTCAATCATCCACTGTGGCCCCTCCACCATCTCTTCTGCCCACCCACTTAGAATAAGCAGATTTGGTTTTGTGTTTATATCTGTTTATTTCTGTATTACAACCCAGCCATGTTTGAAATACCAACAGAACCAAGAAAACCCTATTGCAAACTTGGAAATTTTCGGCTGTTTATCTCCAAAAAGTTATCTTCTAAAAGAAAAAAAGCAAACAAAAACAAACTCACAACCTTGTGTCAATTTTAAATGCTGACCTCCTTTTATACAACTTCCTTCTTTGTGAATTTAATCATTTTTCTGACGATCTTGTAAGTTGATTTTCTAACCACAAAGAAAGTAAAAATCCGTCATGGAAAAAACCCATTCTTATGACTTTGAAAACTATTAAAATAACATTGGCTTGTGACTACAGCTAGCCCCCCCGCAGGCCGAGCATTTATAATAACACACACTCTTTCTTCCCAACTTGCCTTCAACAGTGAGCCGTCTGTAAGCCCTGTTTAATCAATGAGAATGATGCAGATGTGAAATGGATCTTCATGGATTTATTAATTCATCAGTAGCCACATTAAAGGCATATCAGGTAACCTGTTGGTCTTTCTCCAAATCTCCCCCTCCCACCCCTAATCCTAAAACATGGGGATATTCAGAAATGTCATAAACTTCATTATTTTAAGAGCTGTTTCTTAAGAAAACTCTGGGCCAAGCATTCTAGAATATATTATCGCTTAAACACAGATTTTCATTGACAACATTCTGTGGGCATTCATTTAATATTAATATCAAGCCAAGGAAATAATGGTCCTTGTTTCTTTCCTTTAAAATGACAGGAATAGTGGGTACTTGTTCCTTCTGAAAAACAGGAAATATCTAAGCCAGCAGTATTCACACTGGTGTCATTACTTGCATTACTTCAGTTATCGATTGAACCTTGCCAAATTCTCCACGATGCATCTGTCTACCAGGAAGGGAGAAGCTTGTGTGAGAGATTGACTTGTAAAGGTTATCTCAGGATCAGATGATATGCAGCTCCCTGCCTTTTAAAAAGTCTTGAAAGGCTGGGAAAACCACATAGTGACCGAGGCACAGAAAATGGGGTGCCTGGCTGTAATTTTCTGAAATTAGTAATGTAACATTTTAACATAGTTGGTACAGAATTTGGACTTAGTTCTTCAGAAGGGATGCCTAAACCAAATAAACACTCATCAATACTCTTTTCTGTCACCTTGAAGCAACTGAAGTCTGAGTATTTTCCAGGGGTAGAACTCAGGAGTCCAGATCCTTGAAGTTCTGCCTTCCTAGTCATTTACAGGGTGAGAGGGAAGAGGGACAGAGCAGCCAGAACCAGAGGTCTTGGATGAGTTCATCCACAAATCTCAGGGAGACTTCTTATTGGCCCTTTTGCCAACATTTGAGTGGGTTGTATTTTATTTTGTCCCTTCTGTTGAATCTAGACTGACAATACCCCCAAAATCTTGCCCTGGGTTCTGCACATTTATAAACACAAGAAAAGGAATTGTGGAGGCCTCAGTTAGTTCTATTGGTGTGGGGAATGCTGCTGGGAGTCCCGAGATCAATAAAGTCTGGCTTCCTTCCTTTCACCTCTTCCTTGCCAGTTTTTATTGCTCCAAATTTGCCTTTGTCCTTTTCTTCCCTTGCTCTTGGGGATTGGTGCCATAGACATCATATCTCTCTCTTCATCTCTCGGGGAAGAAAATAATCCTAAATGCTGAATGATTACATTTTAGGATTTTGCCAGCAATACATTTCAAGCTGGAGGAAAGAATGTGACTGCCTCTAGGTCCACCTTTCTTGTCTCTACCTTTACCTGCAACATGGCGTAAAGTGCAGGGCTTTAGGCTTTGTTTGGACAGGTTTAGCTATTATTTTTCTGGTTTTGGCAGAGGCTTCAGTATATATTAGTCCACATGGCTGTGCGCCCACCCAGTATATTTCTTTCTGTGTGCCTGTTCCCCTTTCTGTTTGCACGTGTGTGCAGGTAAGGGGTTGCCTACACATGTGTAAGCAAAATATATGCACCGTGGGTGGCTTCTGTATGAGAGAGAAGGATATTTATTTAAAAGGTCAAAATAAGGATGATAAAACTCAAATGAGGGTAAAATAGAAGCCCAGCCATGGGACAACACTGTGCTACTTTGATAATTGGCTTCTCCTCAAGATCCTCCTCTCTCTCTCTCTCTCTCTCTCTCTCTCTCTGGAAAACCACCTTATGCTGGACAGGCCTTCTTTTAGACCAAAAACTAGACAACCAGTAGGTGACAGAGAACAAGGAGGTATTCTGAAGAAACTTCCTTTCATCTCCCATGGACTGAAGATGAGTTTCACTTATTAATTCTGCTGCAAGAAGACCCAGAAGCAAGCATGAAGTTTCTCAGATGCAGTTCTATACTCCCACTTAAGATGTCCTTAGATTTCCCTGAATCTTTCTCTTCTCCTTATCCCCAGAACTAATACAGAAAAGCAAGAAAGTAAAAAAAATGCTCAAAATAAAAGGAAATTTGTAAAAGGAATATAAGCTAAGTAAAAGGAATATAAGTTCTTGCTTCTTCTACCACTACAAACTACTCTTGCCTCTCAAGAATAAATTACTACCTCTGGGGCATATATATCTTCCAGAATTTTCTCTGAGAACTGTTGTGGCTAGCCTCCAAGGGCACCCTCTCCTCTTCAACTCTGTGACTCCTTTCTGGATTCTGGTCTCACCTCAGGGGAATGGCTGTTCCCTGCTGCTTGAGAAGAAATGCAGGTGGTCTTGGTACCCACCCAGAGTGTACTTTTACATTAGAAACAACATTTCTTCAATGATCAATCAATGGCTTATCCAAACTGGATAATGGCTAAAGAGAGGCACAATGAACAGGGTAGTCCCCATCTGGTTGTTCATTTCCCTTTAATTTTTTAATAAGAAAATTCAGCAGTCTTTCTGATGGGTTGAGGAACTCCCTGAGGGTGAGTAGACATGGAGTTGATACATTTTAACTTCTGATATTGGACTCACGCGAGGCATTCTCTTGATCCACACTCCAGCCTCACATTTAGCCCTCTTCTCCATGGCTGACTGTCCTTACCCTGTTCTGAGGCACCATCTGGCTCCACAGCTTGCCTACACAAGGGTGGAGTCGTCCTTGATGCGGCAGCCAGGACTGCAGCAACAGGCACTGATGCCAGACGACACAAGTGGTTGGGAGCATTGAGAGTCACCAAGGAGACTCGGAGAAGACCAGCACATTCATTATTGGGGTGGGATGCAACTCAAGGCAACCCAATACCGTCCTGATCTAAAAAAATTGGAGACAAGTGATGGACACTGACTCCAAAAATGTGTCCATCACGTTCAGAGATGTGAACAAATGTAATATCAGTTACCATTCACAAAAAATTTACTCTAAGTTTTCACTGTAAACCACCAGACTTCAGTGCTTCTTTTGACTTGTGGAGCTAAGATAGGATGAAGAATGTGTTTTCTGGTGGCCAATGTCTCTAACTCTAGGATTCACGGTAAAATCAGAAAAAGGTACAGACATTTTCCAACTGTTTTCTCCCAGAATGACCCACTGGTTGATTATTCAGATGCTAAGAAACCATTTCCCAGTTGCTGTGATATTGCTGGCTATACTGAACTATCTCAGGCAAGTTAATCTATTTAGTACTTCTTGTTTCAAAGAATGAAGAGAGGTAAAATCTTCTATTGGTCTAAGAGTGGTTAAGAGACATATGACTGTAATGAAATTATACAACAACTTCTTTATCTTTCCTTCCTAATACTGACTCAAACTCTGATGAGAATACTCAGCATAATCTTTATCCTTCATTTTCTTCTTCAGTCTAATACACAGTTCATCCCCAATGGAGTCCTCTTGATTTTTTGAATCTAACTCTTTCTCTTCATTCCCTCTATAATCTCAGTTCCCAGCCTCATCATACCTGCCATGACTGCTTTAACGGAACCTTAGCTTGTATCCTTGTCTGCAATCTCTAATCTCTTCAAATAATCCAGAACTGGTTTAAAATACAAATCTAATTGCTCGCTTCACTCTTTCCTATTTTATTTTTCTCCCTGGCACTTATCACCTTTAAATTTACTAGACACTTTTCTTATTCATTTTGCTTATTATCTGCCCTTCCCCATTTGACTACCAGCCCCTTGAAATCAGGAGTTCTTGTCTGTTTCTTCATGGCCAGAAATACTGGGTCTAGAAGAGACCTGGCATATACTAGGTGTTCAATAAGTACATTTGAATGTTTCATTTCCTCTGCTTAAAAATCTACCCTGCCTTTCTGTTTCTTCCAGAATGTAGTACAAACACCTTAACACTGGATTTGAGAAACTTTGCATGCTGTCCTCAACCTAGCTTTCTACTTCCTTTCCTTGTATCTTCCTCTGCACACACCTTTTGTTCAGGTAACTTGAGTATCCTGAGTATCATTCCTTAAGCTTGCCATGTTTTGTCCTACATCTCTGCATTTGCAAATGCTACTCCTTTCATCTGGAAAACCCTTCCCAAAGCTGCCTAGAACACAGCAGATGCTGATAACTGTCTCTCTGTCATCCCGTCAAACACTTCACTCACCCATTTATTCTTTCATTACCTGACCAACCTCTGTACATTCTTGAAGACCCAGGTGAAGCTTCATCATTCCTATGAAGCCTTCCTAAACTCCCTGAGTTGGGATTGGTCACATTGTTTCAGTGCTTTCATAGTACTTTATATGTAACTCTATTTTTGTTCCTATCACATTGAGTTGTAATTTATCTTGTATGCTTCCTTTGTCCTCCTCTGGACTATGAGATACTCCAGAGTAAGGAGTGAGTCATTTACCAACTTGCCCCCAGTACATTTTACAGTGCCTGGAACATAGTAAGTACTCAATAAATGCCAAATGAATAAATGAAGAACTAAGATATTCGGAATAGATACATGTTTGGAGAAGAAGGGGTCATTGTTTTAGATTGAGGATTCAGCAGATGAACTCCATAACATTCTATCCAGATACCTGAAAAATCTCAAGGATTTCCTTTACCATTTTTATATGAAAAGTATATTTAAGAATTACTAAAATAATAATATACCTTATATGAAATTCTTGGAATAGCAGCAAAATAACAGAGAGATCTTGGAGCTATGGACCAAGTAATATAATAGTGAATTATGTATACTGAGTAAAGGACAATGAAGTCAGTGGAAAAATGTTTAGAGCTCTTTGGGTCTCAAGGATCTGCACATAACTCTCTAGGAAGTCAATGAGAATGATGAATGACTAAGTAGGACAACATATTGTTTCTAGAGCAGAGAAGTTAACCATTTCAAGACAAAAAAATACTATACAAACGTGATGATTATCCTCATGTTTATTTTTTAAAGTGATGAATGTGCCCAAAATAACACTTCACTCACCCATTTATTCTTTCATTACCTGACCAACCTCTGTACATTCTTGAAGACCCAGGTGAAGCTTCATCATTCCTATGAAGCCTTCCTAAACTCCCTGAGTTGGGATTGGTCACATTGTTTCAGTGCTTTCATAGTACTTTATATGTAACTCTATTTTTGTTCCTATCACATTGAGTTGTAATTTATCTTGTATGCTTCCTTTGTCCTCCTCTGGACTATGAGATACTCCAGAGTAAGGAGTGAGTCATTTACCAACTTGCCCCCAGTACATTTTACAGTGCCTGGAACATAGTAAGTACTCAATAAATGCCAAATGAAGAACTACGATATTCGGAATAGATACATGTTTGGAGAAGAAGGGGTCATTGTTTTAGATTGAGGATTCAGCAGATGAACTCCATAACATTCTATCCAGATACCTGAAAAATCTCAAGGATTTCCTTTACCATTTTTATATGAAAAGTATATTTAAGAATTACTAAAATAATAATATACCTTATATGAAATTCTTGGAATAGCAGCAAAATAACAGAGAGATCTTGGAGCTATGGACCAAGTAATATAATAGTGAATTATGTATACTGAGTAAAGGACAATGAAGTCAGTGGAAAAATGTTTAGAGCTCTTTGGGTCTCAAGGATCTGCACATAACTCTCTAGGAAGTCAATGAGAATGATGAATGACTAAGTAGGACAACATATTGTTTCTAGAGCAGAGAAGTTAACCATTTCAAGACAAAAAAATACTATACAAACGTGATGATTATCCTCATGTTTATTTTTTAAAGTGATGAATGTGCCCAAAAGTGACTTACTTAAATTTAAATGTAATTTTGTTTTTAAAGTAGGTACTCGTGTTTCCTGAATGCCAAAAAAGAAGAACTACTCAGCCATTTTGTTTTCCAATCTGTCATTCATGCCTCAAATCCATGTTTTTTGTTTTATTTTTTTTCCAACCTGAAGCTGCCCACAGAGAAAACAAAATAGAACTTTTGAAGGATATTGTGAATGGGCAGATAATAGGGCTTTTCCCAAGAAAGGATACTTCTTAAATGAACTGACAATTTTCTTGGGTGGCACAAATGAAAAAACTAGCATAAAAATCTCTAAGCTTCACTTTTAGTGTTTTATAAGAATGGAGATTGGCTTTGACATATTTCTGTGTGCTTATCTTAATCCTCCAGGACTGAGAATTCCAAGCAAATTGCTGAACCTGCCGTGTTTGCCTTTTTATCTGTCTTCCATCTGCACAGACTATAGACCTCACATTGTTCATTTGGGAGTCCCTGTGATTGTCCAAATGTCTATTACAAAATAGGGTGTCTTAGTCCTCTGGGGTAACTGGCCATGGTACCGACAGACACAGATGGTGAATGAATGCACTAATATGCTCTGTTCATGGTGGCAATTGCACAGAAATAATATATTAACTTGGAAGGCTTGCTTCCCATCTTTGTTACAGAGTTTTTGAGGCTATGTCCACATGCACAAAATGAAATAGAAATTTAAGGCAATTATCTGGGTAATATTTTGGGGGAAAAATTACAGTCACTTGTTAAATAATCTGTGATTAATTTTAATCTGAACTTGCTCAACCAGCAGACTTTCCGGATGGATTTCACCCCAGTTATTCTTTAATTTACCCTGCCACATTTCCTGTGTGGTCAAAATCATAGTATACTTGGGTGCTTGAAATGCAAAGCTGTGTTTCCTGGCCCCTAAGGAGAAAAAAGAAAAAAAAATGGCAATGTTTCACTATAACTCAATTATTATTTATAGGATGTTAAATAAGAGCTTAAGTTTTATTTATAAAGTAGGAAGCACAGTGTCTATCCCCACATAGGAACAGGACTGTGATGAAAGCAGTTTGTAACCGTACAGATGTAATGCAATTCCCTGGCAGTACAGTGGTTAGGACTCTGCACTTCCACTGCAGATGTAATGCTGTTGGATATATTTGCAGATGGAGCAAGGATGATGATAAGGGATAACTAAAGAGATCTGGATGTATATGAAAATTTCAGCAGGAAATGAATCCTCTCTTTCATTAATCAGATGCTGACGGTCTGGAGGTCATTTTGACATGTTATAAAAGTGCTATGTACATATAGAGTAAGGCAAGGATCTCTGCTCAGTATTCATTCATGTTCAGTACGTGAGTGTTGGCTGATCTTGCATGAGAAGGCAACACACGTGAGAGCCATTTCTGGTTCCGTTTTGCCTTTGAACTCTTTTAACCCCACTTCTTTCTGTTTTTCTACTTTGCTGTCCCTTCTGCTGACTTCTGGTGCAATTTTTTTGTCTTTTTTTAAATCAAATTTCCGTTGAAAATTTTAAGAGTAACTCATGTTTCCTGTAATGAATAAAACAATGTAAATATACAAAGAGAAAAATAATCAAGAATCTTCCCTCACCTGCTCACTCTGTACCCCTGTTCTTGATGGCCATATCACATCAACTTCTACTAAGTGGTGATGTTAACAGCCTGTGTGCATCTTTGCATTCTTCTTTTCATGCTACACGTCTATATGTACAGAAAAATGTATATGCACATGTACATTTTTGGCTGTTTTTGCTTCTATGAAATTTGTATTATACTAAACACATCATGCTTCAATTTGCTTTTGTTACTTAAAAAATCATTATGGATTCAGAGGACCGCCAAGATGAAGGCTTTGAAAGTTCCTGAATTCACCTCCTCCAAGGAACACACCAAAGCTACAACTGCATATGGAACAATTACCACTGGAAAAGAACTGATAACTGATTGGACAGGTCCTCCACAACAAGGAATAAAAGGGCCACATGGAGACAGTTAGGAGAGGCAGAGACATGATCTCACCAAAAACTCCAACCTTGATGTTACAGGGTTGACCTACAATAGGGAGGGATCTCACAGGTATAGAGCTATTCCCTGAGGAATGAGGGATCTGTGCCCCACATCGGGCAACCTAACCTTTGGGACCTATGCTGGAGAAAAAGGCCCCCCAAATTTCTGACTTTGGAAACCAACAGGGCTTATGTCCAGGGGTCCCAAGGGCCACATACAGACACAGCCTTGTCAGAGCCATGGGCATGTCCCTGCCCCACCCCCAGTGCTCTTCCTCTGTGTCACTAAAACAACAGGCATGCCCCAAACTCAGCATGCTCTCACAACAAGTTGATGAAAATAGTTCACACAGGGGACACCCCTTGATCACCTGGCATTGGTGGCCAGAAATGCTTCCATTCCAGGGCTCCACAGGACTCAGAAGAAGACTGGATGAACACATAGACAACTTCATCAAAGGGATAGAAAATATGAGAAAGTAACAGATAGAAATCACAGAACTGATGAATACGATAACAATTAAAACATACACTAGAAAGATTCAACAGCAGATTAGATGAAGCAGAAGAACGAATCAGCAACCTGGAAGACAGAGCAGTGAAAAGCATCCAAACAGAGCAGCAAAAAGAAAGAAGAAAAAGTAGAGATGGCCTAAGGGACTTATGGTACAACATCAAGCAGAATAACACTTGCATTATAGGGGTCCCAAAAAGAGAAGAGAAAGAGAGAAATGGGTAGAAAAATTATTTGAAGAAATAATGGCTGAAAACTTCCCTAACTGGGGAATGAAATAGACATCCAGGTTCAGGAAGGCCAGAAAGTTCCAAATAAGAAACCAAAAAGATCCATACCAAAACACATTATAATTAAAATATCAAAAGTTAAGGATAGGTCAAAAAGAGAATCTTACAAACCTCAAAAGAAAAATAATTTGTTATGTAAAATTGAACCCCATAAGATGGTCAGATGATTTTTCATCAGAAAGTTTGAAGGCCAGAAGGATGTGGCATGATATAGTCAAAGTACTGAAAGAAAAACTTCCAACCAAGAATACTCTACCCAGCAAGGTTATCATTCAGAATTGAAGGAGAGAAAAGCTAAAGGAGTTCATCAACACTGAACAGCTTTGTAAGAAATATTAAAGGGACTTCTTGAACTGAAAAGAAAAGACATTGACCAGCAACAAGAACACATATGAAAATAAAAATCTCAATGGTAAAGGCAAATATACAGTAAAGGTAGTGGATTAACCACTTATAAAGCTAGTATGAAGGTTAAAAATGAAAGTACAATTAATTATAACTACAATAATTAGTTAAGGGATACAGAAAATTAAAAGGTGTAAAATATAACATCAAAAACATAAAACATGGGGGAAAGTATAAAAATATAGAGTTTTTAGAATGCATTCAAATTTAAGTTGCTATCAACTTAAAATAGACTGTTGTATATATAGGCCATTATATGTGAATCTCATTGTAACCACAAAGCAAAAACCTATAACTGATAGTTGATACAGAAAAGATAATGCAAAAGGAATCTAAACAAAACAGTAAGAAAATCATCAAACCACAAAGGAAGCAAGTAAGAGAAAAAAGAAAGGAACAGAGAGGAACTACTAAAACAAACAGAACAATTAACAAAATGGCAAGAAATACATACCTATCAATAATTACTTGAAGTATAAAGGGACTAAATTCTCCAATCAAAAGACATAGAGTGGCCAAATGGTTAAGAAAACAAGACTCATCTGTATGTTGCCTATAAGAGACCCTCTTCACATTTAAGGACACACACACACACAGACTGAAAGTGAATGGTTGGATAAAGATATTTCATGCAAATTGAAACAAAAAAATCTGGTATAGCTATACTTATATCAGGCAAAATAGCCTTCAAAACAAATATTGTAATAAAAGACAAAGGAGAATTACATAATGATAAAGGAATCAATCGAAAAGGATATAGCATTTGTAAATATCTATGTGCCCAACACAGGAGCACTTAAATATATAAAGCAAATATTAACAGATTAAAAGGGAGAAACTGACAGCAATAATAGTAGGGGACTTTAATACCCCACTTACATTAATGGATAGATCACCCAGAAAGAAAATCAATACAGAAAAATTGGCCTTAAATGACACATTAGACCAGGTAGACTTTATATATATATATGTATAGAACATGCCATCAGAAAGCGGTAGAGTATACATTCTTTTCAAGTGCACATGGAACATTATCTGGGATAGATCACATGTTAGGCCACAAACAAGTTTCAATAAATTTAAGAAGATTAAAGTCCTATCAAGCATCTTTTTTAACCACAATGGTAGGAAACTAGAAATCAATTACAAGGAAAAAGCTGTAAAAGTCACAAATATGTGGCGATTAAACATTATGCTACTGAACAACCAATGGGTCAAGGAAGAAACCAAAGGGAGAATTAAAGAAAAACCTTGAGACAAATGAAAATGGAACTACAACATTCCAGAATCTATTGGATGCAGCAAAAGTAGTTCTAAGAGGGAAGTTCTTAGTGATAGAATTCTACCTCAAGAAACAGGAAAAATCTCAAATAAATGATCTAACTTCACACCTAAAGCAACTAGAACAAAGCCCAAAGTTAGAAGGAAGGAACTAATAAAGGTGAGAGAGGAAATAAATGAGAGAGTAAATACACAACAGAAAACATCAATGAAATTAAGAGCTAATTCTTTGAAAAGATAAACAAAATTGACAAACCTTTGCTAGACTCACCAAAAGAAAAAAGATAGAGGGCTCAAGTATATAAAATCAGAATTGAAAGAGGAGAAATTACAACTGATACCACATAAGTGCAAAGTATCAGAGAGATTGCTATGAAAAACTATATACCAACAAATTGGTCAACCTAGAAGAAATGGATAAATTCCTAGAAACATACACTCTTCCAGCACTGAATTGTGAAGATATAGAAAATCTGAATAGACCAATTACTAGTAAAAAGAACAAGTCAGTTATTAAAAAAAACCTACCAGGGCTTCCCTGGTGGTGCAGTGGTTAAGAATCTGCCTGCCAATGCAGGGGACAGGGGTTTGAGCCCTGGTCCAGGAAGATCCCACATGCCACAGAGCAACTAAGCCCATGCGCCACAACTACTGAAGCCTGTGCGCCTAGAGCCCATGCTCCGCAATAAGAGAAGCCACCGCAATGAGAAGCCTGCGCATCGCAATGAAGAATAGCCCCCACTCTCCACAACTAGAGAAAGCCTGAGCACAGCAATGAAGACCCAACGCAGCCAAAAATAAATTAATTAAAACAAAAACAAAACCAAAAATAACTACCAACAAAAACCCAGGACCAGACAGTTTCACTAGTGAATTCTACTAAGGATTCAAAGAAAATGTAATACAATCATCCCTCAATATCTGCAGGGGATTGGTTCTAGAACCCTCTTTGGATACCAAAATCCACCCCAGTCATATCCCTTACATAAAATGGCGTAGTACATATAGCCCTCTATATTTGTGAGTTTCATATTTGCAGATTAAACCCACTGTGTATTGAAATTGATCCATGGTTGGTTGAATCTGTGAATGTGACACCTGGGAATGAGGAAGGTCAACTGTATTTATCCTTCTCAAACTTTTCCTTCTCAAACTTTTGCAAAAAATTGAAGAGGAGGGAACACTTCCAAACTCATTTTATGAGGTCAGCATTATCTTGCTACTAAAATCAGACAAAGATACCACAAAAAAGGGGAAATTACAGGACAATATCCCTGATGAACATAGGTGCAAAAATCCTCAACAAAATATTTGCAGACTGAATTCAATAATACATTAAAAGAATCATACACCATGGTCAAGTGTGATTCATTCCAGGGATGCAAGGACAGTTTAACATTGCAAATTAATCAGCATGACACACCATAATTAAAAAATGAAGAATAAATATCATATGATCATCTCAATAGATGCAGAAAAAGTATTTGACAAAATTCAACCTCCGTTTATGATAAAAGCTCTCAACAACGTGGGTATAGAGGAATGTACCTCAACACAATAAAGGCCATATATTATAAAACCATAGCTAACATCATACTTAGTGGACACCATACACAAAAATTAACTCAAAATTGATCAAAGACTTGAATTTAAGACTTGAAACCATAAAACCCCTAGAAGAAAACATAGAAAGTAAACTCCTTCACATTGGTCTTGGCAATGAATTTTTGGATCTGACTCTAAAAGCAAAGGCAGCAAAAGCAAAAATAAATAAGTGAGACTGTATCAGACTAAAAGGCTTCTGAACAGTAAAGGAAACCATCAGAATGAAAACGCAACTTACCGAATGGGAGAAAATATTTGCAAATCATATATCAAAACATATAAAGAACTCAAGAGTAAAAAACCAAACAGTTCTATTAAAAAATAGCTAGAAGGGCTTCCTCAAAAAAAAAAAAAAAAAAAAAAAAATGGCTAGAAGATCTAAATAGACATTTTTTCAAAGAAGACACGCAGATGGCCATTAGGAACTTGTAAAGGTGTTCAACATCACTAATTATCAGGGAAATGCAAGTCAAAACCACCTGTCAGAATGACTGTTATCACAAAGATAAAAATAATAAGTGTTGGAGAGGATGTGGATAAAAGGAAACCCTCATTCATTATTGGTGGGAATGTAAATTGGTACAGCCACTATGGAAAATGGTATGGAGGTTTCTTTAAAAAATTAAAAATAGAACTACCATATGATCCAGCTATCTCACTTTTGGATATTTATCTCAAGGATATGAAAACACTAATTTGAATAGATATATGCACCCCCAGCATTATTTACAATAGCCAAGATCTGAAAACAACCTAAATGCCCATTGATGGATGAATGGATAAAGAAGATATGGTGCATATGTGCGAGCACACACACACACACACCAATGGCATACTACTCAGCCATATGAAAGAAAGGAATCTTGTCATTTGTGACAACAAGGATGGGCCTTGAAGGTGTTATACTAAGTGAATAAGTCAGACAGAGAAAGACAAATACTGTTTAATTTCACTTATATGAGGAATAAAACAGATGAAGAAACAAGACAAAACTAAACTCATAGATACAGATGCAGAGAACAGATTGATGGTTACTAGAAAAAAAAAGCGTCTTGGGGGGTGGGTAAAATGTGTGAATGAGGTCAGCTGTATGGTGATGGATGGTAACTAGACATTGTGGTGATCATTTGTAGTGTATACAGATATCAAATTATTATGTTGTACAACTGAAACTAATATAATGTAATAGATCAATTTTACCTCAACTTAAGAAAAGGGAAAGAAACTGGCATTGCATAATAGAGAGGTAAATGGTAAAAGTCATGTTAATTACCATTTAAAATTTTAATTTTCTTTGCTTAGAATGACAATAGCAAATAATAGCAAAGAGCAAACAAATAGGCAACTCAAGAGACTGTGGAAATAAATAAATAGCTTTACATTGGTAGTATCTTTAATAGCACCTTTTCCCCCTACTTTTTGAACAAGGGCCCCCACGTTTTTGTTTTCCACTAGGCTCTGAAAATTATATAACCAACGCTGCCTAGCAACATATCTTATGAGTACATTGAGTTGGAGATTGAGGAAAGCTCAAAAGCTGAATCTTAAGGGTCTATCAGAAGTAGCTGGAAAAAGTGAGTTGAGGGAAATGGAGGAAGATATTACAGGCAGAGGGAATAGCATGTACTAAGTCCTACAATCTAAAGAGGACATGAATCCTACAGAAAACTAGAAACCATTTAGTTTATCTGAAGCTTGAGTTGAGCAGTAGGGTTGAGGGATCTGGCAAAAGATGAATCTGAACAATACAAGACAGGCCAGATCATGAAGGTGCTGATACATACTTTTCAGGTGATGGGAAGCCAATGGAGGGTTTTAAACCAGAGTGTTACAAGAGAAGAGGCATTGTAGAAACATCTTTAGTACCAGATTTGATTTTATGGGCCTTATGCACAGAGCTCTGCTGTTGCCCTATGAGTCCTACATTGTCTAAGCTCCTGGTCATTGACTTCTCCTTTCACCCAAATGTTACGGTCCTAGTTGTCAAGCAGAGTACCATGCACTTGTTATTAGCTGTGCACTGGTTAGCAATCCCAGAAGAGAGCTCTAAACAATTCTACGCATTGTATTTTGGTTTCAGATTCATCAAGGAAAACAAAATTCAGTCAAGCATTGGGTGGAAAAGCAGTTTCCTTACATAGAAAAGAGACAGAGCAAGATCTGCCTCAATCATGGGCATTGGTCTCTCCCAGCAGCCAATGCAGGGAAATTTGCCTACATGCACCCCTTCTGTGCCACAGTGCCACAGTGGAAGGAAACCTACCCCTCCTCATGGAGGACAGATATAACAGTGGTGTTGGCCAGGTGTCATGTGACGTACACACTTTAAGTAGAGACAAGACTACTCATTATGCCTGAAACTGGGAAAGATATTCCCACACAAGGTAATAAACACAGCACAGGGCTGTGTGGGTTCTTTAATGATTGGTAAGGCCCAAGGCGCATTCTTGGGTGGTTGAGTGGGAGTTGAAAAGCTACTGGGATGAGACTGCCTTTACCAAAACTATTTATCCTTCAAAGTGCAGTGCAAATGCCATCTCCTCCTTGACTCTTCCCGGATCATTCTACAAAGTATAAAGGATATTCACTGGAGAAAAGATAGTCTGTCCAACAAATGGTAATGGAATTATTGGATATGCAAAGTAAATAAGCTTTGATCCATATCTTGCACCATATATAAAATTAAATGAAATGGATCTGAAATATGAAATCTAAAACCAAAAATTCTAAAAGAAGACATAGGAGAAAGTCTTCGTGATCTTGAGTTAGGCAAAGATGTCGTAGATATGACACAGAAAGCATGATCCAAGAAACAATTGGTAAATTAGACTTTACTAAAATTAAACATTTTTATTCTTCAAAATCCATTGTTAAGAGAATGAAAAGACAAGCCATAGACTGGGAGAAATGTTTGCAAAGTATATATCTGATAAAGGACTTGAATTCAAATATATAAAAACATAAAAAATAAATAACAAGAAAACAAACAACCCAACTTTTAAAAAAATATCTGATAAAGGACTTGAATTCAAATATATAAAAACATAAAAAAAATGTTAACATTCTCTTAACATTGTTAAGAGAATGAAAAGACAAGCCATAGACTGGGAGAAATGTTTGCAAAGTATATATCTGATAAAGGACTTGAATTCAAATATATAAAAACATAAAAAATAAATAACAAGAAAACAAACAACCCAACTTTTAAAAAAAATGAGGAAAAGACTTGAATATGCAGTTCAACAAGGAAGATAGATTGATATCAAATAAACACATGGGAAGATGCTCAACATAATTAAAATTGTAATTTCAGTTATATTTATTAATATTTTTATTGAAGTATAGTTGATTTACAATGTGTTAGAGTGATTCAGTTATACATATACATACATTCTTTTTTTATATTCTTTTCCATTATGGTTTATCATAAGATATTGAATATAGTTCTCCGTGTATAATTTCAACTACAAAATTGAAAATAAAATCTCAGTTAGGTACCAGAACTCTCGTATACTGCTGGTGGGAATGTAAAATTCTACTACTACTTTGGAAGACAATTTGGCAGTTTCTTAACATGTTAATCATACAGTGAAACAGTTAAAATATGATCCAGTTAATCCACTGCAGGATTTACTCAAGAGAAGAGACTGCATATGACCCCACAAAGACTGGTACATATCTTTTCATATTTATTTGTAATAGCCAAAAGCTATAAACAATGCAAATGTCCATCACCAGGTGAATGGATAAACAACTTTGTATATCCATACAGTGGAATACTACTCATCAACAAAAAGGGAATGAACCACTGATACATGAGACAACATGGAAATTAGCAACTGGAGAAAAGATAGTCTGTCCAACAAATGGTAATGGAATTATTGGATATGCAAAGTAAATAAGCTTTGATCCATATCTTGCACCATATATAAAATTAAATGAAATGGATCTGAAATATGAAATCTAAAACCAAAAATTCTAAAAGAAGACATAGGAGAAAGTCTTCGTGATCTTGAGTTAGGCAAAGATGTCGTAGATATGACACAGAAAGCATGATCTAGTTTAGTTTTAGTTTAGTTGCTAATTTAGTTGCTAATTTCTTTAGTTGCTAAGAAATTAGCAACTAAAAAGAGTACATAATGATTCCATTTATATAAACCTGTAGAAAATGTAAGCAAATTTACAGTGACAGAAAGCAGGTGGTGGTTGCCCACAGACAGGGAGAAGGGAGGTGGAGAAGAGATTATGGGAGTTACCCCAGGGAGAGATTACAAAGAAGCATGAGAAAATTTGGGGCGTGTAAAAAATACATTCATTATCTCGATTGTGTTGATAGTTTCGCAATTGTGTGTGTATGTGTCAAACTTTTCAAATTGTACACTTTAAACATATGCAAGTTATTCTACATCAATTACATATCAATAATGATTTAAAAAATCATTCTAGACAGTTTTCCTGTCCAGTAACTTCATAATACACCACTTTTTGCTCTACCTATTATGCCCTTTCAGCCTATTTATAGTTTTTCTTAAACCACTAGAAAATTATGCTGTAATTAACACACTTGTTCATATATATTTATTATTTAAACAGATATATTTATATTATTAATTATATATTCTTATTTTGTATAAATATTACATATTTAAATGTTACATTAGAAAAAATGACATAGGTCAGAGAATGTGTATTTTTACTTTTTATGTATTTTATGTGTGTTTTTTACTTTTAATACCTATTAGCAGAAAAGTTTCCAAAATGTTTTATAGCAATTCGCATTCCCACCAAAATGAGAGTGCCACAAATAAACTTATTTACAAAAAGGAAATAGACTCACAGATGTAGAAAACAAACTTATGTTTACCAAGGGGGAAAGCGGGTGGGGAGGGACAAATTGGGAGATTGGGATTGAAATATGCATACTACTATATATAAAATAAATAACTAATAAGAACCTACTGTATAGCACAGGGAACTCTACTCAGTACTCTGTAATGACCTGTATGGGAAAAGAATCTAAAAAAGAGTGGATATATGTATATGTATAACTGATTCACTTTGCTGTACACCTGAAACTAACACAAGATTGTGAATGAGCTATACTCCAATAAAAATTAATTTTAAAAAAGCACTTAATTTAATCACTGTTAATTATTTTGCCAATTGGTAACATTGAAAATGTTATCTCATTTTATGTTAAGATGGTATTTCTCTGTAATTTAGAGAGGTTGAGCATCTTTTCACACATTTATCGGCCTTTTACCCCCCTACTTTGCTGATTGTTCATATCCCTTTCGTAAAGCAACAGTGCTCTGTACATGGGGTCTTAATAAATACCGGTTGAATGAATAAAAATGTTCTCAAAAATTAGAACTTTCTTTATCAATTGATAGGAGCTGTTTGTAGACTGGGGGTGTTGCACATTTTTCCACTAACTGTATTGTTTTAAGTTTCTTATTTGTCTCTTGACATTGTTTATGCCATACATTTAAGGCCACGAGAGATCTCTTGGTACATGATGAGTACAAAGCTGATAAAACTGTAAAACGCTCCATAACTTGACATGTCTAACAACCATGTTGCTGCCCCATCTCCTCTCACACACAGCATGTCTAGTATATGTCCCCAGGTTAGATGAATGACTCTAGTACAAAGCCTTTCATGTCACCTGTGGGCCTTATTTTACTAAATCAGAAAGCAAGGCACAGGCAGAACAGCCTTTTCAGCCTTACAGACTGGAAATAGGAGTGAGGGTGACTGTTAGCCAAAATGAGGGGAGAGCAGATTTTTCAGGATATTTAAAATGAGTAGTTAAGGAACATAAATGTAATAATAATAATAAATATATCCTAAAAATAAGTTTTGTTTATCTGTATAATGGAGTCGTCGATTTTTTTTTTACTAATTTAATCTCATTTATATGATGTTCCATTCTCAAAAGAACTTAAAAAAAGATGGTAAACTCAAATACTGATGTTTAAAATTGCTACTAACTGAATTGTCTTCAGAATCCTGAATCACTTTGAGTTGAGATTTATAAAGCAGCAGTGCTGTGACCATAGGCCCTCACTAAATACTGGCTGAAGGAATAAATAAAAGTATCTCAAAAAATTAGAAGTTTAGAAATGGTTGGAAACTTTATGCAATCTGATCCCCTCACTTTTCAAATGAAGAACTTGAGGTCAGGAAGAGTAGGTGACTTGCTGATGTCAGCCAATGGGTCTGGGACAGGGTCAGGACAGAGAGAGACTCTGTTCTAGGAGTCCCTGCCCAGCACCCTTAGTTAATTCAAGACTTAATAAAACTTACCCACTCCTGGGCATATATCCAGAGAAAATCATAATTCGAAAAGACACATGCACCCCGATGTTCATTGCAGCACTATTTACAATAGCCAGCACATGGAACAAACCTAAGTGTCCATTGACAGATGAATGGATAAAGAAGATGTGATATATGTATAAAATGGAATATTACTCAGCCATAAAAAAGAACAAAATAATGCCATTTGCAGCAACATGAGATTATCATACTAGGTGAAGTAAGTCAGAAAGAGACAAATATCATATGATATCACTTATATGTTGAATCTAAAACAAATGAACTTATTTACAAAGTAGAAATAGAGTCACATGTAGAAGACAAACGTATGGTTACCGGGGAGAAAGCGGAGGGATAAATTGGGAGATTGGGATTGACATATACACACTATTATATATAAAATAGATAACTAATAAGGACCTACTGTATAGCACAGGGAACACTACTCGATACTCTGTAATGGCCTATATGGGAAAAGAATCTGAAAAAGAGTGAGTATATATGTATATGTATAACAAATTCACTTTGCTGTACACCTGAAACTAGCACAACATTGTAAATCAACTAGACTCCAATAAAAAAAAAAGTTTAATAAAACCCCAAAATTTACCCACTTGACTCTAACCGAGCATTGGACAAATGGTGGAGAGAAGCTTGGTTTTGCTGTGTGTTTAATGGGAAGAACATACCATTGCTTCTGTGATTGATTCTTTGATAATAAGAGTGTGCTCTTACTTGTTCCCAGCATCTCAACTCAGCAAAAGAGGAAAGCTGAGCTGAGGGAGGCTAAGAGACTGGTCCAGTCACTTGCCAATAAAGTTTTTAACCATCTTATAAAATATATGTGTTCTTCCTTTGCTGGCCCCACTTCCGGCACATTTCGGATGCCTCATCCAGCTTTCCAGCTTCATGAGCAAAGCAATCATGGGCTTCCTTGGCCCCATAGCCCTACTCAGAACTCCCCAGAAACTTAGAATCTCATGTGAAAAGAGGCAGCTGTAAGCACGTTCTACTTTAATTCTTTAAAAATAAGCAATTTAAGTCGCTTCCATTTTATTTTATTTTATTTTATTTTAGTAATACATGTGCATGATTCAAAGACATTCAAAAGTAAATAAGAGAAAGTATACAGGGAAAATTTTTCCTTCTGTCTTTATCTCTTTGCCAGCCAGTTCTCCTTGTAGGCAGATTAGGTTTCTTATACATTCTTCCAGAGTTATTTTGTACATATACAAGTGCATGTGTATGTGTGTGTACATATATGTATACTTACGTTTATTCATATTTTCTTCAAAAATGATTGCATTCTTTTTTTTATAAATTTATTTATTTATTTTTGGCTGCATTGGGTCTTCGTTGCTGCGTGCGGACTTTCTCTAATTGCCATGAGCAGGGGCTACTCTTGGTTGCGGTGGGCAGGCTTCTCATTGTGGTGGCTTCTCTCATTGTGGAGCACGGGCTCTAGGATTGCAGGCTGCAGTAGTTGTGGCATGCTGGCTCAGTAGTTGTGGCTCACAGGCTCTAGAGCACAGGCTCAGTAGTTGTGGCACACTGGCTTAGTTGTTCTGTGGCATGTGGGATCGTCCTGGACCAGGGCTTGAACCTATGGCCCCTGCGTTGGCAGGTGGATTCTTAACCACTGTGCCACTAGGGAAGTCCCCAAAATGATTGCACTCTATACATGCTGTTCTGTACTTTGAGTGTTTCATTTTATAGTATAGCTTGGAACTCTTTCCTTATAAGTCTGTAAAGTAGTTCCTTATTCTTTTCATGGATGCAGAGTATTCCATTTTGTGGATATATTATAATTTGTTTAACCAGTCTCCTACTAATGAGCACTTAGATATTCTTTTCAACATGTTATTACAAAAAGGTTGAAATAAATAACTCTCTACATTGGTTGCTTCATTCATATGTGAAAGCACATTTCAATTGGATAAATTCCTAAAAGTAGAATTGCTAGGTGATGGCATAAAGTGCACTTATTTTGATAGATATTGCCAAATTCCCCTACATATAAGTGTTAGTTAACTGATCACTATACAGAACTTGCTTATTTTCTTATGATCCTGTGAATCTAAATATATGTGCTTCATTGTTTTTGGTTTAGGAAGAGAATTTTTATCAACTAAAGGAAGAGTAAACTAAGAGTAATACCAGTAGCAAATATTTCCATGACATCAGTATGTGCCAGGAATTGTTCTAAGAGCTTTACATTGATCAACGGGTGAATATTTCATCTACTTCCTCCTTCATTCCCCCCAAACAAGAATTCTCCACATTCAGCTCAAAATATTTTCTAGTAATTATATAATAAAACTTAAAAATTGAGGAGGGTTTTTCTTTCAACTTTTTTAATCTTCAAATCTTTTCTCATGGAATTGTTTGAAAGAATATAGGTTTCTTCCTTATTTACAGCCTGCTTTCTACTTCCTTTTGGCCATCTTGCCACTTTTCTTCCTCCTAACCTTCCTCTGAGATGCAGACTTCTCCAAATACCACTGCAGCACATCACTGTGTGGAGGAGAAGCTACTAATAGAATTTCATGAGTAGCTTCTTTTTATTTCCATGTAAAACATGTCATTGACTTGCTCTTATCATAGGGTTGGGCAGCTACTGATTTCTCTGTCCTCTTTAGTTTATCCAGAATTTCTTTTTTACTCACCAAGAATGAGTCATTTTCCTAGATCTTAATTTTTATTTTCTTTTATTACCAGCACACTCCATTGACTGTCTTTTTTGAGCTTGTTTTCTCAATGAAACACAGCTCTAATCTCTCAAGTGGTTTACTCCCAGGAGCAAGCAGCAGTGAACAAGAATAGGCAGCACTTCACAGAGCTGTTCCTTTGCCAGACTCTGTTCTAAGTACTATGCCCACTCTTCTTGGGGTACAAATCATATGTGCCTTCTCACATCCCTCAGCCACATCTTTCTCTTTCAACATGAAGCTTGCGCCAGGCATCTCTCCATTCTGAGACCTGACTGAGGCATGGGGTGTGGCTTCCAGGGTGTCTGCCAAGGGACCAGACAAGCTATTAGTAGAATAAGAGAGTTGGCTCTCTGCAGAGTGAACCAGTGTCACTCAGGTGGCAGAAAGGAGCCAGAAAGGTGAACCCCCTCCATGATCTCATTTGTGAACTGCTGTGAGGTCCACATAGCCCAGCTCTTTTTTTTACAGCCCTTCCACAGAAATCCCTTTAAAGTCCCCTGTGTTCAGTGAACACCTGCTGAGCCATGTGCTGTGTCTCCTTAGCTGTTTGTAGAGGATCAAATATGGTAGGAGTCATGCTGCATTGCATCTAATCTTCTCTTGTTTCATTTTCCTTTTACTCTCACTGTGGCCACCCTAGGCTTGCAACACCCACATGAACTATCCTCACCATAATGTTTGCCTCTGGATCTTCTTTCCAGAGGACCCCAGCTCAGATCTATACATCAACTAATTTAGTCCTCAAAAGAACTCTACTAGGTAGCTATTACTCTTCCCCATTTCAAAGATGATGAAACTGAGACACAGGGGCTTCAATGACTTACCCAAGGTCATGAAGTTACTTTGTGCCAGCGCTGGATTTCAATGCAGTCTGCCTCCAGAATCTATGCTCTTAACCACTGCTCTCAACTGCCTTCCAGTATAAAACCTCTTGGAGCTGAGATGTGGAGCAAACACTAGGCTCGCTCAGTAGCTAAGTGACTTGTCCCTGAGTAACTTCTTTTCATCATAAGACTCAAATTTCAACCTCAGCAAAATGATAATTTGTTATACATCATGGACTTTTGGAGGTTGTTTGGGAAATGTAGGAGCTGACTGTCGAAACTGAATTCCAAGGGATTGTGCGGAAAGCTTTTACTTTTCTGAAAAGTGTATGTTGGCACATACACACACAACCCGTATGATAAGCATGTTTTCTGGTCTAAGCATTAGGATGTATGGCCTGACATATGTGGTACCTCAGTTCCTCTTCATTCTGGATGAAAAGTGACCCAGAATATCTGAGACACATGGTTATAACACATATACATTATATTGTTAAAGCTAGTGGACATGGGGGAAAAGGTCTGGAAGAATTATTTTATGGAACTTCTGTTAGGATTAAGCTACCCTCCCTTCCACATTTGACCTTCAACTCCCAGGAAACCTGGGCTTAACTCCTTTGATTTACTCTCATAATAAGGTGATCGATTAATGTGAAAGGCTGACTTTATGAGGCCTGTCCTCAAGTGCTGATGGAGATTGCTGTAGTAAGAGAGTTATAAGGCCACTACTCTAAAAAAGGTCATTGGAAGAGAATAAGAGACAGATGGTTTACACATCAGAAGCCTCTCTGTAGAACCGACAGAGAATGCTGAACATCATACCTTTTGGGGTTTGGTGCAGATAGTTGGTAGTAAATGTAGTTTGAATTGTTGCTGTGTAGATTCTTTCACTGTCAAAAATTATGCTCTTTGAGGCCAATCTCTGAGGGCCTGTCCTGTGATTAAATGAGAAGATGCTAGAGAAGCCTCAAATGTTACTGAGTGAAATGCACTGGACTGTAATTAGGGCCTGTCAGAGCTGTGTCATGACCCTAAATGACCAGTTCCTGGTGTCAAAGTTCAAACTGACAGTTCTTGTTAACTGACAGTTCTTGTTCCAGAACCAGATATTTTAAACAAGAGAGAGCAACATTAAAGTGGAGCCCAGTTAGAGATGATCTTGACTCCATAGTTTGGCATTCACCAACCACTGAGAGGGGCAGAGAGGCTCCGATGTGTTTCTGGGTTTGTTGGGCATGAGAACAGCTTATTTGTTGTTGGGTCTCCAAGCATAACATTATGTGGGTATGTGTGTGACTCGCTGGCCATCTGAGAACAGGTGTTGGCTTTCTAAAGCTGGTGTTTCTCCCCAACATCCAAATTCCTCCCAGGCTCTGTGGGCTTGCCAGGGCTATTATTTGTCATTTGTTCAGTTTTCATCTTTTTGAGATAATATGGCAATGCATAAGACCACAGCTGTGCCTCTTCTCAAATCCTTTCCTATTTGGACTTGGTTTTTGTCTGATGAGGAGAAATTTACCATAAAACATGATGTCTTCTGGGTATGGCTGGGAGAGCCAAATAAGATGGCAGTGTCACCTGGCTTTTAAAGAGGCTTAAATACTGAAAGGCCAGTTTGCAAGCCTCACATATTTTGTCACTGACACCAAGCTGGGAAAGAAGCTAAAATATTTTGATCACTGGGTATGGGCCTTTGTGGCAGATGGTCTCTTCAGCAGTATTCCATTTGGGGGGTCAGTTGGGGAGAGAGGAGGATATCCAAATAGAATATATAAAGTCAAAGAGATACAAACTTGGCCTCATTTTACAAGGTTTTATGCCAAACCTTGGAACACCCGTGTGTCTCCAGTCCAACTAGTAGAGGTTCCCTGTCTGAGCAGTGTGACAGGGATGACAGTTCATTTAAACAGTCTGCTGGGACGATTTGCTGTGGAGGAAACCCAGGAGCCAGGGAGCTTGAACAAGATGAGAAAATGTGTATGCCCATACCATCGGGCCTGAAGGGGTGGGCTTGCAGTTATGCCAGCATAAACCATTAGTAGGAAGAATGTTGTCAGAGGCATGTGTCTATGGAAAAGGCTTTGAGAAATGCAGCCAAGAAAAGAGCTGAATCATCTGACTTCACCTTAGGTGACTTTGCATAGGACTGAAATCCCCAGCGCAGCTTCCTGTCCTAGGACCTGGATACTGCTGGCTGACCAGCTGGCTGGCAGGGGTCCAGAGACTGAGCTGCCCAGAAGGTTCGGCCCCACCCCACTCTCACCAAACAACCATTATGATAATGCAAATGCACTCAGAAAAAGCATGGGGCGCTACAATCTACCAAGCAGAGCTGGGGCTCTTTGAGGTCATAGGACTCTGCCAATTCCAGCTCACTCAGTTTTCTGTCTTGATATTATTTATTTATTTGCCTGGAAACTGCAGCTTTTTTGTGAAAACTCTTAGGCAGAGGCAAGAAAATCATTTTGGGGAAAATCATTTTTCCCAAGGGCCCAGTGGGTACAGAAGTTGAAAGAGGGAGGGCCGGAGAATGATATCAGTGTCAATTATAATGGCTCACCATTGCCCACTGGACCTCCGGGTTGAAGATATCTTTCCTGGTTGGTTTTAGTCTTTGGTGGACTTGAACTTGGACTAACCTTTGTTGTCTCGGACAGCAGAGGCCATTTTGAGGACCCTCACAAGGTGAGCTGGTGAGCCATAACACACCAGCGCCCACCTGATGACCAACTCAGACAATTGTTAGCTCCAGGGATAACATTTCTGAGCAATAGCTGTGTGCCAGGACATGTTCCACTCTTAGGGGAAGAGAGGAGAGGAGGCTAGCCCCCAGGGAGTACATTGCTTGTAACTTACATAAATCATGATTTGCTTCTTTTGTTCTTGACATAAAAAGACTGACTGAAGCCCCAAGGTAATTATTCAGAGCCAGTATTTTAGGACACCTGGTTTTCAGTACCATCCCCCTTAACTATACAGAAGAAGTGACAGCAAGAGAAGACGAGTCAGAAGATGAGTTTTCTTTCTTTGGTACACAAATAAATGATAACATAGAGTACATTACAGTTTAGTGTGCCTTCACTAATAAGGAAACTAATGGTTACTAAACATTACGTTAAAGTGCTTCACTTTCACTTGTAGATTTTATCTTGGCAACAGCAAGCATGGAAGCCTCTATTTTACAGATATGGAAAATGAGTTTAAAAAGGTTAAGTGATTTACTCAAAGCAAGACAGCTCATTAATAGAGAGCTGGGACAAAAAGGCACACAGTATTTCTGAAACAAAGCTTGGCATTCCTAGTCCTTTTCCACAGCTGCTTTCACTTTTGGAGAGAACGTGCAAAGTGAGTACGCCACTGTGAAACCTGTAGATTTTTAACTGGGGAACTTTTAAAATGGAAATAGCCTAGTACAAAATGAGGCTAATTTTCCCTCTTTGCAGAGAGAGAGATTAGCTCGGGAAAAGCTGTAGCAGCAGCCAGGATGAGTCCTATCTGAACAAGAGACATCTTTTCTTTCTTTCTTTTTTTTTTTTTTTAACTTTGCATTACATTTAATAAAAGTTTAGGGAGATCTTTGTGGTATATTAGTGAACTTACTTGTGGAAATTTAGCCATGTGCGTTGTGTTGGAGAGGCACCAAGAGTTCAAGAATACTTACAATTTGAGTACACAATTGCCTTCCATGTAGGCATGGTGGCAGTCATTTCATTACAGTGAGAAACAGAAACTGTATTTTTATAGAGCTGTATGCCTTCCCCTCTCTTTTGTTTTTATTACACTTATATATGTTACATACTTAACAACATATTATTATAATTATTACTTCTGAGACATCCTTTCTGGCCCTCCCTTCCTGCCTCCCCCCACAGCCTTCTGTAGCAGAGAGGCGACTGGAGGAAAGGGTATTTTTGCATTATCTCTGGCACGTGTTGCCAATCAACTTTCAACCCTTGCTGCAGTTGTACAGTCTAGGTCCTGGGTAGGAGGTAAGACAGGAACTTTGAGTTTCTGTGTCTTTCCTGAAGCTTCCAACAGAAGCTGCTAGAAAACTGAAAAGGGGGGTGTAAGATGTTCAATTCTCTTCTATTTTTACTTTCAACTTTTTATATAACTTCAGGCCTACAGAGAAGTTACCCAAACAATATACAGAATTCCAACATATATTTCACCCAGTTGTTAACATTTTATTTTCCTTCTCTTTCTTTTTTTCTATACACATACAGATGGATGTATCTATCTATATCTATATCTATCTATTACAATGCATAATTTTTCTGAACTTTATGAGAGTTGCTGATATAGTACCTTTTATCTCTGGATACTTTACTGTGTGCTTCCTAAAAATCAAGAAATTTTCTTACATAACAATAATGTAAATATCAAACTTAGGAATTTAACCTGGACACAATAATATTACCTATAGACCTTATTAGCTGTTGCTAGTTGTCCCAATATTGTCATTTGTAACATAAGAAACTACTAAATCATGCTTTGCCTTCAAGAGCCATGTCTTTTTAGTTGTCTTTGATCTGGACATTTCTCAGTCTTTCTTTTAGCCTTGATATTTTTGACGAGGACAAGTCAGTTATCCTGTAGACTGTCTCTCAGTTTGGGTTTGTCTGATGATTCATTCTGGTTGCATTCTAGAAGTGAAGAAAAATGTCAATAATAAAAGTGTAAATAAATAAATATCCCAGATTGAAAGGTTGTTTCTTTTCTCTTTTTTCCCTATTTTACTGTTTTCCATCACTTAGTGTCAATTTTCTTTAGACCAAGAACTCTATATATAAATGCTAATTTTTAAACTAATATATCCTGCTTTGTCACTCAAATTTTAAAATTTTCTCACCACTTTTAAAATTTTCTCACCACTCTCTCCTTTTTTGAAGTGTAACGTGTTTGCTCCTTTGTCTTCTTTTCATTAGTTTCTTGTGTATTTCCCAGAATTTTTTTTGCATGTCCAATATCCCTAGATGTGTAAACTATACTCCTTTCCTTATGGACTTCCCTAAGTCCCTTTTGTACCACTCTTAAAACACTCTTCTGTTTCCAGTGATTGTTTCTCATTTGGTTAGTGAAGTGACACTAAGGGCATGAATCCATGTGGTATTTAGCGAAGTGTGTAAGCCTTGTGACATCTCTTGGAAACGAGCTCTGAAAGTCTAGAGTCATTAGCAGGGCCGGGGCGGGGCGGGCTGGCCAGAAAGTGCAGTGTGGAACAAGTAGGTTGCATTCATTTGAAAGTGAAGCACTTTCTGCTTCTTTTTAATGCTGCCAGAGAAGGTGGCTGGCAGAGGAATTGAGAGCAGCTTCCTGGGAGCTTTCCATGTCCCCTTCCTCTACCAACTCATCATACACACCCCATCACACACAGCAGAGGAAATACAAAGGAAGAAGAGGAATTATCAAGAGTATGTTCTGAAATTACTGCAGAAAGAGAAGCTCCAGTCTGGAGGGTAGGAGAAAATAGAATGCAAATACATCCATTCTGATCTTACTGTTTTATCATGGGATGCCAGTTAGGGACAGTGACAAAAGAGAGTGAGGTTGTGGAAGTTACGGTTTGCTGTAGAGAGAAAAGGGTAGGAACTGTAGAAAAAGTACAGTAGTTTAAAATGAAGTGTGTATTTCCTATGCCCCCACAGACTTGGAAATGCTTACAAGTGGTGTCATGCAGAGTGATTGTGTGGGTTGTCTCCGACTCATGCCCACCCTCCTGCATACTTACTCTTGGAGATGATGTATCAGAAGGCTGGTCAACATGGCATAGGTTGATTAATGGGCTGTTATCTAAAGGTTATTAGAACTATTGCTGTAGAGCCAAATTTTACTCCTTCCTTTCTACTGTTAATTCAAAATTTAGGATCTATGGTTTGGAAGGAAACAGAAAGTGAGTGATGGAGGCCCTGTGAAAATACAGATTCCCTTATTTTATGTTCCTGAGTTCTTTATACTAGATGTGTTTGTCTGCACATAAGACAGAGAGCAATGATGTAACTCAATGATGTTGAAGGATTCAACTTCTAAAGGTCACAGACATAGAACCAAATTTTGGTTATAAAAAGAAGAAACTAAAAACATTTTTACATGAATAAAAATGTTATTTGCACCCTTACTCTGTAATAACCTCTCTTTTTATTCTTGACCTTCCATATGTTTATACTGGTCTTTATCTGTTTTAGTGCAGCGTCATAGGAACTTTCAAAGTTTTAATGTTTTCACATTCTTCAGAATTCAATTCAATTCACACTGACTTAGCCTCTAGTATGCCTAAGACACTGGGCCAGATGTGGTGAAGCACACAATAAAAACCAAAACATGGTCTCAGCTCTAACAGCATCCTCTTGCAGTATAGGGGGAGCAAGCTAGAGATCTTGGAAATGAGCAAACATAACAAAGTAAGAAAACTCAGGGGAAGTCAGCTTGGCTTCCTCATGTTCAGAGGCAAAGTCCCGGTAGAAAATGCTCCCAGCTCCTTCCAAGTCCCTCTTAGCCTGGAACACTCTACGCTCACAGCTTGTCTTTCTGTCTGCAAAAAAGAAGGAGAAGAGAGGTGAGGAGGTTTTATTGATGAAACAGGAAATGGGGGTCAAATCATCCAAGTCTGGTGTTTCTAGAACTAGGAAATCTAAGGCAAATCAGATAAAGTTTTACAAACATAAAACATCTTTATACATAAAGATATTGAGAAGCAGTAATGATATGGCCTTGCACTCATCATTTTTAGTTATTAAACATCTGCCCAGTTTAAAAGTCAAACTTGAGTCCAGAGAGTTTTTCAGAGGGCCCTATAGGGACCACTCCAGGATGGCGTTCCCTGCTGTGGAAGAGCAAGAGATTGAATCTGGTCAAGCAGCTTCCAAGCCCTCAGTTCCTACCTCCTAAAGTCTTTGCTCCCAGGCAGCACTCTGGAGTGGGGCACTCAGGCATATGGGCCCCTCAGAATGTAGGGTATGCAGGTTGCCTTGTTGGCTGCCTCTTCCTCCTTCTACTCTGCTACTTCCAGTTTCTTCTTTCTTGGGTCAGGTAGTCACAAATTGATCAAAAATTAGCTTTCAAAATGCCAACTTCCCCTTCTTATAGAAATCCCTAGTCCTTTCAAGTGATTCATTTGATGCTGTTTTAGTCTGTTTGGGCTGCTGTAACAAAATACCACAGACTGGGTAACTTACAAACAACAGAATTTTATTTCTCACAGTTCTGGAGGCTGAGAAGACCAAGATTAAGGCCCCTGCAAATTCAGTGTCTGGTGAGGACCTACTTTCTGTCTTATAGATCACATTTTTTCACTGTGTCCTCACATGCTGGAAGGGGTGAAGTAGATCTCTGGGTCTTTTTTTATAAGGGCAGTAATCCCATTCATGAGGGCTCCGCCTGCATGCCCTAATCACCTCCCAAGGGCTCCACCTCCAAATAACATTGCATTCAGGATTAGGTTTCAACATATGAACTTTCGGGGAACACAAACTTTCAGTTCATTGCAGTGTCCCACCTACCTAACCCCTCCCCAACTTAGTTAAAGCCCCTTGGTGGGAGGAAAAAAAACTATAGTCATGCCATCTCCTTTCCTCCCAGTAAGATGACAACTCATTACTCCGAAGATTTTCTTCTCTTTTTCCTTACCTCTCTTTTGCTTGTATAGACTACAGTTTATAGATGGTCTGGGCAAGTGTTTCTCAAACCTTAATACGCATGTGAGATGAGTCACTCAGGGAACTTATTAAAATGAAGATTTTAACTCCACCGTTCTGCGGTAGGGCCTGAGATTCTGCATTTCTAACAGGTTTCCAGGTGAGGTTGATGCTGCTGATTTATGAACCACATGTTGATTAACAGAGGTCTAATTATTATAGTTGATTGTGGTCAGACAGTTTTTGGGAGGCCCTGGAGGACTTTGTGGACCTGATTGCTGACTGCACTCCTGCAAATATGTGGTTCTAAGTTTTGGTCCTTGGACCGGGGGCCCATTGTCAACTTCAGTTGACCCAAAAGTCTCCCTGCGTGCCTTCTTTCACGTGTACTACTTTAGTTCATCTTCACATAAACATCAGTGTTATTATCTTCGTTTTGCAAATGAAGAAACAGAAGCTTTGAGGAGTTAAATAACTCATTCAAGCTTGCATAGCTATATATATAAAACTAAGGAAAAAACTTAGTTCTGTCTAATCTCTCTTCAACTTTTTCCCCAAGGGTTATTCTTAAACCAACAGTATCTCACACCTTGGTCCAATTTTCCCAAAAACTGCCATGGAGTTTCTTTGCTGTAATAATAATAATAATAAAAAAATAATAATAACTGAAGTTTATTAAGCATTACTAAGTGCCAGGCCTAGGGCTGAGGACTTTGCCTGCAATATCTTACTAATTTTCACATCTACCCAAAGAGGTAGGTACTTAGACTTGAAGAAGTTAAGAAAGTAAAGAAGCTGAGATTAGAACTATAAGCTGCTTCAGTCCAAAGCCCAAGCTGTTAACCATAACCCTATGTCTGGGAGCTGGGAGCTGGGAGCTGGTATATACTGCTACAGAAATATCTTTTTTGTTTTAACCCCCCCAAAAATAGAGATAATTCCAGTGGGCTGCAGAAAGAAGTAAGGCTAGAGAGGTGGATATTAGTAAGATAATTCTGCAAGTTGTAATGAAGAGATTTGCCCCCAATTAACTGGCGTTTTCTATAAACTTCCCATACACATTCACGGAGATGCGATGATAAATTTTTAGATCTGAACTGAACTATTGCATGGAATTAAGTGTCTGGCATTTCATGGGCTGGTCTTCCTGGAAGCACACATTTCTGCTAACTTGTGGTATGAGTTGGGGTTTGTCACTTATAAAATTGTGAGGGTGTTTTTTTCCACTTGTAAATTGTAGAAAATCAACATCAAATTGAAGATCTGCTAGCCCAGTGGCCTGGGAATGTGAGGTGCAGAGAGTTTAAGTGACTTTTCCATGCTGACCAGGAGATAATTGTGGTGCTTGACTCAGAATCCAGGTCTCCTGGTGTGCACTTCAGGTTTTATTCAACCAGCCTGTGCTGTATCTCCCTTTGCACCTGCCTTTGGGAAAATGGCTGATTCTGAACCTGGTCTCTATAACCTGTTAAACATCTCTCAAGGGAATGGGTATATTAAGTCTCTACTCAGCAATTTGTACAACTTCTGCTCTCTGAGGCCAACTCTTTGCCAATATGTGACTTCTTGGAAGGCACCAGGGGAAGCCAGCACAGGGCATAGCCACTCCTGGAAATGTGGGCCTGCTCTTACTGTGTACCTATATACTTGTGTTCGGGCATCCTCTCGCCTTTAATGAGAGTTTGCAATGACAGGATTGGAACAGATTGCTGACATTATGGCAGCCAGGATATTGTCAGGAGGAACTTGGCAGTGCTCGTAGGTGTTATGATGCTGGCTGTTTGCTCAAGGGCAAGAATAACAAAAGGAAGATTAGAGATGAAATGGAGAATAAGAGGTAATGTCAGAGAAGTTCAGAAGATGAAACCGGTAGCAGTAAATACATTGGAAAATTTTTGAGGCTTATATACTTTGAGTCCTTGGTGACTGAAGACATAGCCAAGAATTGCTTCAGTGATATTCCTTCATAAATCTGCATAATAATCTCTTAGCGGGGATTTGGTGAAATTACAAGTATTCATTTACTAAATTGGGTTCAGTGTCTGTATCATGCACACCATATGAATATTCAGTACAGTGAATGCTTCCCAAGCTATGTTGAAGTTAACACATAAGCTGAATATAACTCAAGTAGAACTCAAAACTGCATGCTTATTTTAACCAAACAGAGGTCCTGGTGTCTTAAAGAATTGGACCCATCCCCACCCCCAATATGTCGATTAATACTTATTCGATTAAAACAAAATGTAAAGACTTTTCAGTATTTGTATCTGATTTTTGGCATAGTTTTCTTTATAATAGGGGATTATACCCAGGGCTATGAATGGTTCCTTAGAACACAGTGGCAGCCACCAAGCGGATTCAGGAAGAATGTTTAATTGCAATGCTCAGTAATAACAATAAAGGAAAAGTTCAATGAGAAGAAACGGTTATTACGAGACAGAGGTCTGTGCTGAGTGGAGGGGGTACAGTGAGACTTTTCCAGACCATTGACTTTGGTTGTAGCTGAAGGTTCCTTGGCAGCTGATGGGCATATTCCCTTCAAACTTTTTTTCTTCTTAAGCAGCTCAGTTGGCTTTCCAAGTTAAGCATATAGATTACTTTTATTTCTAAAATTTGCATTTTTTTCCTGAAATGAAAACTATTACTAATTTTCAGAGAAGATTTGATCACCTCCAGTTCTGTATAAGAAAAGAGCACTTAACTAGGAGTCAGGCACTTTTGAGTTCTTGTCCATGACTCTGTAACAAACCAACTGTGAAGCCTCAAACAGCTAATTAGTCGCTTTGAGCCTCTTTCACCTATGAAATTTTCCATGATATTCTGATTATTAACATAGATATATTTAAAATATTCCTTTGGGAATATTCTTGCTCATAATATTTTATTTTACTCTAAAATATAATCTGATTTTAGATCTACAGTATGTGGTCAAATGTAGTATGTGAAATTCTATTGGTAGTTTTTATACTTATTTTATGGAAGGTATTGTACTAAATGTGCTTCATATGCAAAATGTCAGCATATAAGATACTTTTATTTATTTATTTATTTTAAAAGTTTTTTTTTCCCCAATCTGTTCTCTGTATCTATGAGCTTGTTTTCTTAAGATTCCATTTCTAAGAGAGATCATACAATATTGTTTGTCTTTCTCTGTCTGACTTATTTCACTTAGCATAATGCCCTTGAGGTTTATCCATCTTGTTGTAAGTGGCAATAGGGTAGCTTTATTATTATCTTCACTTTATAGATGGAGAAATTGAAGCTCAGAAAGTTTAAGTCACTTGCACAATATCATATAGTTAGTAAGTAGCAAAACGGATGCAAACTGAAATTTCTCTGACACCAACAAGCGCTCACCATCCTGCACCTCCTTCTTTTAAGACAGCTTCTGGATGCAGGGTGAGCTTCCCGTGTCCATCACTAATGTGTGTTGAGGGAGTTGGCTTGGGTTCTTAATTGAATGTGTTACTCACCTAAAAGGGTCTAGAATGAGAGATGGAAGGAGAATGTTGGTTAAAGGACAAAGCCTTGAATTTCAGAAGAGCTAAGAGAAGGAGATGCCCTAGTTCAATATCACTATGCTTAACAATAGTAAACAATTAGTGAGGTCAGTTTTCCTGTCTTTAAGGATGTTACTTTCATATCTCTGTGGCTCTGGGGCAAATATGACAGGTACAGAAACATATAAGTACACGAATGGCACTTGGGAAGATAGTACATGACAGTAGGTTGCAGATACAAAGCAGAACGTAGTCTCACTTGTACTGGTCTTGCTTCTTGGGGAAAGCTTTGTAAAGATAATGCAAGGATGTGGGGAAGGAAATAATTGTTAAATCTGAAAGATTTCTTTTAGCAGAGACAGTATGTGCTGATCAGAAGACTTAGAGGTTGCAGCTAGAGAACTGGGTGTGGAGTTGTCTTGATGATGTAAGACAAGCCAAGTCTGAGGGAAAGAATTTCGTGGTAGTTCTCAAGAGACGTGAATAAAATGTCTGGAAAGAGATTCATCAGTCTCGGTGGTGAGGTGTCAAGATGCCATCCCATCATAAGGAATGCGTTTGTACTTGGAGAGGTGCCAGCAGGGAAACTGTGTGCTGAAGTTACCTTAAGGTTATGGCAACTTATGTAGAAAATTAAACAAAATTCCCCAAGCATGAAATTAGAGAAAATATATTTTTTGGTAAAGAAGTTCAAATTTAGATCCTATCAAACATGATAATCAGATAGGATGGAAATAGCTATGACTTGCCAAAGAAAACTATAGAAGAAAAAGAATAAAAAGGTCTCTGGGGATTCTTATAACTCTTGAGAAGACTCAAGAGTCGAGTCTTTTGAAGAGGTAGAAGGTGAGATTTATTATGTCAAAGTAGAAAGACCTGTAGAATATTATGTTGGAAAGCAAGCTTTGGCAATTGCCTGAAGGGGTTAGGAGAGACCAAAGTGGTCGGGGCAAATTGAGTTGACATATGTTTCTCCTTGGATATTTTTTACTAACATACTCCATTGGGAAAAGTGTCATTGTTAAGCTACCATAAAGATTAAAGCAATAATTTTTGACTCTTAAATTTATAAAACTCAAGTCCAGCATTAGAAGGAAGGTCTTTCTCCCTTCACAGGGCAAATAGAGAAACAATCATGTACAAATGAAGCTGTCCATCTCATACTATTTAGAGGCAAAATATACTTTTTTTTTTTTTAAATAAATTTTGCCTGGGCAGCATGAATGGACACAGCCAATCCTCCCAGGTGTGGCCTTGGAGGGCAGATTTGGGGGAGGGCCATTTCCTTTTTTTTTTTTACATCTTTACTGGAGTATAATTGCTTTACAATGGTGTGTTAGTTTCTGCTTTATGACAAAGTAAATCAGTTATACATATACATATGTTCCCATATCTCTTTCCTCTTGTGTCTCCCTCCCTCCCACCCTCCCTATCCCACCCCTCTAGGCGGTCACAAAGCACTGGGCTGATCTCCCTGTGCTATGTGGCTGCTTCCCACTAGCTATCTACCTTACGTTTGGTAGTGTATATATGTCCAAGCCATTCTCTCACTTTGTCCCAGTTTACCCTTCCCCCTCCCCGTGTCCTCAAGTCCATTCTCTAGTAGGTCTGTGTCTTTATTCCCATCTTACCCCTAGGTTCTTCATGACATTTTTTTTTTTCTTAGATTCCATATATATGTGTTAGCATACGGTATTTGTTTTTCTCTTTCTGACTTACTTCACTCTGTTTGACAGACTCTAGGTCCATCCGCCTCACTACAAATAACTCAATTTCGTTTCTTTTTATGGCTGACTAATATTCCATTGTATATATGTGCCACATCTTCTTTATCCATTCATCCGATGATGGATATTTAGGTTTCTTCCATCTCCTGGCTATTGTAAATAGAGCTGCAATGAACATTTTGGTACACATGACTCTTTTTGAATTATGGTTTTCTCAGGGTATATGCCCAGCTGTGAGATTGCTGGGTCATATAGTAGTTCTATTTGTAATTTTTTAAGGAACCTCCATAGTGTTCTCCACAGTGGCTATACCAATTCACATTCCCACCAGCAGTGTAAGAGTGTTCCCTTTTCTCCACACCCTCTCTCAGAATGGGAGAAAATATTTGCAAATGAATCAACTGACAAAGGATTAATCTCCAAAATTTACAAGCAGCTCATGCAGCTCAATAACAAAAAAACAAACAACCCAATCCAAAAATGGGCAGAAGACCTAAACAGACATTTCTCCAAAGAAGATATACAGATTGCCAGCAAAATATACTTTTAAATAAAAACAATTTAATTCTAATATCTTTATTTTTGTTAAAATTGTGAATGTGATTATGGTAAAGTAAGAAAATGTCAATGTAAATCAGGGAGGAAAACATAAAGGGGGTCATTAGAAAAGGTTCTAAGCATAGTATTGTACTGCTGACGATGCCATTTGTAAAGTGAGAGGACAGAAAACAGGATACTCCTTCCGTATCTTGGTAAGTCTTGTAAGCATGAATGCAGGCAGCAATCTTTGGAGATACGTATCCGGGGTTAGATGGGCCTTCACTGTGCTCTACTTAGCCAGCTAACAGAGCATGGAGCTCAGCCCCAATGAGATCAGGAAACTGTTTATGGTTCTTGATGACTTTACTTAGATTACAAATGAAGCATCCTGATTTCAGGAAACAACATTCAATAGGAGGCCTGACCTTTTGCAGACAAGGAATGAAGCTGGAAAAATGCCCCCGTAGGCCAAAACATTTTCAAACAAGTTGACTTATGTTCTTTAATTTTAATGGTTTTGTTTCAGCAAACATTTTTGGTTCATCTATAAAACAAATGATTAAAAAAATACTTTGAAAAATAACAATAAACAAGCAAAACAAGGGAATTTTTAAGTTTCTTCTCTGGAACCTTCTCCTTTGTTAAGATCACTTCTTCTGTGGGTATAATTATCAGGTCAGTAAGCTGCAACCATGAAAGACTGCAAAACCAAATAGAATTGTCTGATTTAAAAGGCTAAGTTGGTTCATCTTGATTTCATACATTTCATGTATAATACATTGAATTTAGTGTTTATAAACAATTTGGGGTAACATGTCTAGACAAAATAATTTTCCATGTTGCAATCTTTCAAATGGAAATGGCTAGGTGGCATGCCCTTGCCAGCATTCAATAGTCCTTTTAATTGTTCTAAAGGGGCTACAAATTTTTGAGCCAGAGACCTATAGAGGCTTCAAAGTTTTCATCAAATGCCTGTCTTGGGTTCCTGTTGACTTCAGCAGAACTTATTTTAGCACTGGTTTAACAGCAACTGGCCATATCCAATGATCTTGAAAATTATTTGGTGGGGAGCAGGTGGAACAATTCATATGAACATTTTCATTTAAAGTTTAGTAAGCAGAAGTTAAATGCTTTATGAAGGAGACTAAGTTATAATAGAAAATTAAATTTTTAAGAAACAAAAGGATGGATATGTTGTGATTTGTTGGAAAAAGAATAATGGATTTGATCCTGAGTCTCAAATTTCCCATGACTGAGTGATTTACTGAATATTTACAAGTATTTATTTGTCTATAAAGTGGGAACAATAATTCCATCCTGCCCTATGTTAGAAAAAAATAACATGTAAATGGACACTGAGATCATGAGATTAAAAATGCTGTATAAATGTGAATAATAAAGAGTCATTTAAATTGAATCCAACTGAAATTTTACTTTTTAAAAGGGTTTTTACATATGAATTCAATCAGTTGAAATTTTGAAAACCATATAGCAACATACTCTGAAGGAAGTACTTTTAGGAAGCTGAGATTTATTCTAATGGCTGTGAAAAAAAAAATAGAGAAAAGTCAATAGATTAACTTTCATCTAGGACATGGTTCTGTCTTTTTTTTTTTTTCCAAATAAGAATTATTTTATTTTTAAAATTTTATTATTTTGAATTCTTGAATTTTATTTTTTATACAGCAGTTTCTTATTAGTTATCCATTTAATACATAATAGTGTATATATGTCAATTCCAATCTCCCAATTCGTCACACCATCACCCCACCACCACCACTTTCCCCCCTTGCTGTCCATACGTTTGTTCTCTACATCTGTGTCTTAATTTCTGGCCTGCAAACCGGTTCATCTGTACCATTTTTCTAGGTTCCACATATATGCGTTAATATACGATATTTGTCTTTCTCTTTCTGACTTACTTCACTCTGTATGACAGTCTATAGATCCATCCACGTCTCTACAAATGACCCAACTTCATTCTTTTTATGGCTGAGTAATATTCCACTGTATATATGTACCATATCTTTCTGTTATGTCTTGACCTCAAGTTAGAGCCAGTATTTCTAGGAGTTTTAAATGACTGTTGATATGTGGGAAGAATTCTGCAATATAAGTGCATAATATTGTTATTAGCTCCTCCATTTAAAAAAAGCACTTATGGGACTTCCCTCGTGGTGCAGTGGTTAAGAATCCGCCTGACAATGCAGGGGACACAGGTTCAATCCCTGGTCTGGGAAGATCTCACATGTCACGGAGCAACTAAGCCCATATGCCACAACTACTGAGCCCACACACCGCAACTACTGAGCCCACGTGCCACAACTACTGAAGCCTGCGCACTGCAACTACTAAAGCCCACATGCCTAGAGCCCATGCTCCACAACAAGAGAAACCACTGCAATAAGAACCCCATGCACCACAATGAAGAGTCATCCCCACTTGCCGCAACTAGAGAAAGCCCGTGCGAAGAAATGGAGACCCAATGCAGCCAAAAATTTTTTTTTAATTTTTAAAAAGCACTTATTATGTGCCTCCTGTGTTCCAAGCAACCTGCTAGGCACTGGGAATACCACGGGGAGGAAAAAAGAGATGGTCAAAAGAGATGGTCTTGGGCCTAGACCCAGGCCGTCATGGAGCTCTGACTTGAGTCTCCATTTTCCATGGCAGCTAGAAGAATTATCAAAATTCCACTGATGAACAGGTTATGAGAGGACAGAGCATAATCATATAAAAAGTTTCCAGGACTCTAATGGTGAGTTCTAGACTATGGACTCAAGAAGACATAGAGCGTGGCCAATGGACAAATTAAGGAGCATGTTGTGATGTGTATTCTGCTGCTGCCTTTCTGTTGGTTGGTTGGTTGGTTTCTTCCAGCTTGTCTACAACCCTTAAAACTTCAATGCTGAGGATAATATAGAAATGCAAAGTCTGAGCTGCTCTGTAACCAGGTAATATAAGGAGCTGATCACCTTGGAGGATTTGGAAACCTTAAAGATAATTTTTCAGGTCCTCCATCTGAAACATGAAATTCATTAGAGGGGTCTGAAGACCACAGAGAGGTTTTTCCACCCCCATATGGGGAAGGCAAATATATCATGTCTACCTGACTTCAAGTAAAATGAGGAGACTCATTTGTACAGTTATAATGATCTTCTCTATGCAGAGATTAGAAAGGGGAGGTGACGAATGCATAGCCTGGATCACAGACAACTTGTCTCTGCCCCTTATCTAACTTCACACAACGTTGGCAATTTTTCACTTGTTTTTCTATTTGAAAATTGGGGTAGGTGAGTATGGGGGGTTATTTCCTCTAATGTCTTCTGGTTGTTAGGAGGTCTGTTGAGATAACACATCAAATTTGTTCTCATCTCTGAAGTAATCCTGAGTCCTTTCTGAGGAGACTGAGAGATTTGCAGAGAGTAAGGAAGACCTCTCACTTACACGTCATGTGCTCACGGTGCACCACGTCAGGCCGTTTAGAATTAGTGAAGTTGTATAATCTTACTGGGGTTTTCTTGTGGTTAATCCTAGTCCAATTTACCTCATTAATTTGATCTTAATGAGTTCACCAGCAATGATTTAATACAACTTTGAGGAACAGCTTTCTTTAGTCTTTAATTCGCGACAGTTCCCCTTCTATTTGGCAGTACATTAATGGAAATGGAAAATTGCCTCATTCTAAATGTCAGAATAATACTGCACCAAAAACAATTCAGTCATGTCTTTCAAACCACGCACATATGGTTCATCACCAAATGTCACTGTTCTTCCCCCCTCCCCCCCATGCCCCCTCCCTCCTGTACCTTCCCTCTGTATTTTCTTTCTGTTCGCCTGTCTCTGGTGATCATTATTTGGATTAAGTTTCTAACATCTTTGCATAAGCTTCGTTTCTCCTGTTGTCCAGGAACCAGTTCTCATTACACTGGTTTTACCCAGATCCTTGGAATTGGCAGAGTTCACAGATCAGGTGAAAGCTATTGCTTTTAGTATAGCAAATGTCTTTCATCTGATCTCAAAATTGAAAAAAAAAAAAAAAGTCTATGTAAAGTGTCTTCAAAATAATTTTTGTCCATAAAGTTTGGACTGTTTTGTGAAGTTCTCTAAGTAAAGCTATATTCCTCACTCTGTCTACACCAGGACATTCTTTTCTTTTTTCTTTTTTTTTTCCCTAGCACCATGTTCAAGCAAGTTTCTCTCTAGAACAAACATTTTTCTTGAGTATTTTAGTTGTGATTTATCGGGTAAGTTCATAATGCGAACACAGCACAATTTCTCTTGCACTTTAGGATACAAACTTTAAATTGCAAATCTTAATTCACTAATACTTAAAAGACATTTCAGTGAATTTTTAAAATTAGTCTATAAGCTAAACTACCTAAAGACTCTCCAGTTTTTTGTAAAGAGAAAGTTGAAAGGTAAAGCAATTTCCAAAGTTATTGATCAAGCATCAACTTTCATGGTTTAACCTCTAAAGAGTATTTTAAATGATAAATTTTTCTTTCTGTAAAGGGCCCCTCTTCAGATAATATCTGAAGGAAAATGAAAGGTTAAGAAAAGAGAATCTCCACTTTCAATTGTTTTTTTTTTACATCTGTAGATTTATAGTACTTGTCTGAAACTAGATTTTTGAATTTTAATTAACTTATTGGTTTTGCTTTTTCTTTCTACCAGCAAGCTGTGAAGTATGAATATTTTAATTCAAGTAAATCTTTTCTACAGATGGAGGTTCACTTGCTGAGGTAGTCAAAAGGTCATCAGAGGGTGACCTGTAGTTTTGCATTACAGAGATAGGATCAGAAAGCACTAAGGATATTACTTGATTTCTCTGTGTTTCTTTTCTTCTATCTAGTGGCAGATATTTAAGAAATTTGCCAGTTTTACTCGGTAGAGACTATATCACTACTATCATGAGAATTATATATTTTTCCATGATTTATTTCGCATCCACTTTGTGACAGGTGGCTTACACATGTTATTCAATCTAACTTTCCTGACAACAGTAAAGTAGGTTTGAAAACAGTTTTCACAGAGGTTTAAAGAGCTGTCTGACAATATAGAGATGGTGTGTATGTGGATACATGCTTTTCTGACTCTACACTTTTTCTATTATCTGTGCTATTTACCCTAGAGCAGAAAAGGACTTAAAGAATCTATTATCCACTCCCCTTCATTATCAATAGTCATCCAGCCTTTACTACAGGCTGGCGGTCCTCACATCCTGAGGCCGGCTGACCATTGTTGAACAGCTCTATTGACAGACTATGATTCATTATATTACAACTGAAGCATGTCTTATACTTTTGCCCATTGCCTTTCTTCTACATTTTATAATAACACAATTGGTCAAATCTTCCTCCATGTTATACCTTCAGCTGATTAAGGACACTACTGACACCCTAAATTGATTTTTCCTCTGGGTGAAACCTTTCCAATTCCTTGCTTCAGGGTCTTTCATAATGAAATTACTACAGGGCACAATAGCCCATACAAAATCTGAACCAGTATAGAATAAAAGAGTACTTAATTTGGGCATTATATTTTTTTACATGTAAACTCAGATGATAGTGAGTGTGTGTGTGTGTGTGTGTGTGTATGTATGTGCGAGACTGAATTATATAGGTTTAGGATCAAGTAAAAAATAAATGGCAACATAAATTTCTAGGACCTGGATCACTATCCTGACTTTTTGAACCCAACATAAAACTTTACACTCTTTGTATCAGTTTAAGCACACCAACTTGGCCAATCAGCATAATTTTTAATATGTTTCCATCATTTGATGCTTGAATCCTCTCTTTTCCCCCACATCTTTCTGACATCACTACATTTCATAGAATATTTTTTTCTATATTGTCAGTGAAGTAATTGATGTAAACGTCAAACTAGGCCATACTTAAAACAAATTTCTAGAACATGACCCCATGGGCTTTCCCCTCCAAGTCAGCCCATCAGATTGGCTGTCATATAGGGTCCACTGAGTCATCCTGAACCCTCCAAAAAAATGGGGGCTTCCCCCAAAGCCTCTGCCTCTGTCTTCAGATACCACTTAAGCCATCTTTTTCTTGTGATCTCTAGTTTTTCTGTTTTGTTTAGTTTTTAAAGTCATATCTGGATGTTCAACTTCATGCCACTATTCTGACTTACTCTTTGTTCTAGGTTCTCCGTGTGTGATGTTCATCTTTGGTTTCACAGCCCATTTGTTCACATATTATTAATTCACAGGTTAAGTAAAACACACAAAAACATGTTCATTTACTGGAGACTTTCAATGTGTATTTAAAAGTACAGTGTACTCTGCACACTTATAAATACACCAAAGTCTTGTTCCCTGGGATTTCTTATTAAAGCTGAGTTCAGTCAGTTGCACCATGCATAGACACAAAAGATCTTCAGATTCCTCCCTCTTTTAAAATTTTTTTTAACATCTTTATTGGAGTATAATTGCTTTACAATGCTGTGTTAGTTTCTGCTTTATAACAAAGTGAATCAGTTATACATATACATATGTTCCCATATCTCTTTCCTCTTGAGTCTCCCTCCCTCCCACCCTCCCTATCCCACCCCTCTAGGTGGTCACAAAGCACCGAGCTGATCTCCCTGTGCTATGCAGCTGCTTCCCACTAGCTATCTATTTTAGATTTGGTAGTGTATATATGCCCAAGCCATTCTCTTACTTTGTCACAGCTTACCTTTCCCCCTCCCCGTGTCCTCAAGTCCATGCTCTAGTAGGTCTGTGTCTTTATTCCTGTCTTACCCCTAGGTACTTCATGACATTTTTTTTTCTTAAATTCCATATATATGTGTTAGCATTCGGTATTTGTTTTTCTCTTTCTGACTTACTTCACTCTGTATGACAGACTCTAGGTCCATCCACCTCATTACAAATAACTCAATTTCGTTTCTTTTTATGGCTGAGTAATATTCCATTGTATATATGTGCCACATCTTCTTTATCCATTCATCTGTTGATGGACACTTAGGTTGCTTCCATCTCCTGGCTATTATAAATAGAGCTGCAATGAACATTTTGATACATGACTCTTTGAATTATGGTTTTCTCAGGGTATATGCCCAGTAGTAGGATTGCTGGGTTGTAGGGTAGTTCTATTTGTAGTTTTTTAAGGAACCTCCGTACTGTTCTCCTTAGTGGCTGTATCAATTTACATTCCCATCAACAGTGCAAGAGTGTCCCCTTTTCTCCACACCCTCTCCAGCATTTATTATTTCTAGATTTTTTTATGATGGCCATTCTAACCAGTGTGAGATTATATCTCTTTGTAGTTTTGATTTGCATTTCTCTAATGATTAATGATGTGGAGCATTCTTCAATGTGTTTGTTGGCAATCTGTATATCTTCTTTGGAGAAATGTCTATTTAGGTCTTCTGCCCATTTTTGGATTGAGATATTTGTTTTTTTGTTATTGAGCTGCATGAGCTGCGTGAAAATTTTGGAGATTAATCCTTTGTCAGTTGCTTCATTTGCAAATATTTTCTCCCATTATGAGGGTTGTCTTTTGGTCTTGTTTAAAAGACCCCGAATAGCCAAAGCAATCTTGAGAATGAAAAATGGAGCTGGAGGAATCAGGCTCCCTGACTTCAGACTATACTACAAAGCTACAGTAATCAAGACAGTATGGTACTGACATAAAAACCGAAATATAGATCAATGGAACAGGATAGAAAGCCCAGAGATAAACCCATGCACATATGGTCACCTTATCTTTGATAAAGGAGGCAAGAATATACAGTGGAGAAAAGACAGCCTCTTCAATAAGTGGTGCTGGGAAAACTGGACAGGGACATGTAAAAGTATGAAATTAGAACACTCCCTAACACCATACACAAAAATAAACTCAAAATGGATTAAAGACCTAAATGTAAAGCCAGATACTATCAAACTCTTAGGGGAAAACACGGGCAGAACGCTCTATTACATAAATCACAGCAAGATCCTTTTTGACCCACCTCCTAGAGAAATGGAAGTAAAAATAAACAAATGGGACCTAATGAAACTGAAAAGCTTTTGCACAGCAAAGGAAACCATAAACAAGTCCTCCCTCTTTTCTTTCTCAAAGAGATTCTAAGTGTTTTCTAGACTATGGCTCAGGGCTCTTTCACCCATTGTTTTGCTCGTAAGAGGTGCTCAATACAGGTTTGTGGATCTCAGCCTAACTGAATTCTGATCACTTGTGATTGTCTTCATCAGAATTTCACCTCTAAACCCTTCTATCCTTATTTCTTCCTTTTCAGAATTAGTACCCTTGGGAAGACACCTGCTATTCTTCTTCATCTCTTTTAAAATCTTATGTTTTAAGATTGAAGTCCATTTCGCTTGGCTTGAAACTCCCTTTCATTTTGATCGTCACATCCAGCGTGACCCCATCATGTCCACAGAATCCTGACACTTCCGTATCACCAATAACGCTCTTTCTGGATGCTCAAAATCAAGGACAGTTGTGAATAAGCTCAAGATCCTCAAGGAATGATAGTTTCAGCCACATTCATAGTAACAAATACCAACAAGCGAATGAATGATTAAATTCAAAGGAGCTGTTCTGAATGTTAATTTTCTTTTTTAATCCAGAAAAAAGCAGCTCTAACACTTCCTGAGTGCCTTTTCTGTGCCAAGCACCATCCTAATATGTTCATATAAGTTATCTTTAAAGTATATGAAAGACATTCTGGTCATCTATTGTTTTAAGCAAAATTGTCCTGTTTGTACAGCCTAATTAGAGAGATGAAAGGTAGATCATAAATATTTTCCACAAGTAGAATGAAATTGAATTCTCCTTTTGAATGTTTCAAGCAATTTGATTGCTTTAAAATTTAAGTAAATTTTATTTATGTAAATACATGCACATGATGAGTGCTCAGTAATATTAACTGATGACAAAGGTGAGTTAAAACGAACAAACTTTTCATTTCCTGTTTTTTGCCATGACCAGAAGATCAAGTGCCAAATAAAATTATAACACGTCTCGTGATTGTTAACTGGCTGGGACCAGTATATATCAGAGGTCAGAGGCTTATCCTCATGAACAATTTTAAGAGCAGAGTTTCAGGTTACATCGTAAATTCTTAGGTACTTACCCGCAGTGTGTACTTTAGACCTTCTGAGAACCTTCTCTTGTCAGGTAAGTTCTCTGGCTATAAATAGTAAAGTGGAGTGGACAGAAGCTACCCTGCGAGTCAGGGAAACTAGAGTCTAGTATTGCCTTTCATATCATGAATGGCTTCCCCTGGAGGGTGTGTTGGATTCATTACAATAGACCAGTGGAGAAGGGTATGGGAGTCAGGTCCAACAGGACTAAACTTGCTGGGACAAAGGCCTGATAGCTGAAATATAGTATCTGCATTAGTTTCTTAGGGCTGTGGAGACTAGTGACCACAAACTTGGTGTTAGTGTAGCAGTAATGTACTCTCACATACTTCTGGAGGTTAGAAGTCCAAAGTCAATGTGCCAGCAGGGCCATGATCCTATTGAAAGCCCTAGGAAGGGCCTTTCCTGCAATTCCAGTTTCTGGTGACCCCAGGTGTTCCCTGGCTTATAGCTGAGCTACATTACTCCAATCTCCCACTACCAATCCCTACCTCTGCCTTCATAGGACCTTTTTCTCTGTCTCTGTGTGTCCTTTTCTATCTCTTATAAAGGCATTCTCATTGGATTTAGGGCCCACCTTAATCTAGTATGATGTCATATCAGTTCTTAAGTATGTCTGCAAAGACCCTATTTCCAAATAATGTTTCTAAATTCTATTTATTACCAAATTCTAGGTTCCAGGTATATATGAATTTGGGGAGACACTATTCCACTGACCACAATATTTAAAGATACATGGTAACTCTTGATTTAAGCCAATTTCAAGTCATTTATTGATCCATGATTCATTCATTCAACAAAGATTTATCAAAAATGTGATCTACAGCAGCTCAGTGCTAGGTATGAGGATGCTGGTCACAAACAAACATGAACCATACTGTTATGGAGCTTACAGTCTAGAAACATCCAAAGGGGTCCACTCAGGTAGATGGGACTCTGCTGTACATGTTCGTAAAGTGTTGATCTCCAGATTTACTTGATCATGCATAGTTTTTTCAGCATGCACTTCTAATATAAATTCCTGTATTTATTCATTAAATTATTATATGAGCCACTCTACTAGTACATATGTGTATTATACAATATACCCAAAATATGACTTTAAAAAGAATCAATATAATAAAAGTAAACAGGAATTAAAGTGCTAATATTGTCTTTCAGATCTTATCATTTTATGCAAGTCATCCTCTTTTGCAAGAATGCTGTCTAGATACCTGTTACATTCAAAGCCTTGGGAGCAATGTCAGAGTTCTAGATGTGTCTTTTGTTTGGAGCAACACCCCAACCAGAACTGAGGATCCAAGAGGCAAGCAGTAGCCCCTGGGATATTGGGATGACAAGTGATGTCCAAGTGTCAGCACTGCCCCTCAACCCCAAAGACAGACTGAGACTCAGGTCAGGCTTCAATCACACAGAAGGAGCAGGATACATATAAAGGCAGGGGTCCACCTGTAATGATTTAAAAATTATGACAAAGATTGGGAGAAATCTGAAGTTTATGGATCTGCTGGTACTTGGGTCTATGCTACGAAACTGGTACTTGGATTCTGGACAGAGCTCCCAATGTGCTGTCAACATCAGTTAGGGATGGCTTGGGATTTGGATGAGGCTGAATCTGAGTGAATTCCTCTGTGTTTGAAACTGGGCTGACACCGTTCCTGCCTCTGACTAACTTGACGACTTTATAAGAGAAATTTAATCTCATAAGCCTTACTTATCCCAGTAAAATGAAGCCAATAACACTTAAACTATTTGAAATCAGGGTCTTAGATCAGGAACTCTTTTGACATCTCTTCCAGAAATAAGACACACCATTGCAAGATCTCAGTGTTGTTCAGTAAGTTAAAATGTTTGCAAAGGAAGGGACAGTTGACTCTTCAAATGAAGACAGTTAAAATCTCCTACTCCAAGTTGAAGGAGGAGCATTTTTGGGTAACTTTATTTATTCATGAACTCAGGAGTGTCAAGGAGAACATTAGGCTGTGGAATGTTTTCCTAAAGAGGTGTGGTTGATTCAAAAGTGAATATCTTTGAAGGAACTTGACAGAACAAACAGATGTAAATGCTGCCTTCACGAGGTTTGTGTTGTCTGGGAGCAATGCTGGGACTGTCCCATGTGTTCAGAGGGAGAAGGAGATTTGTTGAGAATAGAGGTAACCAATAAGTGTTTATTAAAAATAGGCAATAGGAGAATGAATACTTACTTAGTGGTTAGAAGAATTTGATTCTCATCTACTATCATTGAGGCAACCCATTTCAATATACCTTTGAAAGTAGTTTCTGCTCATTTTTAACTATTGCGTTAATCCTTTAAAAACTATCAACAGAAGTACAACTGTAACATACTGACATTTGTGGTGATTATTTTAGATAAGAAGTGAAATGACTAGATACTTCTTCTGAGTAATTTTTTTTTGACCACACCTCGTGGCTTGCCAGGATCTTAGTTCCCTGACCAAGAATTGAACCCAGGCCCCTGTAGTGGAAGCACAGAGTCCTAACCACTGGACTGCCAGAGAATTCCCTGAGTAATTTTTTTTAATAAAAAGTACAGGATCACTAAAGTTGAATGATCAATGGATTGGACATCAGAAGATCTGGTTCTGCCCTCAGCTCTGCTGTTCTCTGGACTTACACCTTCTCTTTGTCAGGTGAAGTCCCTTTCCCTCTTTGAGAGTCTTCTTCTTTATTTTAAAGTAAAGGGGTTAGAGTGGATCTTCTCTACGTTTCCTGATATAAACATTCTGTGATTCTATGAGTCACTACAATGCTCTCAGGATTACACTAAGTTCTTCCACCCCTCATCTGCCTGGCTCAGTTGGGCAATTACCTTTCCATTAATACTTTCCTAACTACTCTTTACCTCTGGGAGAGGCACCTGCTCTCTTTTTAGTGTCTTTACTCGATTCTCTATGTATTTGCACCATAACCTGTGGATCAACCAGGGTTCAGTGCAAGATAGAAAATACCAGTGCTTTTGAGCAGTGCTTCAATCAGGTAGCTGGATGCTCATAGGGTAGGAAGAACAGAAGTTAGAAAACTCTACTGGACATTGATTTGAAGGTCACACCACCATAAATGCTACCCAGAGGTCAGAAAGTGGTGCTTCTGCCACACCCTCTCCCATGACCATAAAGCTGGTGACTGGGCTCTGGGGCATGGAGTCCACTCACCACAAATGTATCTCTATAATCTTGCTTGCCAGTATCAAGAGAGGCAGTAAGATGGTTGTCACCTCATGTTCATTTTTAAACTATCATTCAAGTGCACCTGGTGAGTCCTTGTTCAAATGCAGAGACTTCGCTTCAGTTACATATGGAAAACATGGGGATCACCTTTTCAATCTCTTCACATAGAAGGAGGGTGGAATTGCAGTTAGGAGGGCTAATCCAAATGTCTACCATATTATGTACAATGCTTAACATGTTGAACTTATTTATTCTACATGTATGTTCCTACCAGACTATAAGCCCCCACAAAGGCAGGGGCCATGTCTTATTAACACAAAAATCAATAAATTAGGGAGAAGACAGATCTTGAAAGGATTATAGTCCATTCAGAAAATGTGTATCAACAGTAAACAATGGGAAAAAACTAAACAAAGCTATGTGATGGGCTAGTAAACTCTAGTTGAGAGACCAATGAAGGCTGGAGTGGTCGGAAATCTTAAGAAAAGATACAGATCATAACAGGAGTTTGAAGAATGGTAGAATTTGGATGGACCCAAAGGTAAAGATAAGATGTTCCCATTAAGAGACTAATAGCTGGCACCATGGGTGCCTGGAGCTACCTCTTCTTAGTTAGGAAGTTTCTCATATACAAAAATCATTTTCATTTATTCATTAATTCATTTAGCAAATGTTTATTAAGTGGCTACTCTATATTCCATCTATTTTTTCAGGGGCTGGGGGTATAGTGATGAACAAAACAAACAAAAAAAAAACAGAGAAGTATTGAACTTTAGTAGATAGAGCAAATATTTTCTGATGTTGTTTGATACTTGCTTTTGTATTTTGGAATATAAAATTGGTTTGTGTGATTGAATAATTCTCCCCTCCTCTTTTTCTTACATGTGTCATTCAAATGGTTCCTAGTATGTTTGGCAACATAGAAATTCTCATATAGCTCTTCCAGATGGCTTCATTGTCTAAATGTTTAATAGTTGCATTACACTATAATAGATGTTAACACAGTTGTGGAGAGGAGAGTAATGAAAATACATTAAGTAAGGGATGTAGAGTGCAGTAGGTCTATTTATTCCCTACCCCATCCCCTACCTTTTGGAAAACATGAGTTAAAGAATAAGGGTGCTTAATTGGCAGCTTATGTAAAGATACTGTTCAAAGTGAAAATGAAATCTTTCTAGAGAATACTAAATTCGTTCAGACTCATATCTGTCATCTGTAAATATAGCATTGCCTAATCTGTTAATGTATTTGTATAGTAAGATCGAAGGCATCACCCTGACTTAATTAGTGTCCCAGGCCTTATCTTCTTTAGATTGTAATTTCTTTAATGGCAGCGACTATATAAGCACTGTGAATGCTACCTCAACTTTGCTTTACATTGCCTACCCTAAAAGTCATTGGTCACTTTTCTGCCAATGACATATTATTGTGTGATCATTCTGCAAATTCTTCCCATCACTTTGCCATTTTATTTCTATTGTGCAAACTATTCTGAGCCATCTACACTCTTGAAAAATGTTCCCCTACATTCCTAAGCATTTATAAAAGTACTAAACAAAATTTGTTTCCTAGGGAAAATTCCTGGGTGAAAGACTGTTTATTTATACAATCAAAGGAATGATATTTATTTTAACCTTAGAAAGGATAATCCCAGAATGGTGCATATATGTATGTTTTATATTCTGCTTTTGTTTCAAAGTATTTGAAGCAAATTAATTATGACAATATTAAATCAGTTCGTATTTTATTATCATTTCTAACGTGTAATCTTCTTTTATTTTATAAAGAAATGTTTATAATATAAAACATACAAAATAAAGAAAAATTGAATTACCATAAAGCCCAAACAACAAAGATAAACCATGTTATTCCTTTAATGTATTTCTTTCTAGTCTTCTCATATAGCCATGATATAAAAAAAAAGCTACATGTATTCTTATATTCTTTTTTTCTTAGACTGGTTACAAATGGTGCCCTTCCTCCAGTAGGTTATTTTTAGACATTCTAGCTTTTTATTGTGGCTCCCACTCAGAACTGTTTCTGGTTTATAGTAATTGGGGTCATCACTCCAGACTTTGTGCTCTGGGAAGATCCATAATTCAATGGAGACCAAATTCTTGAAACTTTTGGGAAATAACTGGAAGAGAAGAGGAGTATGTAATCCCAAATGGGGGTTAAATTACCTGAGACACTCCTATGGTGACATTCAGCAGATATACTTTGGATGTGTGAGGGGTGTCAGAGGAGTCAGGACTTTGACTTCCTTTAATTAACTTATTTTTCCTCACATCTCAGCCCCTAAGTTTCAAGTGGTCATTTTGGGAAATGTTGTCTTCTTTTCCCTTCAAGATACCCTTGATATTGCTTCTGATCTATTTCAGTTGAATACATTTAAGGGGATGTGTGTACAGTGGAGGCATGTAAATTACTGCTTTCCATGTATCCTGTGGGCTGCTAAGTGTGGGCTTGATTCTATCAGTTTATGAATCCATCAGTTGATACTCATCTTCGGCACTCCCCAGAACTTTCTCTGGTGATGTTCACACACAATGGAGGTATGATCACCAGCCTCAGGCCCTGTGGCCATCTCTGCCAAATTATATATTATGGTCACTGACTCTATCCCTGAAGTTGTCCTAAAGACCTGAGACTTATCTCTATCTAATTGATCACTCGGTCTACTACACGTGTGTTAGATGTTAGATGTTAGATGTTAGAACTATAATTATTAGCTTCTGTGGTAGGTTGTTTGCAAAGAGGGCCACAATTATTCTTCTCATTCCTATAAGTACACCCCTTTGCAATGTGGCTTGGCAGCTTCTCCCATTAAGATATGGAGTTTACTTCTCCCCACCCTTGCATGTGGGCTTGGCATGTACTTGCTTTGGCCAATAGGATATTAGCAAAGCTGTACAAACTGAGGTTTGAAAAATATTTGCACCTTGTGGCATGCCTTCTTTTCCTGTGCTGGGGAAGCTACTGCCATGTGAACAAGCTGGATTTTCCTCCTTGAGGATGAGAGACAAGGTGGAGAGAGGCCCAGCTGTCAGGCCAGCTCAGCCCCAGGCATCCAAGGGAGGCCATCCTAGACTCTCCAGTGCCCGGTGAGCCAATTCCAACCAGAACTGTCTAGTCAACCCACAGACTCATGTTCAGCACATAAATGTTTGTTTTCTTTTTGTCAGTTTCCTATGGGAGTGGTTTACTATGCAGTAAAATAGACATGGGTGCCCGAAGTGACAGGCTGCTTTAACAAAACTCAAAACATGTAGTAATTGCTTTGGGATGAGACAGCACATGGAGGCTGAAAAAGCAGTGAGGAAACTGCTGGCAAAACCTGAAGAAAAGGCAAACGAGCTGTTACTAGAGCCTAGGAGAATGGTGAGGAAGCAGCAGTAGTTGGAGGAAAGGATGGTAATCCATGTTTTGTAGCTGCAAAACCATTGACAAAAGTGTCACGGGATAAAAAATGGACCCGAAAAACTGGTCATTATGCCTAAGACAATTTTATGGCCAGTGGTTAAAGCAGTCATTAGCTTCTCCCGCTATGATACTGTGAGAGAAAGATGAGCTAAGGAAAGAATGATTTGGCAAGCAGAATTTAGAGATGTACAGGGAAGCCAAATTCCCTGAGTTGGAAGGTGAACCTGTTTTTCATCTCTAGTCTTTCCACACAGCAAAAGATTCTCAAAATAAGAAATGGCTTCTTGGTAAAGGGTAAATCGAGGGTATGGCTATCAGATCCTCTTGAAAGTTCTCTGGAAGATTGAAGGTGGTGTCTAGTAGACTATTTCAGCTAGACGAAAGGGCTGTTAGTAATTTTAAGGGTACCTTCCCATGTCAGCCTGACAGAGGGATGGTGCCTAAACAGAGAGATGTCTGTTTCCAAAGAAATTGTAGATATGCCTTTGGGGGGCATGGAATGGATGTGATTCAGCTTCATAAAGCTTGGAGAAAGCACTGCAAGATCTTGCTAAAAAGAACAGAAATAGTCAATATCAAAGGAGGCCTCTGGGCCCCAACTTCCTATGGATAGAACTTTGGATTCAAGAAGGAAGAGTCAAGAACAACACAGAACAATGGACTTGGGAACCATTCCTGGGGATTAGAATTGGGTCCCAATTAGGGAACATACCCTGCTCCAGGAGTTGGGCCTTTGTTAATATTTGCTTGTTAGGATTTCACAATAGCTCTGAACCAGTGTGACTGCTCTGTACTTCTCATTTTGAGTGGGACTGTTTATTGCTGTTACCTGTCCCCTCTCACTATTATATGGTGTGTGTGTGTGTGTGTGTGTGTGTGTGTGTGTGTGTGTGTGAAGTAGATGGATAACTTTAGTGTATAAGTCTTTGGATAAGAAGGAGCCACACCTGAGGAGCAGCACCTGAAGATCTTCATCTAGATCTGGACCTGATTTAGATGAATATCTTGTACTTCAAGGCTGGTACCATAATGAGATATGACTTTTGAGGAAGAGAGAGAATGTATTTTGCATGTGAGAAGAAAGTTTATTTTGTGGTCAGAGGGCAAATTGTGTTGGATTATTTGCAGAGATGGCCATAATAACTCCTGCTATCTTTATCTACACATTTCTTAGTATTGTGACTGTGTCATTCTTCCCAAGTGGTGGAGTCTGGTTCTTGCTCTTTTGAATCTGGCCATAGCCAAGTGACCTGCTTTGGCCAATGGGACATGAAGGAATAAGGCAAAAGCCCAGGTTTGTAAATAGTTGCACATTATGATGTGCTGTCTGTGCCTGCACACGTCATCCTCAAGCAAGGATGCAAGGACCTGTGCTAGCTGCTGGAGAGACCACATGGAGGAGAACAAGGGAGAAGAAGCCCAGGATTGCCAGCCTGGTGAGTGAGTCTGTCTTGACCATCCAGTTCTAGCTGAGCCACCCACTGACTGCAGACACTTGAGTGAGACCCAGAGAAGACCAGCTTTACAGCTCAGTGGATCCCAGCCCAAATTGCCCATGGACTGACTCATAATCTATTAAGTAATTGTTTTCTAAGCAATTAAGTTTTGGAGTGGTTTGTTAGGTAGCAAAAGATAGTTGATCCAGATTCTTCACTTAAAATACAATTTAAAGTTGGAGATCTCCATAAAATTACTTTTTAAAGTTAAATACTGTGACAAATAATTGTTTATTGTTTTTTTTTTTTTTTTGCTTTTGCCTTCATATCTTGATGACACTTGAATATACTTAAATCTCAAGTAGTTCCGTTATTACTCTATCTGCTTTCCTTTCTTTGTCAAACACTTTAGTGTTTGATTTTGGATTCCCTTGCAAGGTACCCTGGTAATTAAGCAGTTTTGACCTATTCAATTTTGTTTAAATTTGACCTGTCACATTTATAGGATTCCCACTCTTCTTCCTGGAAAATTCTTTTCCTCCCTAAAAAGATTCTTTGTCCTCACCTCCTCCTTTTTAAAAACAGCCTTCTTTCTTTTGCCATTTAGTGTTTATTTTCAAATACCTTTTCTTTTCGGGTTGAGTCAAACATTTTCCCTGAGTTTCCAATAAGTTGTTCTTAAGCTGTCTCCAGGCTTCTTCATGGTTATTTACTTTCAAAACTATTTCTTTCAGGTTTTTTGCCCTAAGAAAAGCTCATATCTTGTCATAGTTCCCTTTTCTAAAACTAGCTTCATGAGGAATATTTTTGGTTTCCTTTCTTGCCAGGATGTTGGACTTAATCACATAATAATTGCTGTTATCCAGGCACTCCTTGGGGGACAGTATCTCTCTTATGAACTTCCCTATGGAGGAGCAGGGCCATCGCCACCCCTCTTCTGAGGTGGTTGAAAACCAAGGCTTGTCTGTCTACCTAAAGTGTACCCTTGAGGGAAGATTCAGATGGAAATAAGGTAGAAGAGAAAATGCTATTTTGTTATTTCCTTTGGCCTTGTTCAGATTCATTAGCCCCCTTCCCTGAGGACATGTCTTTATAGCATTTCTGTTACAGTTATTTGTAGAATCATTTTAGTTTCCATCCTAGACTCAAGATATTTGAGAATAGGGTCCAGGTTTCAGCCATCTTTCTACCTCTTGGAGTGAACCTAGCGCATGGGCAGTACATTATAATATTATAAATATTATATTATAAATACCTGAGTAAATGAACAATTAGAAAATTAATGAATGAAGACAAGCTATGAGCTGGGTCATGAACTCCTTCGGTGGGAAAAGGGGGAGGTTAAGTCAGATAAGTGGTCCTTCTGAATGAACTTTTTGTCTCTCCATGGTTGTCTAGTCTTACCCTCCTCCCTTAGTATGCCTCACTTAAAGGAAAGAGACAAGGTTGAAGACATACAGGCTCCATAGCAACAAATGTTCTTTCCTCACCTTAACCTGTATCTACTACAGAGCTATTATGTATTGCTCAAAAGGAGTTGGACCTGCCATACCTAGTTCTTCTGCTGATATCCTTAAAAGGTAGAGGACATCTGGAAGATGGCAGTGACATAGATTTTGCATCTTTCTGATTACCTATTGAAATAAACAAAGCAATGACTATAGCAAAACCAAAGACCCATATACAGGCATACCTTTGAAATATTGCTGTTTCAGTTCCAGACCACTCCAATAAAGCAAGTCACACAAATATTTTGGCTTCCCAGTACATATAAAAGTTATCTTTACACTATATTGTAGTCTATTAGGTGCGCAATAATATTATATCTAAAAACAATGTACAAACTTTAATTAAAAGTACATTATTGGAGGAGGCAGAGTCAAGATGGTGGTGTGGGGAAACGTGGAGTTAGCGGCTCCACACAACCAAGGCTCCGGCTGGCTGCTGGTGGGGTACTCTGATGCCCAAGGAGATGGGAGGAACCCCAAAGTGAACTGGTAGGATGTAGGGGAACTGAGGGGGTAGGAGAAGTGGAAGCTAGACAGGATTGGTGCCCCTGAGGCCGAGGAGATCTGGAGAGGCAGGTGGGAGGGACTCTGTGGGAAGAATGAGAGAGGAGTAGAGGGCGATTGCCCCACCAACTCAGGCCTGGGGAGCCTGCTGAGCTCTCAGGCCAGTACCACCCCTCCAAAGCTCCATCCAGGCCGCATGATTCCTGGGGGCATAGGAGGGAGGCTGGGGAGATCAGGAGAGGCAGGTGGGGGGAGCCATCCAGGAGGAGTAGGAGAGGAGCAGAGGGTGATTGTCCCACCCACTCAGGGCCTGGGAGCCTGCTGAGCTCCCAGGCAAATCCACTGCCCTCCAAAACCCCCTTCAGGCTGCGTGGTTCCTTGGGGGCATAGGAGGGAGGCCGCAGAGATCAGGAGAGACAGCCGGGAGGGGACCTCCCAGACTGGAGGAGGAGAGGAGGTGAGGGCATTTTCCCCACCTACTCGAGCCAGGAAGGCTGCTGGGCTCCCAGGTGAGGTCCCCTGCCTTCTGAGACCAGGGGTAGGTGGCATGCCTGGGCCCCTTCTGTTCCTTGAGTCTAAGCCCCACCCCCCACAGCATTTTCCAGCCCTGTGGGACCTGAGCATTGGTCCCGCCCACCACCCAAACCTCACCCTTGTTTAGGCCCCGCCATCCACAGCCAAAGCCTTTCCTCCCTCTTTTTTTTCCTCCTCCTCTTTTTTAATATTGTGGTACAGTTGGACCTTCCAGTTGTTGATTCCTCTATATTTCTATTTTTATATTCTTCCTAATATATCTGTTAGTTTCCTAGTCTAATTTTATTTTTATTTTTTACTTTGTTATTGTTATTTTTTTTTTTCTTTTTTGCCACCCCAGATGGCTTGCAGGATCTTGGTTCATGAGCCCAGGGCTGGGCCAAAGCTCCTGCAGTGGGAGCACCAAGTCTGAACCGCTAGACTAACAGAGAAGCTCAGACCCCAAGGAATATTCATTGGAGTGAGGTCTCACAGAGTTCCTCATCTCAGCACTAAGACCAAGGTCTACCCAATAGCCTAAAAACCCCAGTGTTGGAAGCCTCAGGCCAAACACCCAATAAGACGGGAACACAATCTCACTCATTAAAAAAAAAAAAAAAAAAAATGAGATGGCAAAAAAAATGGGATGGCAAAAAAAATATGCCACAGATGAGGGAGCAAGGTAAAAACCTTCAAGACCAAATAAATGAAGAGGAAATAAGTAATTTACCTGAAAAAGAATTCAGAGTAGTGATCATAAAGTTGATCCAGAATCTCAGAAATAGAATGGAGGCACAGATTGAGAAAATACAAGAAATGTTTAACAAGATCTAGAAGAACTAAATAACAAACAGAAATGAACAACATGATAACTGAAATGAAAAATGCAATCGATGGAATCAATAACAGAATAACTGAGACAGAAGAATGAATAAGTAAGCCGGAAGGCAAAATGGTGGAAATAACTGCTGTGGAGCAGAATAAAGAAAAAAGAATGAAAAGAATTGAAGACGATCTCAGAGACCTCTGGGACAACACTAAACTCACCAACATTTGAATTATAGGGGTTCCAGAAGAAGAAGAGGAAAAAAAATGTTCTGAGAAAATATTTGAAAAGATTATAGTTGAAAACTTCCCAAACATGGGAAAGGAAATACAGAGAGACCAGGAAGCACAAAGGGTCCAGGAAGCACAGAGAGTCCCATACAGGGTGAACCCAAGGAGAAACACACCAAGACACATATCAATCAAACTACAAAAAATTAAATACAGAGAAAAAATATTAAAAGCAGCAAGGGAAAAACAAAAAAATAACATACAAAGGAATCCCCATAAGGTTATCAGCTGATTTTTCAGCAGAAACTCTGCAGGCCAGAAGGGAGTGGCAGGACATACTTAAAGTGATGAAAGAGAAAAACCTACAACCAAAATTACTCTACCCAGCAAGGATCTCATTCAGATTTGATGGAGAAGTCAAAAACTTTTCAGACAAGCAAAAGCTAAGAGAATTGAGCACCACCAAATCAGCTTTACAACAAATACTAAATAAACTTCTCTAAGTGGGAAACTCAAGAGAAGAAAAAGACCCACAAAAATAAACCTAAAACAATTAAGAAAATGGTAATAGGAACATACATATTGATAATAACCTTGAATGTAAATGGATTAAATGCCCCAACCAAAAGACACAGAGTGGCTGAATGGATACAAAAATAAAACCCATATATATGCTGTCTACAAGAGACCCACTTCAGACCTAGGGAAACATAAAGACTGAAAGTGAAGGAATGGAAAAAGATATTCCATGCAAATGGAAATCAAAAGAAAGCTGGAGTAGCAATACTCATATCAGATAAAATAGACTTTAAAATAAAGACTGTTACAAGAGATAAGGAGGGACACTACAAAAGGATCGATCAAAGAAGAAGATATAACAATTATAAATGTTTATGCACCCAACGTAGGAGCACATCAATACATAAGAGAAATGCTAACAACCATGAAAGGAGAAATCAACAGTAACAGAATCATAGTAGGGGACTTTAATACCCTACTTACACCAATGGATAGATCATGCAAACAGAAAATAAATAAGGAAACACAAGTTTTAAATGACACAATAGATCAGGTAGATCTAATTGATACTTATAGAACATTCCACCCAAAAGTGGCAGAATACACTTTCTTCTCAAGTGCACATGGAACATTCTCCAGGATAGATCACATCTTGGGTCACAAATCAAGCCTTGGAAATTTTAAGAAAATTGAAATCATATCAAGCATCTTTTCTGACAACAACGCTATGAGATTGGAAATCAATTACAGGAAAAATAATTGTAAAAAACACAAATACATGGAGGCTAAACAGTGTGCTATTAAATAACCAAGAGATCACTGAAGAAATCAAAGAAGAAAGAAAAAAATACATAAAAGCAATAACAATGAAAACAAAATGGCCCAAAACCTATGGGATGCAGCAAAAGCAATTCTAAGAGGAAAGTTTATAGCAATACAATCTCACCTCAAGAAACAAGAAAAATCTCAAATAAACAATCTAACCCTACACTTAAGACAATTAGAGAAAGAAGAACAGAGAAAATCCAGTCAGTAGAAGGAAAGAAATCATAAAGATCAGAGCAGAAATAAATGAAATAGAAATGAAGAAAACAGTAGCAAAGATCAATAAAATGAAAAGCTGCTTCTTTGAGATGATAAACAAAATTGATTAACCCTTAGCCAGACTCATCAAGAAAAAAAGGGAGAGGACATAAATCAATAAAATTAGAAATGAAAAAGGAGAAATCACAAATGACACCACAGACATACAAAGGATTATAAGAGACTACTGCAAACAACTATATGCCAATAAAATGGATAACCATGAAGAAATGGACAAATTCTTGGAAAGATACAATTTTCTAAGACTGAACCAGGAAAAATTAGAAAATATAAACGGACCTACCACAAATAATAATATCAAATCCATAATTAAAAATCTTCCAACAAACAAAAGTGCAGGTACAGATGGCTTCACAGTCGAATTATATCAAACATTTAGAGAGGAGTTAACACTCATCCTTCTCAAACTCTTCCAAAAATATTGCATAGGGAGAAACAGTCCCATATTCATTCTACGAAGCCACCATCACCCTGATACCAAAACCAGAAAAAGATATCACAGAAAAAGAAAATTATAGACCAATATCACTGATGAACATAGATGCAAAAATCCTCAACAAAATACTAGCAAACAGAATTCAATAGCACATTAAAAGGATCATACACCATGATCAAGTGGGATTTATTCCAGGAATGCAAGGATTCTTCAATATATGCCAATCAATGTGATACACCACATTAACAAATTAAGGAATAAAAACCATATGATCATCTCAATAGTTGCAGAAAAAGCTTTTGACAAAATTCAACATCAACTTATGATAAAAACTCTCCAGAAAATGTGCATAGAGGGAGCCTACCTCAACATAATAAAGGCCATATATGACAAACCCACAGCAAGCATCATACTCAGTGGTGAAAAACTGAAAGCATTTCCACTGAGATCAGGAACAAAACTAGGATGTCCACTCTCACCACTCTTATTCAATATAGTTTTGGAAGTCCTAGCCACAGCAATCAGAGAAGAAAAACAAATAAAAGGAATACAAATTGGAAAAGAAGAAGTAAAACTGTCACTGTTTGCCAATAACATGATACTATACATAGAAAATCCTAAAGATGCCATCAGAAAACTGCTAGAACTAATCAATGAATTTGGTAACATTGCAGGATACAAAATTAATGCACAGAAATCTCTGGCATTCCTATACACCAACAATGAAAAATCAGAAAGAGAAATTAAGGAAACACTCTCCTTTACCATTGCAACTAAAAGAATAAAATACCTAGGAATAAACCTAAGGAGGCAAAAGACTTATACTCAGAAAACTATAAAACACTGATGAAAGAAATCATAGATGACATAAACAGATGGAGAAGCATGCCATGTTCTTGGATTGGAATAATCAATATTGTGAAAATGACTATACCACCCAATACAATGTACAGATTCAATGTAATCCCTGTCAAACTACCAATGGCATTCTTCACAGAATGAGAACAAAAAATTTTACAATTCGTATGGAAATACAAAAGATCCCAAATAGCCAAAGCAACCTTGAGAAAGAAAAACAGAGTTGGAGGAATCAGGTTCCCTGACTTCACACTAGACACTACCACAAAGCTACAGTAGACTTCACATTACCACAAAGCTACAGTAATCAAGACAGTGTGGTACTGGCACAAAAACAGAAATACAGATCAATGGTGTAGGATAGAATGCCCAGACCTAAACCCACACACATATGGTCACCTAATTTATGACAAAGGAGGCAAGAACATACAATGGAGAAAAGACAGCCTGTTCAATAAGTGGTGCTGAGAAAACTGGGCAGTTACATGTAAAAGATTGAAATTAGAACACTACCTAACACCACATACAAAAATAAGCTCCAAATAGATTAAAGACCTAAATGTAAGACCAGACACTATAAAATTCTTAGAGGAAAACATAGGAAGAACACTCTTGGTCATAAACCACAGCAAGAGCTTTTAGGACCCACCTCCTAGAGCAATGGAAATAAAAATAAACAAATGAGACTTAATTAAACTTAAAAAGTTTTGAATGGCAAAGGAAACCATAAACAAGACAAAAGGGCAACCCTCAAAATGGGAGAAAATATTTGCAAATGAAACAATATAGACAAAGGATTAATCTCCAAAATATACAAACAGCTCATGGAACTCAATATCAAAAAAACAAACAATCCAGTTAAAAAATGGGCAGAAGTCCTAAATAGACATTTCACCAAGGAAGACATACAGATGGCCCAGAGTCACATGAAAAGATGCTCAACATCACTAATTATTAGAGAAATGCAAACTACAATGAGGTATCACCTCACGCTGGTGAGAATGGCCATTTTCAAAAAATCTAGAGACAATAAATGCTGGAAAGGGAGTGGTGAAAAGGGAACCATCCTGCACTGTTGGTGGGAATGTAGATTGATATAACCACTATGGAAAACAATATGAATGTTCCTTAAAAAACTAAAAATAAAACTACCATATGACCCAGAAATCCCACCACTGGGCATATACCCTGAGAATACCATAATTCAAAAAGAGACATTACCACAATGTTCATTGCAGCACTGTTTACAATAGCCAGGACATGGAACCAATGTAAATGTCCATCGACAGATGAATGGATAAAGAAGATGTGGCATATATATACAATGGAATATTACTCAGGCATAAAAAGAAATGAAATTGAGTTATTTGTAGTGAGATGGATGGACCTAGAGTCTGTCATACGGACTGAAGTAAGTCAGAAAGAGAAAAACAAATACAGTATGCTAACACATATAAGTGGAATCTAAAAAAAATATTGTAGTGATGAACTTAGTTACAGGGCAGGAATAAAGAGATAGACATAGAGAATGGACTTGAGGACATGAGGTGGGAGGGTGAAGCTGGGGCGAAGTGAGAGTAGCATCGACATACATACACTACTGAATTTACAATAGTTGGCTGGTGGGAAGCAGCAGCAGTGCAGGGAGATTGCTTTGCAATGACCTAGAGGGGTGAGATAAGGAGGATGGGAGGGAGGCTCAAAAGGGAGGGGATATGGAGACATGTGTATGCATGGTGCTGATTCGCTTTGTTGTGCAACAGAAACTAACACAGTATTGTGAAGTAATTTTACTCCAATAAAGATCTATTAAAAAAAAAACCTACCTCATAAACCTGAAACAAACAAACAAACATTATTGCTGAAAATGCTAACCATCACCTGGGCCTTCTGCGATTGGTAATTTTTTTGTGGGTGGAGGATCTTGCCTGGATGTTGATGGCTGCTGACTGATCACGGTTGTGGTTGCTGAAGGTTGGGGCTGCTGTGGCAATTTCTTAAAATAAGACAACAATGAAGTTTGCTACATCAATTGACTCTTCTTTTCACAAACAATTTCTCTGCAACAGGCAGTGCTGTTTGATAACATTTTACCCATAGTAGAATTTCTTTCAAAATTGGAGTCAATCCTCTCAAACCCTGTCATTGCTTTCTCAACTAAGTTTATGTAATATTATAACAATATTTGTTGTCATTTCAACAATCTTTACATCTACACCAGAAATAGATTCTGTCTTAAGAAACCACTTTCTTTGTTCATTTATAAGAAGCAGCTCCTTATTCATTCAAAGTTTTACCATGAGAATGCAGCAAGTCAGTCAAACCTTCAGGCTCCACTTCTAATTCTAGTTCTTTTGCTATTTCCACCACATCTGCAGTTACTTCCTCCACTGAAGGCTTGAATCCCTCAAAGTCATACATGAGGGCTAGAATCAGCTTCTTCCAAACTCCTTTTAATGCTGATATTTTGACTTCCCCATGAATCTTGAATGTTCTTAATGACATCTAGAATGGTGAATCCTTTTCAGAGGTTTTCAATTGACTTTGCCCAGATCCATCAGAGGAATCAGTATCTATGGCAGCTATAGGTTTACAAAATGTATTTCTTACAAAGTAAGACTTGAACATTGAAATTACTCCTTAATCCATGGGCTGCAGAATGAGCTTTACATTAGCAGGCATGAAAACTACATTAATCTCATTGTCCATCTCCATCAGAGCTCTTGGGTGACCAGATGCATAGTCAATGAGCAGTAATGTTTTGAAAGGTATCTTTTTTTCAGAGCAGTAGGTCTCAACAATACAAACCATTTGTAAACAGGTGTACTGTCATCCAGGCTTTGTTGTTCCATTTAAAGAGAATAGTCAAAGTAGACAGCATAATTCTTCAGGGCCCTAGGATTTTCAGAATGATAAGTGAGTGTTGGCTTCAACTTAAGTCACCAGCTGCATTAGTCCCTAACAAGGTTCCCTCAAAGTCATACATGAGGGCTAGAATCAGCTTCTTCCAAACTCCTTTTAATGCTGATATTTTGACTTCCCCATGAATCTTGAATGTTCTTAATGACATCTAGAATGGTGAATCCTTTTCAGAGGTTTTCAATTGACTTTGCCCAGATCCATCAGAGGAATCAGTATCTATGGCAGCTATAGGTTTACAAAATGTATTTCTTACAAAGTAAGACTTGAACATTGAAATTACTCCTTAATCCATGGGCTGCAGAATGAGCTTTACATTAGCAGGCATGAAAACTACATTAATCTCATTGTCCATCTCCATCAGAGCTCTTGGGTGACCAGATGCATAGTCAATGAGCAGTAATGTTTTGAAAGGTATCTTTTTTTCAGAGCAGTAGGTCTCAACAATACAAACCATTTGTAAACAGGTGTACTGTCATCCAGGCTTTGTTGTTCCATTTAAAGAGAATAGTCAAAGTAGACAGCATAATTCTTCAGGGCCCTAGGATTTTCAGAATGATAAGTGAGTGTTGGCTTCAACTTAAGTCACCAGCTGCATTAGTCCCTAATAAGGGAGTCAACCTGTCCTTTGAATCTTTGAAGCCAGGCATTGACTTCTCTCTAGCTATGAAAGTCCTAGATGGCATCTTCTTCTGATAAAGGCTGTTTTGCTTACAGTGAGAATCTGTTCTTTAGTGCATCTACCTTTATTAATTAGCTTAGCTAGATCTTCTAGATAACTTGCTGCAGCTTCTACATCAGCACTTGCTGCTTCACCTTGCACTTTTATGTTATGGACTTGGTGTCTTCCCTTAACCCTCATGAACCGACCTCTGCTAGTTTCAAACTTCTTCTGCAGCTTCCTCACCTCTCTCAACCTTCACAGAATTAAAGAAAGTTAGAGTCTTGCTCTGGATGAATCTTTAGCTTAAGAGAATATTGTGGCTGGTTTGTTCCTCTTATCCAGACCACTAAAGCTTTCTCCATACCAGAAATAAGGCTGTTTTGCTTTCTTATCATTCATGTGTCCACTGGAGTAGTAAAATAGAGGTTCATAGAGAAGGTTCAACATATTTATCATAGGAGTCCTTATATGAAAACAAAGTCAAGGAAGCAAAATATACTCTAACAACTAAAAAAATTTTAAGTTCTTGAAATAAAAGTTTATTTAAGACTTAGTAAAGTGTATGTCACATATCTGGGAAAATCTAAACAGAAAGGCAAACATCAAGGCATAGTCTAGTAAAAATATTGGGTTAAAAAAAATCTCTTGGGCATTGAGAGAAAAACAAAGCCATTCATAATAAAGGAAAATAGGATTGTCATTGACATTTTCAATAGCAACACTTTATTCTGTAGATCAATAGAATAACATTTAAGATACTCAAAAGAAAGAAAATGTGAGCCACATTTCCTATGTAGACAAACTGCCAACATAAAGACTGCTAACAAATGGTTATGAACCTGTAGTAATTCAGAAAATATTTTTCCTATGAGCTCTATCTGAGTAATTTGTTAAAGAATGAACTTCAGCCAACCAAAAGATTGGAGAGGCATTGAAGTTAGCAAGGTAATGCTTGTACTTTCTGACAATGTAGATATAGGACAATGATCAAAAATGGGGAGAAAATAGGGAGCATTTATGAAAAGAAGAATAAACTTGCTGACTGCTTTAAAGGTATTAACTGGGAGTAAAAGAAGTGTTACTCCATGTAGGGTATTGTGTAAAAGGGGAAGGGGGAAGGAAAGGTTACTAGTTAATTTCAACATAGCTCATAGTAGGGAATCAATAAAAAATAGCCAAAAATAAAACTAAGGGTACTATAAAAAGATATTAGTACATATTTTAAGGTATTAGTTTAATGTGTTTACATATATATGTATATATACATATTTATTTATGTATGAAATGGAGCTAAGGCAAAACACATTGACATATTGATCATGTCAATAAATGTAAATACACTTAACTCACCTATTGAAGTAAAAACGATTTCAGACTAATTAACAAATTATAAATTGAACACTATGATAAATACTAGATATCAGAGGAAGTAGAAATAAGACCAAATGCATTAAGAGATACAAAATGAGACTTTACAGTGCTAAGAGCTACAATTCATCTAATAATATAGTACCAACTTCCATAAAGCAGAAACTACACCAGTAGGGAAGTCTTTAACACCCTTCTCTAAATTCAAGTCCCACCAAGTGGACAAGATATTGGTAGAGCTATAGAAAAGCACAGTGTATTCAGTAAAGTAGATCTTAGTGATTTGTACCAAAATCAATCCCAATAATGAAAGAGACACTTTCTATGAAGTACACATGGAACATTTATGAAAATTGACTATGTCAATGTACAGAAAAAGAACTCAATAAATTCCAAAGGCTAGAAATAATATAAACAATATTTTAGACCATAATAAAAAAACTAAAAATTAATAACAAAATCAAAAACCCAAAAGATGCTTCTATTTGGAATTTTTTAAAAATCCTATTAAGCAACTAATGGGAAGTGAAAAATTAAATTACAAAATTTCTTTAAAATTATGATTTAAAACATGACATATCTGAATCTGTGGGAAACAAAGAAGTTATTAGAGGGAATTTATAGAATTAATTATTATCTAAATAGCAATGTAAACATCCCACCTCAAAATCTTAGGAAAAGAAAAACAAACACACAAAGAGAAAACAAAACAAAGTGGGAGAGAATTAATGAAGATAAAAACAAAATTGGTGAATTAAAAAACTGAAAGAAGTGAAATTATTAAATAAAATTATATGGTAGTTCTCAGGAAAAAAACCTCAACAAAATGGGCAAACCATTATATAATGTAACAGCAAAACGGAGAAAGTACAAATATGCAAAATGATAGCCATAACAAAAGAAATTTAAAATAAGAATTATGAGAAATTACTTTTATTACTTTATCAAATAAGCTTTAAAACTTTGAGCAAGGTTCTGTAAAATGTAGGCTATGAGCCTGTTGACAAAAAAATTAATCAATAGTCTAAGAAAGAAATAGAAAAATTTATTCAAGCCAAACTGAGGATTCTGGCCTGGGAGACAGTCTCTCAGAGAGCTCTGAGAACTGTTATGAATAGGTAAGGGGAGGGTGTCAGTATATATGTGATTTTGGAAAAAGGGGTACATACAATTAAGCACACATCTTTGTAAAAGGTTACTGATAGTTGTGGGGAACAGACATCTTACTTAATGGCTTTAGGGCTTTTCTAAATATGGGAAGATGCAATAATTTCATGAAAAAGTTTCTCCTGAAAATATCTGAGGGCTAATTTTGCCAGTTTTTCCAGAGCACAGAGCACGTCATCCTGATCTTCACCCTGAATTCCTGTAGGTCAGTGCCCACAGTGGCTAATGACTTGATTCTTGTAGAACTGGGTGATGGGCAACATTCTTTATTTTACGATCCCCTCCTTTTCAGTCTTAATTTCAACCAAGGTTTTGGAGGCATTTTGTGACCAGTTTGTCCCATGTGGCTAGGAATGCTTATTCCCAGGTCAGGTGAGGATTTTGTTGATAGGCCACTCAATGTGCAATTACTGGACTAGGCCCTGTTAACAGTAAACCAAAAGCCTCTGGGCCACCTATCTTACTAGTCTATTATGGTTCAGGAAATGGTTCCCTCTTGTTGCTTCTTCCCACATCTAGAGATTACGCTATTATAATTTATTGATCTTATAGAACTATATATTTGGTCAATTGTTTCAAGTTATATAATCGTCATTAATTTTATCTGAGACTCAGTCACACATTTGTTAATGCAAGAAACAATAATCTTGTAAAACAGGCAGAATACAAGTAATATCATTGGTAACAATAATAAGGTCATAAGTAAGTATTTAAGCCAAGAGCTTTCATTAGGTGCACCCAGTATTTTCCCAGGTCATCTAGCCAGTCTGTTCAGCACCAATCACCATGTTTAAGGGAATGATATATTGGCATTGCACATAAAGCTCACCAGAGATATCTGCATGTACAAGGTGAATGGTGGGTCTTTGTGATCCCTTACATGATTGAGAAAGGAATGTTATGTTTCTTTGTTTTTGGCTGTGCCCTGCAGCATGTGGGTTCTTAGTTCCCCAACCAGGGATCTAACCCCTGCCCCCTGCATTGGGAGCATGGAGTCTTAACAACTGGACTGCCAGGGAAGTCCCAAAAGGAATGTTATTTTGTGAGGAGTCACATGGTTGGTGCTAGAAGGAGAAAAATTTATCTTTATGGTTGATCGGGTATTTCTGCCATTAGGGAGGTCTGGTTAATGCATATTGCAGATGCACAAAGCAACTTGAGGGGAGGGTAGATGCCAAAGCATATGTTTTATGTGTAAATTTTTCTTGTCTTGCCTTAAAATGTGAATTTTTATTTCATCAAGCCAAATCTGGCCAGTTGCCGGTTTTTGTAAGTAAAGTCTTATTGAGACACATCTGCTCTTTTATACATTGTATATGACTACTTTTGCTAAAATGGTAGAGATGAGTAGTTGTGACAAAGACTTCATCGTCTGCAAAAACAAAATATTTACTATCTTACCCTTTACAGAAAAAGTTTGGGGACCACCTGACCTAGAGCAGTAGTTTTCTTTTTGGAAAAAGCAAACTTCAAAATGACCTTTACTTGAAACAGAATTTCACTGATTATCAAAGGAGAAGTAGAGAAAGTAGTTAAAACATTACTCCACATCCTTCCTTCTCCACGGACAGACACCAGGAAACCAAGGGTTATCAACAAGGATGATCTACAACAAGTACTCAGCCCACAAAGACTTTTTCTCTGCATTCCTGAGACTCCCCTTTCCTACCAAGAGACACTGGTGGCTGGGTTCCCTCATAAGGTGGATCTCACCATAACAAGCAGGCTGTGAAATCTCTTTATCTCTGTGGACTAGAGACTTCCTTCCCCTACCTAATGGCACCAAGTGCCTGGCCCAGCCCTCAGAAGCTCCTTCTGTCTCAAGCAGCATTCATCAAAGACTAGTAGCAGCCTCATAGCACTAAATAAATCAAGCAGATCAAAAATAGCACCTCAAAGGCTCTGGAAATGATATTGTTGTTGGAACCACAGTCTATGAAATTAGGTCAGGATCTGCTTGCTAAACCTAAACATGGTGAAGACCTCTTAAAATAAAAGATTTAAGTAGGACCCAGAGACTTCTAACATAACAGCTAAAATGTCCAGGATGCAACTGAAAATCTTCCATCAGACCAAGAACCAGGAATTCACAAATTGAATGAGAAGAGATAATCAATTGATACCAACACGAAGGTGAATTGAATATTAGGATTATCTGAAAAAGACTTTAAAGCAGCCATCATAAAAATGCTTTAACAAGCAGTTACAAATTTCCTTGAAACAAATAGAAAAAATAGGAAATCTCAACAAGGAAATAGAAATTATAAAACAGAACAAAGTAGAAGGCAAAACTGAAAAATACAACAGAGAAGTGGATTTAAACAAGTGGAAAGATATATCATTACTTTGGATAGAAAGTCTCAACATCTGTAAAGATGTCAGTTTTACCTAATGTATAAATTTAATACACTTCAATTGAGGAAATGTGAATGTTTATTTGATGTTTTATTTTATTATGAAATAAGTATCACTTTTTAAAAGTATGGTCACTGTTTTTATCTCTTGGAGATAAATAGTGAAATACAGAATAGAAAATAGAATGTTTGAGATTTGCTTCAAAATAATGAAAGATGGTAGTGGGTGTGAGTAGGGATGAAACAAGATCAGCAAAGTATAAATTTATTGATAACTGTTGAAGCTGAATAACAGGTATGTTGAGTCTATTACACTATTTTCTCTACTTCTGTATGTGTTTGAGATTTTCTAAAATAAAAAAAAATTGTTTTAATGTCCTCAAGACATTAAAAAATGTCTTGCTTATATCTTGATTATTTTTTGTTTTTTGTTTTTTTGCAGTACACGGGCCTCTCACTGTTGTGGCCTCTCCCGTTGCGGAGCACAGGCTCCAGATGCGCAGGCTCAACGGCCATGGCTCACGGGCCCAGCCGCTCCATGGCATGTGAGGTCTTCCCAGACTGGGGCATGAACCCGTGTCCCCTGCATCAGCAGGTGGACTCTCAACCACTGCGCCACCAGGGAAGCCCTATATCTTGTTTTGGTGGAAAAAAATAAATAGAGGTGAAATAGAAGAGGCTGGAATTTGAGTGAGATGAGGGTAGAAGAATAAGCTCAAATAAGAGGAAGAGTAATTATAGGAGCCTGAAGAGGAATTAGCCTAGATAACCCCACCAGAAGTATCTAGAATACAGTTTTTTAAGAATATAACTTCAGAATAATGACCCACCCAGTCTTCCCTAAAAAAAAGGGTTTTTGAAAGAAAAGAGACTCAAAGGAAATAATACCAAAATCCCCTGAAATACTCTAAATTCTATTTCAAAATCACCCTTAATATTTTCTTCTTCTACCTTCTTTATTTTTTCTTAATGCTGTTCCTTTTCTTTGAACACATAAAAGTAAAGAGATAAACATTTTAGAGTACTTTACTCGTTTTCTGCTTTGTTTGATTACTTCTGGTGGACAATAGTATTGCTTTCTGATTTATTTATTTATGTTTTTAGTGTTAATTATTTGAATATTTGTGTGTTAGAGCCTGTTTTCTGAAGATAGATTGTATAGATTTGATTCCAGCCTCTATTGTTTATGAGTTGTGTGACTTTGGGCAGATTGTTTACCCTTTCTATGTCTCAGTTTCCTTATGTGTAAAATGGGGAAATGCTAGTACCTAAGATTGTGGTTAGGATCGAGGATATCACACACTTATTGTGGAGCTGAGAGAATGTTAGAAACAGTCTATTCCTATGTCTGTGGTCTTTGGTTAAGCTCAATGCATGGAAGATGTGAGTGACTTATTTCCTTAACTAACCTGAGGCTTGGAACTAAACATGTGATGGTTTGGTATTTGATTCTGTAATTCTCCACTGCCCATCAGCATTCATTTCCTATGGCTACTAACAAATTATCATCAACTCGATGGCTTACAACAGAAATTTATTCTCTCAGTTCTGGAAGCCATAAATCTGAAGCAAGGTGTAGTCAGGGCCATACTCCTTCCAGAGGTTTTAGGGAAGAATCCTTCCTTGCCTCTTCCAGCTTCTGTTGGCCCAGGCATCCCCTGGCTTGTAACTGAGATGCGTTCCTCCACTGTCTACCTACAGCTGCCTTCACATGACCTTTTTCTCTGTCTCTTTTTATCCTTTTCTGTGTCTTATAGATATTGGATTGGATTTAGGGCTCACCCTAATCCAGTATGATCTCATCTCAATTCTTACTGTAAGTAGATTTCCAAATAAAGCCACATTCTAGGTCATCAGGTAGATATGAAATTTGGAGGACATTATTCAATCTCCTACAGCATCTAAAGATACATAGGGACTATTTTGGTTTGGTTTCCTTGGCTTGTGGTTGCATCACTCCAATATCTGCCTCCATTTTTACATCACCTCATTTTCTGTCTTTGTCTTCTCCTCTGTGTGTGCTTGTTCCCAAAATTCCTTTGTGTCTTTCTCATAAGGATACATGCGATTGTATTTAGGGCTCAGGAAGATAATCCTGGCTAAGCATCTTTTCTCAAGAACCTTAACTTAATCACTTCCTTTGCCACATGAAGTAATGTTCACAAGTTCTGGGGATTGGGATATAGACATGTATTTTTTTTTGGTTGGCGGGGGAGTGGAGCACCATTCAGCTCACTACACAATCTGAAGAAGACAGTCCTGTCAGAGGTACCTATTGAGGAGCCTAGGTAAACACAGGTGAAGACTCAAATTCAGAGGCATCAGCTTTGCAGGAAGATGAAGAAGCAACAGAATTGTTCATGAAACTGCTGGAACAGTGTTTGTTACCTACCACATCAGGCTGTGACAACCCTGGATTCGGAAAATGTTGCTGTTTTGAATTTCTATTGCCAGAGTCAAGGTTCACTGAAAGAATGCTACAACCAAGAACATTACCTTTGTTTGGCTACCTGACTTCAAGGTGCCTAAGCCTGCTGGACCACATTCCTGACTTATTCTGAACGTCTAGAGCATATTTAGATGAATGACCTTGACATTTTTATATTATTTTACATTTAATTCCAAAGGTAACCCATGTTCCTTGTTAAACATTTAAACAGTTTGGACATATATAAGTAAAAAGTGAAAAATCTTTATCCCCTCTTTCTGAATTACTTTTCTTACCCCATCACCACTACATCAATCTCCAATGGGACTATTATTATCAGCTTAGGGTTTGTCTTTCCATACCTTTTCATGTATAGGTAAATGCACACAACCAAACTAAACTCATACCATACCTATTATTCTGCAACTTTTTTTCAGCTGTAATTTCTTTACCCTTTATTAATAGTACTGTTTGATTTTTCCAGGAAACAATATTGTTCTGAAAAGTAAATTACCACTTCTAATATCACCCATCTATTATAACAGTCCAGATAAGAAATGATAGCAGATACTGTTAGCAATAGAACTATGAAAAATGGCCAAATAATGGAGATCTAGATGCTTACTGCGATCCAAACACCAAATCCACAATATCCTTTTTATCCTAAAAATTAAATTGCTGTTTCTAATATCACCCATCTGTTGTAACAATCCAGGTGAGAAATGATAGTGGATAGGGTTAGCAATAGAGCTGTGAGAATTGGCCAAATGATGGCAATCCAGATGCTTACTGAAATCCAAACATCCAACCCGTAATATTCTTTGAAACACTTTTGTAAATTAGGAATTAAATGATTTGTTGGTTTCTATTTACTACTTAGGAAGTCAAGTACATTTTCTTTACTTTTGCTTTGACAAGAAGCAATCAACTACTTTACTTCCAATTTAAAATGATATATTATAACCACTAAGATAAACTCTGAAGTCTTCCCACTCCTGTTAAATACTTCTAGCTCTATTACTACACGCATATGATTTAAGTATGGAATTTTCACCAACAGCAATTTCATGTTGTTTCTTTGTCATGAAAATATTGTTTCACTATTACTATCTTTCAGCATCATCTCCACTGTTATTTTCATCAACAGCATATGCTGTTAGTAAGGTCTAAGTCCTCCACAGCACTGTGCTGGGAGATAGAGAAAGATATGAACTATCCATCCTTTTCTTAAGGAACTGAATATCTGGATGGGGAGTTAGGCTATGGCTATAGTAGTTTGAGTATCACAAGTTGGTGAATTCCTTTATTATTCAAGTATTTTCTTGAATACTTGTATATTAAATAGTTATGTACCAGGCACTGTTCTCAGCTCTAAGATAAAGCATTGAACGACAGAAAGATTTCTGCCCCTATCAATTTTATATTCTAGAGGGAGAGCAAAGCAATAAACCAGAAAAATATAAGGGATATTAGGAGATTATCAACACTCTGGAGACAAATAAAAGAGGGTAACAAAGATGCAGAGCGCTGGGTGTTTTATACGTGCAATTTTAAATTAGAAGAGCAGGGTGAACCTCACTGAAAAGGTGATATTTGAGCAGACTTGAAGGAAGTATGCGAGTAAGTCATGCCAGTTTCTGGGGTAAGAATATTTCATGCAGAAGAGATAGAGCAAAATCCTTGAAGCAGGGCCAAATCTGATGGCCCTGCTTACCAGCAAGGTGGTCAGTATGGCAGAGTAGAGTGAACAAAGGGGCAGTAAGAGATAAGAGTTGTCCAAAGGAGTCAGTACCTTGGCTTTTACTCTGCTAGAAACAGGGAGATATTGGAGGTTTGAAGCAGATGAGTAACATGCTGTGTTGAGAATTGACTCAAGTATGAGCTATGTAAAGTTGAGTGATCAGTTAGGACGCTGTGGCAATAATTCAGGTGAGGGGTGATAGCAGCCTGGACCAGGGCGGTAACAGGAGAAAAGTCATCAATAGATATATTTTGAAGGTAGAGACAGCAAGATTTTCTGATGAATGGTGATAGAGCATCAGACCAACTGAGGATTACTTCAGAGTTTACTGGTCTGGGGAACTGGAATAATGGAGTTGCTATCAACTGTATGGCATCAATGTTAGGCATTCAGTTTGGCACAGGGTAAGCTTAAGATGTTTATTATGCAGACAAGTGGAGATGTTACATAGGCAATTGGATATAGAAACTAGAGTTTAGTAAAATGATTGGCTAGAGATAGAACTCTTTCAAGCCTTCAGGGTATAGATAGTTTTCCCAGTGGTGACGTTAAGAAGAGAAAGAACATCAAGGTAGAGAATAGGTCTGAGGACTGTACCCTGGGGCACTTGTATGTAAAACTGAGAAAAGGAGAAACCTGTAAAGGAACCAGAAATGGTCAGTGAGGTAGAAGGAAATCTCAGGAAGCCATGAAAACTTGTTTCAAGGAAGAGTGATCAATTTTGTTGTGTGTTGTTGATAGAACAAGAAAGAGAAGAAAAATAAATACATGTAACTATGGAAACTCTTTATAGGAAAGTAAAAGGAGCAGAAATATGGGAAAGGACCTGGAGGGAAAGGGATGTGTCAAGGACTTATTTTTAAAGATGGGAGAATTAGCACTGTAGATGAGACATTTTGTTTAGTCTTCCCTGTTTTAACACATTTTGAATGTGACTGTGTAGGGGAGGAAAACATTTCTTTTTCTCCTACCCATCTTACATTCATTGGCTGGGGCCCTGTAAATTAGACTGACAAAAGACAGATTAATAAGAGAAAAACAAACGGACGTTTATTAACATGTGCACCTCATATACACATAGGAGTACTCAGTGATGAGTAACTCAAAAAGGTGGTTAAAACTTGGGCTTATCTTAAAGAAAAAACAATAAATTTTTAGAGAAATGACCAAACAAAAGAAAAAGGTTTTGTTTCTACGGTGGCAAGTTGTGCGAAGGTAAATACATGAGGGAACTAATGAAAGACAAGGGCAAGTTGTAAATTTTGTTATGTAAATTCCTCTGGTGCTGTCTCTGGGTTGATAAGGGTCTAGAGTTATCTCTGGTGAATAACTTCTGTCTTCTTAGAAGAGCAGGGAGGGGAGACACCTTTACAAATTTATGTCCTGCTTTTAGGGAAATATGGGAAGAGCAAAGAACTTTCCTTGTATCTATTTCTTCTCGATTGCTTTCAGCTCAAAATAATCCTTATGCCAAAATAGCATAATTTGGGGTGGCATATTCTGCTACCCTTCAAATGCCTTTGAAAGGGCATGTTCTCTTCAGTTCTCCACACTTATCACTTACTATCTTTGTCCAACCCCTATAGGTACTCAGGTTTGCAACTCCTGTAGGAAACTGTGCCATTGTGGATTTAATATTGCAATTGTGGTATTTGTAAATAACCCTGAAAGACATGTAGTCATTTGTAACTATACTGAGTCACTTTTTGTTGATTTTTTAAAATATAAAATAATTTTTTTATCCTTTGTAAAGTTATGAAATAAAAATTTGTTTATGGTATACAATTTAAAAAAACATATAAAATCAGAAAAGAGAAATAAGTGTTAATCACAATCTACCAACAGAGATAATCTCCTGTTTACACTTGGGCATATATACTTACATACAGTCTTTTGGGTTTTTTTTTAATGAAACTCTATTTAAGAAAAATGGGGTCCATACTATAAAAATGTTGTGTGATTTACTTTTTACATTCAGCATAGCATTAAGTCTTGTGAAATCACTAAGTATTATTATTATACCTTCTTTAGTGATCTACAATATCATTTTTATAAAGACATAGAATTTCATTTTATGATGGATGAATCAAAATTTGTTTAACTGATTACTTGTTTAGATATTTAATTATCTCTTTACTTACTTATTGTGAATAAAATAATGTGACAATGAATATCCTTGTAACAAATTTCTGCATGCATTTTTTCCTAAAAGAGGATCATAAGTGCCTCAAGGCTGGCGTGAAAATGAATCACTTGGCTGGAGAGTGAGCTAGCTGACTTCCTCATGCATGGCTCCATAAAATTCTGTTGTCTTATTAAAATAAATTGTCGCACTCAATCTTCACCAAATGAGGTAAATATTATAAAGTTTTTCTTTTAAAAAATGGGGAGGGCTTCCCTGGTGGTACAGTGGTTGAGAGTCCGCCTGCCAATGCAGGGGACATGGGTTCGTGCCCCAGTCTGGGAAGATCTCACATGCCGTGGAGTGGCTAGGCCCGTGAGCCATGGCTGCTGAGCCTGTGCGTCTGGAGCCTGTGCTCCACAACAGTGAGACGCCCATGAACTGAAAAAAAAAAAATGGGGAAAGTCACATGTGTACTGAGATAAAAACCCTCAAATGTAGGAAAACATCAATGATCCAAATAAGAAGTATGCTTTGCATATAACTTTTTCAAATATTTCTTTAGAGTTTGTAAATACTTGGCACCATGTCTAACTGGGTCTTTTCATGCATCAAGTCTTTAGTGACAATTTATTTCAAGGCTTTCTTTGCTGCCAAGCATTAAAACTCATCCTTTTCATTATTTAGGCTATTTGCATTAGTATAGACTACTGCACATGTTGACTTGGTTTTTTAATGCAACTTCTCACACCCATCATTTGTTTAATTAGGTGAGTTGATTACTTTATCATCTCAGCTTTTCTCAGAAATGGCATAAATTCCCTTTCCACCATTCTGGAAGTATTTTAATTAATGCCTTGGACCTTCCACACCAAACTCCATCAAAAATTTTAACTTTGTAGATTCCTTATATGATTTTCATGTAGTTGGTGCCCATCTTTTCTTTGTAAATTCCACCTGAAGCCCCTCATTCAAAGACAGCAAAAAAAAAAATGCATTAAAGATTCTAAAATATAAGGCTTTTCCTTTTTGCAGCAGAATCCCTCTCAACTTGTCATGACACTTTTTATTTGCTTTTTAATGTCATTCTAGGTAAAGAAAAATTAACATTTAAATTATAAGTATAAATAATACAGTTAATCTTTATATTGTACAATGCTAGTTTTAAAGGCAAATATAAAAACCTTCACAGCAATCAGAGAAGAAAAAGGAATCCAAATCAGAAGAGAAGAAGTAAAGCTGTCACTCTTTGCAGATGACATGATATTATACATAGAGAATCCTAAAGATGCTACCAGAAAATTACTAGAGCTAATCAATGAATTTGATAAAGTAGCAGGATACCAAATTAACGCACAGAAATCTCTTGCATTCCTATACACTACTGATGAAAAATCTGAAAGAGAAATTAAGGAAACACTCCCATTTACCATTGCAACAAAAAGGATAAAATACCTAAGATTAAACCTACCTAAGGAGAAAAAAGACCTGTATGCAGAAAACTATAAGGCACTGATGAAAGAAATTAAAGATGACACAAACAGATGGAGAGATATACCATGTTCTTGGATTGGAACAATCAACATTCTGAAAATGACTATACTACTCAAAGCAATCTACAGATTCAATACAATCCCTGTCAAACTACCAATGGCATTTTTCACAGAACTAGAACAAAAAATTTTAAAATTTGTATGGAAACACAAAAGACCCCGAATAACCAAAGGAATCTTGAGAAAGAAAAACGGAGCTGGAGGAATCATGTGCCTGGACTTCAGACTATACTACAAAGCTACAGTAATCAAGACAGTATGGTACTGGTACAAAGACAGAAATATAGATCAATGGAACAGGATAGAAAGCCCAGAGATAAACCCATGCACATATGCTCAACTTATCTTTGATAAAGGAGGCAAGAATATACAGTGGAGAAAAGACAGCCTATTCAATAAGTGGTGCTGGGAAAACTGGACAGCTATATGTAAAAGAATGAAATTAGAACACTCCCTAACACCACACACAAAAATAAACTCAAAATGGATTAAAGACCTAAATCTGAGGCCAGACACTATAAAACTCTTAGAGGAAAACATAGGAAGAACATTCTATGACATAAATCACAGCAAGACCCTTTTTGACCCACTTCCTAGAGAATTGGAAATAAAAACAAGAATAAACAAATGGGACCTAATTAAACTTAAAAGTGTTTGCACAGCAAAGGAAAACATAAACAAGACCAAAAGACAACACTCAGAATGGGAGAAAATATTTGCAAATGAAGCAACTGACAAAGGATTAATCTCCAAAATTTACAAGCGGCTCATGCAGCTCAATAACAAAAAAACAAACAACCCAATCCAAAAATGGGCAGAAAACCTAAATAGACATTTCTCCAAAGAAGATATACAGATAGCCAACAAACACATGAAAGAATGTTCAACATCACTAATCATTAGAGAAATGCAAATCAAAACTACAATGAGGTATCATCTCACATCAGTCAGAATGGCCATCATCAAAATATCTACAAACAATAAATGCTGGACAGTGTGTGGAGAAAAGGGAACCCTCTTGCACTATTGGTGGGAATGTAATTTGATGCAGCTACTATGGAGAACAATATGGAGGGTCCTTAAAAAATGAAAACTAGAACTGCCATATGACCCAGCAATCCCACTACTGGGCATATACCCTGAGAAAACCATAATTCAAAAAGAGTCATGTACCACAATGTTCATTGCAGCTGTATTTACAATAGCCAGGACTTGGAAGCAACCTTAGTGTCCATCAACAGAGGAATGGATAAAGAAGATGTGGCACATATATACAATGGAATATTACTCAGCTATAAAAAGAAACGAAATTGAGTTATTTGTAGTGAGGTGGATGGACATAGAGTCTGTCATACAGAGTGAAGTAAGTCAGAAAGAGAAAAACAAATACTGTATGCTAACACATATATATGGAATCTAAAAAAAAAAAAATTCTTAGGAACCTAGGGGCAGGACAGGAATAAAGGCACAGACATAGAGAATGGGCTTGAGGACACAGCGAGGGGGAAGAGTAAGCTGGGAATGAAGTGAGAGAGTGGCATGGACTTATATATACTACCAAATGTAAAATAGCTACTGGGAAGAAGGCGCATAGCACAGGGAGATCAGCTCGGTGCTTTGTGACCGCCTAGAGGGGTGGGATAGGGAGGGTGGGAGGGACACACAAGAGGGAGGAGATATGGGGATATATGTATATGTATAGCTGATTCACTTTGTTATAAAGCAGAAATTAACGCACCACTGTAAAGCAATTATACTCCAACAAAGATGTTAAAAAATAAAAAAACCTTGAACTCATATGTGTAATCACTGAAATTGCACAATTCCTGATTTGTGGCTCATATGTGTAAACTTATTTTGTACTTAGCACAATGGTAGAAATGCCGCACAAAACTAACTCAGCGGATCTTTTTTCTCACTTTGTGATAGGTACACATTCTCCTAATACTCTCTACTTTGAGGTACTCATTAGTAAGGAAAGACTGAAAAGGAAGAGGACCTATCAGTTGCTTTACCTTTTCCTTTCCTGCTGTGCCATCAATTTCAGCCTAAATTGTTGGCTAATACAGGGAAGCAACACAGCAAGAAAAGAAACGATAAACTTCCTTGGCCGTTTATATTTCCTGGAATGACACTGCCTTCTTCCACATTTGCAGCAAATTTTGGTTGCACCAGAAAGTGTGCCCTATCTGGGCTGTCAGCTTACTCAGGGAAGACAGTACATGCTCACCTCTTAGTTGCTTTGAGTCTCCCTGAATTCCTACAGGGAGTAAGTCCACCACCATTCTGTGTTCATGGCCACCACCCACACTCTATGTGGAACAGATAGATGCCACATAAGGCATCTATCTCCTCTGCTCAGAGTTATGCTACATTGTTCTATCAGCTTTCACTTTCCAAACACAAGTCCAAAAACAAAATCAGTAAGAATTTCAAGACCGTGATCACAAAGCATAAAACCAAACATGAGGTCGTTCTGACCATCAGGTCCTGTGTGACTGCCCAGATCATATGCCCATGAAGCCATCTCTGTTTCCAGTCTTTTCAAATATCTTCTTGATCTTCACAGTGCAAAAATGTTAGGAAATTAGGTGCTCCTCTCTTCTCATGAAAGACTCTCTTGCCTGAAAAGTTCATCTCTCCTCAAAGCTACAATATCCACCTCTCTGTTAGTGATTGATGCCCATTATCTATATCTTCAGCCTCTACTGTCCTTCTGAATTCCAGAACCACATATCAAACTGTCCACCTGACATCTCTACTTGGATGTCTCAAAGGAACCTCAGACCTGAAGTGGCTAAAACAAACTGCATACATTTTCTTTTCATTGCTCCCCTTCCTTCCATCTTGCCCCCAACACTTCTAGATTTTATCCTCTTCCAGTGCCATGGGTCTCAATGAAAGATATCACCATCCAATCCATTACTCAAGTCAAAATTCAGGCAGTCATCTTTGTACCTCCTTCTTAACTTCAGTGCAGATCCATCACAATTTCTGGTCAGTTTTATCTCCTGAATATCTCCCTCTTTCTTTACTTTTCTCTCTCTCCATTGACACCATCTCCGTTATTACAATAACCTCCTAATTGCACTTACAGGATTCACTCTTACCACATCTGGTCTATTTTTCATGTTGCATCCAGAATATTTGTTTGTTTGTTTGCTTAAACACAAATTGGATTTTCCTACCTGCTTAAGACTATTCATTTCTTTCAGTATAAAAAAAAATTCTTTAATGTGATATGCAAGGCCATTTATAGACTGACCACAACCACAACTTTATTATATTACAACTCCATCTTCCTTGCATTCTGTATTTCAGGAACACCAACCTGTTAAAGATTTAAATACTCCCTGTTTCCCAGTACAACTTCTGGGGTTTTTAAACATGGTTCCCCTTTGTCTTGGAATGGCTTTCCCTCTAACTTATATATTTGTATCCTACTCTTCCTTTAAGTCTCTGCTCAATCTTAAATTTTATAGTATAGAATTCCCTGACCCCCAATTGGGTCAATTCTTTCTGTTATATAATACTGTAGATGTCACATGTATAGTACTTTTATATATGTACGTTTGTGTACAACAATTTATAACATAGCCTTTGTAATGTGTCTTTGATCAAAATCTATCTCCTTCCCTAATGAGTAGACTCTGTCAAGTCAGAGAGTATGTCTGGCTCACTAAGCTCAGCTCCTTGCTTAGAATTTGAGTCGTACAAGAGACTCAATAAATATTTGTCACATCATTGAACGAATACTTACCTTCTTCCAGGCACAATACTTGGCACTTTACATGTTTTATCTCATTTAATCCTCTAACAAACATATGGGACAGATTCTATTATTATCTCAGTTTTATGGAATTTGAGATTTACAAGCTTAAATTATTTGTATAAGGTCATGTAGACTTTAAGTAGCAGAATCAGAATTTGAACCCAAATAGTGTACTCTGTCTTGAATTGTAGTGAAGGAGACAATTTAAAACTAGATTTAAAAGGGGTGAAGAAAACAAGAAATTGAAATCTGAGTCAGCATTATGGAATGAACCATATATGGTTTATCAAAAAAATCTATTACAACTTCAAATAATAAAGAAATGAATATATGATTCCAGTGTTAATGGCCAACCCTTTCTTCCAAGATATTGTGACTCACTTAGGCAGGACTGACAGAGGAAGAAGGTGTGTCTGCAAGGCTCTGGAACAAACTTTTTCTTTCTCTGTCTTGCCATTCACTCCTTTTCTGAGCCTTTGATAAAGTGTGTCCCAACCAGATCTCCCTCACCCTTTTCATGTTCCCTGCTTGATAGATCCACTGCTCGGAGGTCTAAATATCCGTCAACAGTTGCTCAAGAATCCGGCTTTAAAGTACAAAGTTTTCATCAGTTAAAGTCCTCCAGCTGTAGCTATTTCTCCTACTGAACAAATGCTGAGCCTGGAAGAGTACAGCTCTTCCCCAGAGCCTGCCCTGCCAAATATGTCTGGCAAAGCTGCCTGGGAATATCCTTTTGGTCTGCACACTGAAGTGATGGGAGTGATTTCAAGTATCTTCTTAACTTTTTGCAAGGAGAATGTAACTTCTATGCCGAGTGCCACCTCAGCATAGAGGTGGTTTCCTAGACCACATAAAATATGTAAAATACCATTATTTTCCAGGCACCTCCCAGGCTCCACTCTTCAACAGCTTCTTTGTCAGTAGCAGGGCATTTAAAGCTGTCACTGACAGCCTGACTTGGGGTTTGTGCTTTAACCATTTCATGACTAATTTTCGTGTGTGTTTGGGAGGGGTTCTATGAATTTAGCAATTGTCTAAAAATATTTTTCTTTGGCTCTTTAAAATATTGATCATTGGTGTAGCTCCCCCTTCCTCATTCCCCAAATAATTATGATTATCCATATTGCCTGGTTTGCCCAGTCATTACAAAGATCTTACAGTCTGGAAAGTTAATGACAAAACTCATAATAATGTATGGAAGCTTTCTTTTGAGAATGGGTATAGAAAAGAAAGATGGAAAAGAAGAGGTTTAGAAATAATTGAGGGAATAAGGTTGGCCTCAATGGATATACATACACATATAATTACTCATGAAATATAGTTTTAACCTCAAAGTAGAATCCTCATGAGTGGACTTGGGAGAGGGTGGTGATGTAGCAGTTAAATATTTTGTTAGCAGATTGAACTGGCTGAAAGAGAACTTAGAGGCTGGAAAACCAGAAGAAAAAAAAAAACACAATAAACAGGTGTCAGGAGCTAATATGAGGCAAAGATGAGTACAATATTCTTTTAAATAAAAGCCCAGTAAATATTTCTTTTTTGAAACGTGAGATGTGGCAAGGCACGTATTGCTTTGACACTGACACCTTCCAGCATTGGTAATGCCATTTGTAGTCTATGAAACAAATAAGTGGTTTCTGATCCATGCTGGCATTAACATATAGGGAAATAGTCAATGCAAAACACAAACACAAAGGAACCACTGTAAAAATATTGTATTATTTGGATTCAGTCACCACCAATCTTGCCAAATCCCTGTAAATTCCCATTGTCCTGCATAGCAAGAATAAAGGAAAATACAGAGGTAGGTGCCACATTGTTTTAAGTTGAATGTTTTCCGATTTTTTTTCTTGAGCTGTCAGTCATTACTTAAAACCCAGTTAAGGGTTTTATTACATTCTTATTTTCCCCATATGCACTTAACAAATATATAAATTTTAGACTCTGCCTTAATTTTTTTAGCTATCATTCTCAAGGAACTGATTTCATTTGTGAATATGATGAGACTCAAAAGAATGGAAAAGAACAAACATTGGTGTGAAAATGATGCTTTAACTGCATGCTTGCCAGACAGGAAAAGCTCTTGGTTTTTTCCTATATTTAATCAATTAGCTTGTCTAATCCATTTGACTGTGGAAGGTTGGCCTGACATGACTTCCCATCCGTTTAATAAGGATTAAGGTAGCATGAAGTGTGCATTTGCAAGTACAAACATGCTTAGAAATTCATTTGTCTTTGGGGGGAGGCTGGTTCAAACTCCAGGTATATTTACAAACAAGATTCTAGTCACAGCCGAACAGCTTGGAGCTGGGGAAAGTAACTATGCCTTCTTTTCCTTAAACCCACAGGGCCTTTGATTCCTACCCAAATAAAGATGGCCTTTGGCATTCAGCTCTCTTAGCTGGCAAGATATCTGCATAATGTCTGCAGAATTTAGAATGGCCAGGAGGGACACGTCAAAGACAGCCAAATTATGATATCACACCCATAAAACCTCATCAGTAGTGACATACAGAAAACACTCAGTGAATTGTTTTCATTAACTTACCCTTATTAAGATGTTCTAAGCAGTGTCTTTATTTTATGGCAGGTTTCAGATTCTGCCCTTTCTCCTTCCTTCATTCATTGCTTTTCCTTAAAAAGAATGGGCTACCATGGGCACTGATTGACAGTAGCTGAAAAAATGTAGCTCAGGAGAGTCAAGGATACTCAGACAGCCCAGGAAGAATGTTTTATACATGCTTTGTTTTCCTTTGGGAAAGCCAAAAACTTTCCAGAATCTTCTGGGATAGGTTAGGATGAGAGCTGTTCATGCAGTGAAGTAAAGGGAAGCCTGACTATAGAGAAAATCCTGCATCTCTTCTCTGGGAATCAGGATGAGAGCTCTGCCATACCACCCGACCAAATCCTAGCCTGGTCCTGGGTTGCAGTGAGCAGACTCTTCCGGAAAGAGAAAGTGGGGATGGTTGTCAAGCTGTCAGGATAGAGAGAATCAGGGAGCAGGGAGGGGGGACATGCACTTGAACTCAGGCCCAGTTTTTCTTCAGGTCACACATGTTTCTAAAGCTGAAAATCTGGCTAGTCTACAAAAACGACATCAGGAGGAACAGAGGGGTGTAAGGAGAACCGACAGGAAACATTTTCTAATAACCGGCTGACCCTGTCGGGAGTTTAGAGGATCATCGTGTGGGGGCAGATATTCAGAAGACTCAGATGCTTGTCTACCTGTCTGAGTGGGGCCTGGGAATCTTGACCTGAAGGCCTTACTTATGGAGCAGAATTTATAAGCTATCACAGTGCCACGTGGCGGAGAACTTTTGCATAAAGATAGGTAGTAAGAGAAGGAGAGTGTAAGAAAGCCGAAACCAAGAGAAACAGAAATGAGGACAGAAGACTTATCAAGGGGTGTTTAAGATTGGAATGAATGGAGAAGATGTTTTGAATATAAAAGAGAGGAGCAAAGATATTACATTGTTTCACAGGCAAATTTTAAAATTGCGAAGACATAATTTACGTACTACAAATGAATCCTTGTTCTTTTGTGCTTTTTCCTTATTGTGCTAAATTTCATTTCTCAGATATGTATACTTTGAAAATTTAAGTTCTTAAATATATTTTAATTCCTTTAGATATAATAGGAACTAAGTGAACTATGGGGCATTTTTGGAGAGTTGAAAGTATTATTTTACTATAACCTTGCTAGTCACTGGCATTCTTGAGGATTTCCATGTTGAATAAGCATGACAGATGGACCCTTGTCAATGATGGCCATTGATGTATGATGGGGAACTCCACGCCCTGAGAGTCATGCAGGCAGTGAACCTCAATGAAGGAAGTGCCCAAGTGTGTACCTTACCCACTTCAAGAAGAGATGAGAAAAACAAAGACCCCAAAGTGTGACTCAAAGAAGGAAATCAACTGTGAAGATAGCAGCTCTTCCTCACCCTCAGTCTCTGAATCTTACTGATTTGACCGAAATGTTGCCTGGAAAAAGCAGTCCTGTACCAAGCTAATGAAGAGACAATCATGACTCTCATCCCGATTCAATGTAAATGAACCAAATTAGAACTATGCTGTGCTTTACTAAGGATGTCAGAGTCTTAACTGTTTTTGACATTACCATATGAAGACTTAAACACATCCACACTAATTCCATCCAGATAAAGAGTCATGCTATTCAGTAATGGGAGGTAAAACCAAAAGATGAAGAATGGACACAGCTATTTAAAACAAAACAATGCAAACAAACAAATGTAAGTAATTGAGAGAAAGGCACCCTGGTGACCGGAAGTCTGGGCACTTGAAGTCTAGTGCAAACTCCACTGCTGACCAGCTGAAAAGGAAGGGAATAGCTGACCTCCAGGTTCCCTTTTAACTCTGCATTTTTATGATTCTGATTCATCTTCCTAAGAAATACAGTTAAGTCTCAAGAGCACTGAGCAGCAGTGAATAGTGGGTGAATCCAATTTCTTTTAGTGATGGAAAAGTTCTGCAATTCTGTACAAAGAATTATTTGGGTTTTCTTTTGTGCCTACAACTTTTATTTTATTATCTTGAAGACCAAAATTGTTGGTTTGTTATATTTGTAAAGTTCAAATGTAAAATGATTATACTTGCTTAGGTTTTTTGTTTTTTTCTTTAAGTACAAGTGATGAATCTACTTCCTGGTGCCAGTCCATATTATTTCTTCACTCTGGCCAGTTAGATCTGGTGTCAGGTCATTTGAAGAGATACGATCTAATTTTGTTAGTATGTTGAGATTTTCTGCTTATGGTCTCTCCCTTCAACAAACAAATGAAAACCCATGCAAGCTTGTGAGAGCCAGTATAACAATATTTTTCATTTTAGTATTTCTATTTTTCTCCCTGGTGATAGGGAAAAATAAATTAGAGAACTCTGGGTCAAAGTCCTCAGATTTTTACAACTAACAATTTATTCTATTCAACTGTTTAAGCACATTTAAGTAAAATGAAAGGAAGTGAAAATGAATCACAAGCTAAAAGCAAGCTCTTGGCTTTCAGGAGTCTCTGGGCTGCTGATTCCAGGCAGCACTGAAATAGAAACACTGGAAGAGATAATAACCATGAACCAGTGCCTACGGCAATTCCTGCCTCTCCAGAAGAATCTAAAATGGTCTTGCTCCTGTTGATATCAATATGTATAAAATAGCAACCAAAAAACACCTCACCTTTCAATCTCTTTGAACACTTCTGTATGTTGATTGAAAAGAAAATTTGATTTAAAAAAAATGACAGTTTCTCACCACTCGAGATAGAGTAAAAATAAAAACAATGTGCTTGTATACATGTGTGGGTGTGTGCTTGTGTGTATTCAGACACGTGGGCGAGAGGTGAGGAGATATCCACACGTAAGTTCTCTTGGTGTGAATCAGGAGACTAACATCTGACCCTTCTGAAGTCTAGAAGGGCTTCCATCTCCAGAAGAAATAGAAGCAATATCCACCACTATTTTGGCCCTGTTTATCTCTGTACAGGTTCTCCAGTCAGTGTGATCTGTCTAATAAGGCTTCTCTCATCGCCAGTTGAATTGTTCTTGGAGATCTTTCTCTACGTACTGCCAAAAAGCTCCAACTTAATTTAGATAACACTCCGGGGATTCTGATTAGTTGTACTGTCTGAAGGTGGCCCAACCTGTCAATTTGTCCTCTGCATTTGTCTTTCAAGTCTAGGATTTCTCCCATTCTTTCAGTTTGGATCCAGAACGTGAGAGAGGGAGCTGGTTGTGCTTGTAAACCACCGTGTCAAGTCCCAGACTCCCAGATGGTTACGCCCACGCCTGGAAGAGAACTCATTAAAGACTTAATCAAACAGGCTTCACTGTGCTATACTGTTGCTCATGTTGGGATTTTTTTTTTCTTTCCTCTAGCTCTTTTATTATTTCCTTGGCACTTCTAGCATGGTGTTGAAGATCATCTGAGATTGAGACTGGATGTTGCATGATGTAAGGAAATTGGAACCGAGTGTATTTACTGTACTGGCATATGTATCATGCATTTCTAAAGCTGACAGTCTTATCTGAATAGCCTATCTTTCTAGGTCAGAGCATATTCCTTTAACCCCTGGATGCCTACACTTCCCTCCTCCCAAAGCAAGAATGTCAGAGGAACTTAAAGAACTTACCTTAGTAGTTGTATTCATTCTGATCAGATTGAATATCAACAGTGGCTTTCAACAAGAGCAAGCACACCAGAGGTAAAACACTGAATTATTTAGAACAGATTATATAAATGAAAGAATAAGATATTTTCTGTTTGAGGTAGTCTGAAAAAACAAAACAAAGCTAAACATGTACCAAAAATGTTATAATTCTACTCTCTTTTGCACAACTTTCCTGGTTTTGGAAATGTGGGTATCATTCTCATCTTTTCCAGGAATATATCATAAAGCTGGATTTAGACAAGTTGTTGTGAGGTTGGATGTGGTGGCATAAGAAAGTCTGAACAGTCAACTCTGGTGGGCTGGAGAGTTAAATTACATGAGAGTGTCAACCACTCTACTGAGTTTTGTACAAAACAGGTAATAAGAAGATAGAAGCAGAAAACATTTCTATGCAGACGAACTTTGGGTATGGGTTCAGATTCACACTGCAAAAGCAAAGAGAACACAGTAGCTTGTAAGACAGTAACCTGGAGCTCCTTCTAGCTCCTGACTTTAAATAGATTAATAAGAATGTTTGTTTTTAAATGAGGAAGGCAGGCTTTGCTGGTGTAAATGACATTTGAGGGGTCTGAATAGCAAAGAAACTAAGAAGTTGAAGGATGGCTGGAAGTGGTGAGTAGAAGGAGGATATATATTAAGAAAGAAAAGTCCAGATATATACAAAATTATTTAGGTCTCTGTTTGCCAAGTCACACCCCAAAAGGGAGTCAGAGAGCAAGACAAGGTGACTCCTCTTCCATGGGGTAACCTCAATTTCTGTATATGCAGAGGTGGGTCAGCTGGCATCCTGTGAAACTTCATCACTGGATTGGCTGGATTAGCATCATGGGAATTTGTCCATCCTGTGCCAGACAATTTGTTAAATCCCATTCATGTGTCCCAATGCGTGATTAGGGACTTCTAGTAACCACCCATGTTCACACATCTATCATTCAGACACAAAATAAAATACAAAACACCAAATGTCTCTAGAGTTGAGCCAGATCTTTCTTATCTTTGAACAATCAAAACTTATAAAAGCCTTAGGGAACTGAAATGGCTTATGAATGTTCAAAGTTGCTAAACTTTTGACAATTGTTCTTGCAAAAACAAAACTGTCTACATTATCTTGTATTACCATACTGATTTTGAACAAAAAAAAATTTGTTTCAAAAACAGAATGTTGTTTTCTTGTTATTTTTTCCCCTTCTATTTAGACTTTGTGTTAAAAAAAAAAAACCAAAAAACTTTCTTTGATTCTTTTCTTCTGAAAGCTGTTCTAAGTAAGAGCATCTGGGGGAAACATAAACTTCTCAATACTGTGTTAGTAAAATCTCTGTCCTGGTCTGGGATATAAATTGCATCTTGTCACCAGGCTGACCAAATAGACATTTATAACCTCTTCAACTACCAAAGGAAAACTGTGGATTGTAGAATATGTGGATTCAAGCCTGGCAAAAAGAACAGGTCAGTTAAGAATCCTAGACAAATCTTACTCTATCATGAATTGCAATGAAAAAGAATCAAGATTTATATTCTGTTTACTCATGTCTAAGGTAAATTCAAAAGGTGTGAAAAGTGGTAAACTAAAAGCAGAACTGATCCACTGTGGTTAAAGACAGACTTTTTTCCCTTCTCAGCATTAATTGTTTGGTATGGTTTCATTCTTTGTGAGATATTCAGGATTAAGAAATAATTGTGTTTCATTAATGTCTGATGAGTATCTTGTCAACCTCAGATAACAGAAGGTAAACACCTTCAAGATCTCTAGACCATCGTTGATATCATTGCTGACAGTTCCATTCTGTCAGACTTCAGTTACAATAGACAGTGTCTTTAGGCATCCTTGTCCAGTGATTGTGGGATTAAAATTGGTGCAAGCATTTTGAAAATAGCTTGACAATATATTGTAAGAATCTTAAAACCATATCCCTTGAGCTAACCATTCCTCTTCTTAGAATATAACATAAGAAAAAAGTATCAGATATAGAATAAAAAATCAATTTGTTGATTTTTATGTAATCTGAGGATCCCCAGGTCCCCCAACTATCTGGGATGTTATTTTGCTTTTAATATCCAAGTAAATAAGTCACCCACATTAACTTCAGAAGGTCCAATGACTTTCTAAAATGTCTAATAGGAGGGTAGAGGGTAGGGAGTAGGGACAAGGTATATTACCTTGGTTTTCTCTCATGCCTTCTCCAAACTCCTGCACCAGGCCTTTACTGAATCCCTGGGGTATCTCGTCTCTGCCTTTCTGTGTCACTCAAGTCTTACTGGTCCATTTCATGCCATTTCCATCATTCTTCCCAGCACCCCTAAGATAACTGAATGTTTAGAAATAGTGGAAACGACTTATAGCACAGGATAGGAAGTAACTTAAATATGGATCTTGGTCACATTGTGTTGTTAAAGGTAGTTGGCCATCCCGGAGAGTCCCTTCCTGGCTGGCTCTCAGGCTCTAGACTCTCACCCTATTGATGGCACTGGTCTCTCCTTTCAAAGCAGCCTCCCTCCCATTTCCTGGTTTCTCTGAGCCCTGCCACCCCAGCCTCCTGTCACCCCGCACCCCCACTCCCTCAGCCACAACTCCTTTCTCCAAGAATCAAACAGAGGTGCTTCAAACTATTTTTCAATCTCAAAATGATTTTCCCTCGGAGGAAATACACTTTTACTTTATTTTGCAGAGCAGTTTAGATTCCTTAATTTTAACATCCCCATTCGAAACTTTGCCTGGGGCCTATCTTAACTTTTAAACCAAAGTGTCTGTTAAATGTTTTTGTCAAATACAAGAGAAATCTTTTTGTAAAGTTGGGATCTGTTATCATTTTCCCCTGCAAATTCATGAAAAAGAAATTCTCTTTCTGATGAACTGGTAAATTGATAATACAGAAATTAATATCCCTCAAAAGGAAAATGAATGAGCAAATTATAGTAAATCCAGAGTAAAATAATATCTCATAATTACAAATTGTATTCATAAAGAATTTTTTGGTTTATATGTCACTATTTTAAATGACACGAATGATATAAAATTAAACTATATGATTTTAACCATGTAAAAATACTTAAATAAGCAGAAAGAAATATACTAAAATATAAAGAGCATCTATTCTAAATGGTGGAGTTATTGGTGATTTTTATTTTCCTTTAAACATTTTTAATAGTTTCCAGCTTGTCTACAATAAGCATATACTAGCTTTATGGCTTAAAATATACATTTATGTAAAATTCTCAAGAATTTGGACTTTTAAATCTATGTCTTCTTTTTTCCTTTCTCCTGATACTGTTCATTGTCTATTCACAGTGATGGTGTTGGTCTGGGCAGCATGAATTCAATTACAGTTCATCTAGGGTGAATGGGGGAGGGCAATAATCAAAGAACTCAGATTAATAACTGTTTAGCTTATTATGAAAAAAGAATGGAAAACCATATGTTCTCTAGGGACATCCAGTTTGAAAAGTCTCCAGAAAGAATATTAGCCAATTAACTACTAAGAAGTCATCATCTGTATATAATTTTCTAAATTGTTAACCTGGCCCCAAGTTAGAAACCAATTACAATAATCTCACAGACTGGTCACATTCTGTTCATGAGGATACAGGCAAACACTCAACTCTTCCACTGCTTACTCATATATAGACTAGGACCCCTGAATTTTATATGATGCAAGCCATCTATTGTGATTAAATTGTCCCTGATCTGGCATTTCAGGCTGCTGTGCAACCACACGCTACATGTTCCACCAGATTTGTGGTGAAAAGTCCCACCAAGATCTGAGGACGAATCTATTGTCTTGTGTAGCCTGTTCAGTCTTGGGAAATGCTTTTAAACTGTTCTCAAAGCCTCTATTAGATGCAACTGTAAACACATTATTCTCACAGTTCAACATCTTTCTTCCTAAGATCAGGCATTGCATCTATGATATTCTCAACAAGCCGAGTAATATAAAAATCAATGATATAGGCGACTTATTTATTGCACAAGGGTAAGTGTGCACTTGGACATACTACAGCACCAGAACACTTTACAAGAGTAGGTGCCCCTCACAGGCAACTACATTCTCCTTAGATGGGTCTTTCTTTGTGATATATTCAAACTGACCTCTTAATAGATAATAGATGTGTACTATTTCCCTAACTATTCAGACGTCCTTAGCAATAAATAATGTAAGACATGAAGTCCTTTTTGTTTTGTTTTGTTTTTTTATTAAGAAGAAAATCCTTCCATCAAACATAAGATATCTGATTTGAAATGATGTATCTCTTATCCCTCTCCCTTGGATCCACAGGTCTGAGGAACAAAACAGTAAAGACTTTCTCTAATAACAGATATTTGATGGCTCACTTTAACTTGCAGTTTGAGACAGCGAACTCCTCACCTTCTGCACTCTGAGTTATACCTTATATCTGACAGTCACAAAGAAAAATAGTGTGTAGCTATGTAGAGGCCATGATAAGGTTAACTTTAAGGAAATTTATGTCATGAAGGTGGCAGGATTGTTTTAGGGAGCGAGTAAAGTTTAGAATTTAACACAGGAAAAAGTATATTAAAGGATTAATTTTGCAAAAAGTTTTTTTCAGTAGAGAAGGTAGCATAACTGAAGCATACCTCTATAATTTAATTTTCATTAAGAAGAAGAAACTACCCCTACAAGGTCAAATACATGCACCAAATCTTTAAAAGCATATATGACAAAACTAAAAATAATGGAAATGATTGTGCAGCAGGCTTAATTTAACATGTGTGATTGCTGGGTAGCTAACATGACAATGATATGAGTTCCTCATAGATAATGGTTAAGAACACAGACTTTGAAGTTAGATGGCCACCAACTAGCTGTGTGACTTTAGGTTTATTATTTAATTTCTTTAAGCATCAATTTCCTCAGGAATAAAATAAGAGCTATGATACTGTTTATTTCACAGTATTTTTGTGAGAATTGAAGAAAAGATAATATGCATAGAATAATTAGAACAGTGCTTGGATGATAGTAAATGTTCATTAACTGGTGGCTCTTGACTACCATGATTTCCAAGGGTATGTGTGTGAGTAGGGAACTAAAAGCTACATATGCTATAAAAGTCAACTCCTATTTCCAAAGGCCATATGACCATTTTCTTTTCATTTCTAAATATTCCCTTTGCGCATCTAACTCTAAACACTTAGATGTTATCTCTGTGGTTAATAAAGTAAATTCTTTTCTTATTTAAAAATATAAGTAAGAGAAGTTAAATGGTGAAGTAAAGAATGAAATGCAGATTTATTTTCCCTCCAGAAAATACCAGCCGTTGTCACCCACAGAATATCAATTGCCACTATATCCATGCATCAAAGCAAAAATTGACAAAATATATCCTTTGCCAGGGCTTCAGAGGTACAAAATAAATAATACAAGAGTCTGTCCTCAAGAAGTTTTCTTCTGTAGGGGAAAGAGAACAAATATTAAATCACTCCATTGTAAGTTATAAAGGAATAAATGCCTGAAACATAGGGATAAAGTGTTTTGGGGGCTCAGACGATGGCATCATCCCTTGAATCTGTTGATAAAAGAAAAATTCATGGCAGAGGTAGATTTTGAACTAAGCTTTGAGAGCTATCAAGATTTGTGTACTATTATGAAGAAAATGCAGCAGTAACAACAATTGTATTAGTATATTTTTTGTTTTGATTTTTCTTGACATAGGTTTGTATAGCAAGTTATTTTCTGCATGTGTTTTGCCTAGGAGATAACTCACATTTAAGATAATTAGATTCTCCATGCTGAAAATTGTGGAGAGATTGGTGGAGGAATGGTTTCTTATTGTATCTGCCTCCCCTCAAAATTCACTCAGAATGGGTCAGGAATAGACATACAAAAGTTAAAACTATAAAATTTCTAGAGGCTGAACCAAGATGGTGGAGTAGAAGGACGTGCTCTCACTCCATCTTGTGAGAACACCAGAATCACAACTAACTGCTGAACAATCATCGACAGGAAGACACTGGAACTCACCAAAAAAGATACCCCACATCCAAAGAAAAAGGAGAAGCTATAATGAGATGGTAGGAGGGTTGCAATCACAAAAAAATCAAATCCCACAACTGCTAGGTGGGTGACTCACAAACTGGAGAACACTTATACCACAGAAGTTCACCCACTGGAGGGAAGGTTCTGAGTCCCACATCAGGCTTGGCAATGGGAGGAGGAATTCCTAGAGAATCTTTGAAGGCTAGCAAGATTTGATTGCAGGACTCTGACAGGACGAGGGGAAACAGAGACTCCACTCTTGGAAGGCACACACAAAGTAGTGTGCACATTGGGACCCAGGGGAAGGAGTAGTGACCCCAAGGGAGACTGAACCAGACCTACTTGCTAGTGCTGGAGGCTCTCCTGCTGAGGCGGGGGGTGGCTATGGTTCACCATGAGGACAAGGACACTGGCAGCAGAAGTTCTTGGAGGTAGTCCTTGGTGTGAGCCCTCCCAGAGTCTGCCATTAGTCACACCAAAGAGCCTGGGTAGGCTCCAGTGTTGGGTTGCCTCAGGCCAATAACCAACAGGGAGGGAACCCAGCCCCACCCATCAGCAGACAAGCGTATTAAAGTTTTTCTGAACTCTGCCAACCAGAGCAACAGCCAGCTCTACCCACCACCAGTCCCTCCCATAAGGAAACTTGCACAAGCCTCTTAGACAGCCTCATCCACCAGAGGGCAAACAGCAGAAGCAAGAAGAACTATAATCCTGCAGCCTGTGGAACAAAAAACACATTCACAGAAAGATAGACAACATGAAAAGGCAGAGGGCTATGTACCAGATGAAGGAACAAGGTAAAACCCCAGAAAAACAACTAAATAAAGTGGAGATAGGCAACCTTCCAGAAAATGAATTCAGAATAATGAGAGTGAAGATGATCCAAGACCTCGGGAAAAAAGAATGGAGGCAAAGATCGAGAAGATGCAAGAAATGTTTAAAAAAGACCTAGAAGAATTAAAGAACAAACAAACAGAGATGAACAATACAATAACTGAAATGAAAACTGTACTAGAAGGAATCGACAGCAGAATAACTGAAGCAGGAAAATGGATAAGTGACCTGGAAGACAAAATGGTGGAATTCACTGCTGCAGAACAGAATAAAGAAAAAAGAATGAAAAGAAATGAAGACAGCCTAAGAGACCTCTGGGACAACATTAAATGCAACAACATTCACATTATAGGGATACCAGAAGGAGAAGAGAGAGTGAAAGGACCTGAGAAAATATTTGAAGAGATTATAGTAGAAAACTTCCCTAATATGGAAAAGGAAATAGCTATAAAAGTGCAGGAAGTGCAGTGAGTCCCATACAGGATAAACCCAAGGAGAAACAAGTTGAGATGCATAGTAATCAAATTGGCAAAAATTAAAGACAAAGAAAAATTATTGAAAGCAGCAAGGGAAAAATGACAAATAGCATACGAGGGAACTCCCATAAGGTTAACAGGTGATTTCTCAGCAGAAAGTCTACAAGCCAGAGGAAGTGGCATGATATACTTAAAGTGATGAAAGGGAAGAACCTACAACCAAGAGTACTCTACTCAGCAAGGATCTCATTCAGATTCGATGGAGAAATCAAAAGTTTTACAAACAAGCAAAAGCTAACAGAATTCAGCACCACCAAACCAGCTCTACAACAAATGCTAAAGGAACTTCTCTAAATGGAAAACACAAGAGAAGAAAAGGGCCTACTAAAACAAACCCAAAACAATTAAGAAAATGGTCACAGGAACATACATATCGATACTTACCTTAAACGTGAATGGATTAAATGCTCCAACGAAAAGACACAGGCTTGCTGAATGGATACAGAAACAAGATCCATAAATATGCTGTCTACAAGAGACCTACTTCAGACCTAGGGACACATACAGACTGAAAGTGAGGGGATGGGAAAAGATATTTCATGCAAATTGAGATCAAAAGAAAGCTGGAGTAGCAATACTCATATCAGATGAAATAGACTTTAAAATAAAGGTTCTTACAAGAGACAAGGAAGAACACTACATAATGATCAAGAGATCAATCCAAGAAGAAGATATAACAATTATAAATATATACGCACTCAACATAGGAGCACCTCAATATATAAGGCAACTGCTAACAGCTCTAAAAGAGGAAGTCAACAGTAACACAATAATAGTGGGGGAATTTAACACCTCACTTACCAGAATGGACAGATGATCCAAAGTGAAAATAAATAAGGAAACAGATGCTTTAAATGACACAATAGACCAGATAGATTTAATTGACATTTATAGGACATTCCATCCAAAAATAGCAGATTACACTTTCTTCTCAAGTGTGCATGGAACAATCTCCAGGATAGATCATATCTTGGGTCACAAATCAAGCCTCAGCAAATTTAAGAAAATTGAAATCATATCAAGCATCTTTTCTGACCACAATGCTGTGAGATTAGAAATCAATTACAGGGGAAAAAAAAAGTAAAAAACACAAACACAGGGAGGCTAAACAATACATTACAATATAACCAAGAAATCACTAAGAAATCAAAGAGGAAATTAAAAAATACCTAGAGACAAATGACAATGAAAACACAACAATCCAAAACCTATGGGATGCAGCAAAAGCAGTGCTAAGAGGGAGTTTATAGCAATACAGGCCTACTTCAAGAAATAAGAAAAATCTCAAATAAACAATCTAATGTTACACCTAAAGGAGTGAGAGAAAGAAGAACAAACAAAACCCAAAGTTAGCAGAAGGAAAGAAATCATAAAGATCAGAGCAGAAATTAATGAAATAGAAACAAAGAAAACAATAACAAAGATCAATAAAACTAAAAGCTGGTTCTTTGAGAAGATAAAAAATATTGATAAACCATTAGCCAGACTCATCAAGAAAAAGAGGGAGAGAACTCAAGTCAATAAAGTTAGAAATGAAAAAGGAGAAGTTACAACAGACACCACAGAAATACAAAGCACCTTAAGAAACTACTACAAGAAATGCTATGCCAATAAAATGAACAACCTGGAAGAAATGGACAAATTCTTAGAGAAGAATGAACCAGGAAGAAATAGAAAAGATGGACAGACCAGTCACAAGCAATGAAATTGAAACTGTGATTAAAAATCTCCCAACAAACAAAAGTTCAGGACTACATGGCTTCACAGGTGAATTCTATCAAACATTTAGAGAAGAGCTAACACCCATCCTTCTCAAACTCTTCCAAAAAATTGCAGAGGAAGGAACACTCCCAAAGTCATTCTGTGAGGCCACCATCACCCTGATACCAAAACCAGACAAAGATACTGCAAAAAAAGAAACTTACAGACCAATATCACTGATGAATATAGATGCAAAAATCCTCAGAAAAATGCTAACAAATAGAATCCAACAACACATTAAGAGGATCATACACCATGATCACGTGGGATTTATCCCAGGTATGCAAGGATCCTTCAATATATGCAAATCAATCAATGTGATACACCATATTAACAAATTGAAGAGTAAAAATCTTATAATTTGTATGGAGACACAAAAGACCCCGAATAGCCAAAGCAGTCTTGAGGGAAAAAAGTGGAGCTGGAGGAATCAGACACCCTGACTCCAGACTATACTACAAAGCTACAGTAATCAAGACAATATGCTAGTGGCACAAAAACAGAAATGTAGATCAATGGAACAAGATAGAAAGCCCAGAGATAAACCCATGCACCTATGGTCAACTAATCTATGACAAAGGAGGCAAGGATATAGAATGGAGAAAAGACAGCCTCTTCAATAAGTGGAATAACTGGACAGCTACACGTAAAAGAATGAAATTAGAACACTCCCTAACACCATACATAAAAATAAACTCAAAATGGATTAGAGACCTAAATGTAAGACCGGACACTATAAAACTTAGAGGAAAACATAGGAAGAACACTCTTTGACATAAATCACAGCAAGATCTTTTTTGATCCACCTCCTAAAGTAATGGAAATAAAAACAAAAGTAAACAAATGGGACTGAATGAAACTTAAAAGCTTTTGCACAGCAAAGGAAACCATAAACAAGATGAAAAGACAACCCTCAGAATGGGAGAAAATACTTGCAAATGAATCAATGGACAAAGGATTAATCTCCAAAATATATAAACAGCTCATGCAGCTCAATATTAAAAAAACAAACAACCCAATCCAAAAATGGGCAGAAGACCTAAATAGACATTTCTCCAAAGAAGGCATACAGATAGCCAATAAGCACATGAATAACTGCTCAACATCATTAATTATTAGAGAAATGAAAATCAAAACTGCAATGAGGTATCACCTCATACCAGTTAGAATGAGCATCATCAGAAAATCTACAAACAACTAATGCTGGAGAGGGTGCAGAGAAAAGGGAACCCTCTGGCACTGTTGGTGGGAATGTAAATTGATACAGTCACTATGGAGAACAGTATGGAGGTTCCTTAAAAACTAAAAATAGAATTACCATATGATCCAGGAATCCCACTACTGGGCATATACCCAGAGAAAACCATAATTCAAAAAGAGTCATGTATCACAATGTTCACTGCAACACTATTTACAATAGCCAGGACATGGAAGCAACCTAAATGCCCATCAACAGACGAATGGATAAAGAAGATGTGGTACATATATACAATGGAATATTACTCAGCCATAAAAAGGAATGAAATTGGGTCATTTGTTGAGACGTGGATGGATGTAGAGACTGTCATACAGAGTGAAGTAAGTCAGAAAGAGAAAAATAAATACCGTATATTAACGTATATATGTGGAACCTAGAAAAATAGTACAGATGAACCGGTCTGCAGGGCAGAAATTGAGACACAGATGTAGAGAACAAACTTATGGACACCAAGGGGAGAAAGTGGCAGGGTATTGGCTTGGTGGTGTGTTGAAGTGGGCAATTGGTGTTGATATGTATACACTGATGTGTATAAAATTGATGACTAATAAGAACCTGCTGTATAAAATATAAATAAAATAAAATTCAAAAAAAAATTTCTAAGACAAAATCTCAGAGAATACTTGGCAACCTAGGGGTCGATTTATCAATATTTATACATTATACTTTATACAAATTAAAAATCTTTGCTATCAGAAGACACCATTAAGAAAATCAGGCTAGGAGAAAAGTACATCTATTCTGAATATATGAAGAACGCTTGGCTTCACAGGTGAATTCTATCAAACATTTAGAGAAGAATGTGATATAGACAACCCAATTTATAAAAGGGCAAAATACTTCAACATATACTGTGCCAAACAAGATATGCAAGTGGCCAATAAGCCTATGAATAGATGTTTAACATCATTAGTAAAGATAAGGAAAATAAGACCTCAGTGAACTACAACTGACTAAAATTATAAAGGAGGATTATATGAAGTGTTGATGAGGATGTGGAACTGAAAATCTCATACATTGCTGCTAGGAATGAAAAATAGTATGGCCACATTGGAAAACCAGTGTGGCAGTTCTTTATAAAGCTAAACACATCTTATATGTGACCCAGCAATTCCACTCTTAGGTATTTACCCAAGGGAAATGAAGACACATGTCTACAAACAAACTTGAACAAGAATAGCTCCCTATGTACAAAACAGGGATAATAAGTTTCTCCAACTCTCAGGGTTGTTGTAAAGATCAAATGAGTTAGTTATTGAATATAAGATTACCCAAACAGGATGAAGCATATCATAAGCATTCAATAAATTTTAGCAATTATTTTAAAGGGTTAGTATCAAAATATGGAGAGAAATCCTAAAAGTAAGTAAGAAAAAGACAATTTAATAGAAAAAATGGGCAAATACTAGTGTTTCAGGAGGACACCCAAATGTCCAAAAACCATTAGAAAAGCTGATCAACTCAGTAGTAATCATAGAAACACAAATTAAAAATACAGTGAGATGCCATTTCATGCTCATCAGATTGGCATAATTCAAAGTGTAGGGCTATGGAGTAGTAGAAAGCCCACAAACTGTTGGTAAGAATGTAAACTGCTACGACCAATATTGAGAATAATTGACATTATCAAGGAGCATTGATGATGATTATACTAGGCAATTCAGCAATTGTACTTCTGAGATATAAACCCTAGGAAACCCTAGGAAATTTTTAATAAAGGTGCTCCAAAAAACATGTACAAAACTATTTTTAACAATATTGTTTGTAATTGTAAATTAGTGGAAGCAAACTAAATATCTTTCAGTAGAGGAATGGATAAATGATACTGTGTTATTGCCATATAAAGAACTACCACACATGATTATAATGAATGAACAAGAGCTACGTCCATCAACATGGACAAACATCAAAATGTAATGTCAATCACAACTTGCTGCATTACATCCCATCTCTTCTCACCTACTCATACCACTCTAAGAATTTCTTTCCTGCATGAGCAAATTTTCCATTTCTACTGTATTATCCCCATGAGCATGCAACTTGCTATCCTTACCCTTTCTTACGTTCTCTTCTAGCTACCATCCAATTTCCTGCTACTTTACAGCAGAATTCTTTGAAAGGGTTGATTATACTTGATACCTACAATTCCCCTGCCTTCTTCTCTTTTTTTGGGGGGGGGGGAGAGGGCGGTGGCCACACCCATGTCATGCGGGGATCTTAGTTCCCAGTCCAGGGACCGAACCCATGCCCCCTGCCTTGGGAGCAGAGAGTCTTAAGCACTGGACCACTAGGGAATCTCCCTCTCTTCTCTTTCTTAATCTTTCTAAATTCTCTTTCACATTTCAACAGCAGATGCCTCAAAGTATTATTCCCAAATTTTGTGTCTGCTTCTTTTATCAATTTTATATTTTCAATAGATAATAGAGTCAAATGTTTCCAAAATTTAAAAAAAATATATTTTGTATGTTGTGAAAACACTTTTCTATCCTACTCTTTTTTCTCCACTCTTTTCACTCTTCTCTCCAAACTATTATTTATTTCTTGTGTATTATTCAGCTTATTTGTGCACACACAAGCAAATGCAAATTTATTTATGCTGGCTGATTGCTGCAGAATTCTTTTTTCACTTGATGTATCTTGGAGGCCATTTCACATCAGCACATAAGAGGTTTTCAATTATTTTTTATGTGTCTAGTATTTGATTGAATGGAGATACCATATAATTTATTTTGCCACATTATTATTGATGAACATTTTGAGTTTCTACACTTTTACATTTACAAACAATGCTGTGATAAATGACCTTGTATATGTGCATTTTGCATGTGTGTAGATTAAACATATGTAGATGAATTTCTAGAAGCTAAACTCCTAGTTCAAAGCAAAAAATGTGTTTATTTTTGAAAGATATTACTAAATATCTTTTCTAGTAATATGTGGGAGTACCTGCTCTCCCTAGACTCTCAAAGAAATTCTATTGTCAAATTATTACAAATTTTCCCTCATTATTTCAAGTAGAAAATAGTAAGCAGTTTTAACTTATGTTTCTTTAAGTAAACAAAGTTGAATATTTTTTCATAGGTTGAAAATTTTGTATTTATTTTTCTGTGAATTGTCCATTTTTATCCTTGTCATTTTTTCAGTTGGGTTATTGTTCTTATCAGTTTCTAGGAGCTCTTTAAATATTGGAGATATTAGTCATTTTCTCTCACATATTTTTCCTTTTTTGTCACTGGCATTTAACTTTGTGATTTTTTTATCCCATGCAGAAGTTTATTTTTTATTTTAACTGAAGTATAATTGGCTTACAATATTATATTAATTTCAGGTGTACAACATAGTAATTCAATATTTTTATAGAATATACTCCAAAGTTATTATAAAATGTTAACTATATTCCCTGTTCTGTATATTAAATCCTTGTAACTTTTATTTATTTATTTATTTTATTTTTTGGCTGCGTCAGGTCTTAGTTGCAGCACACGGGATCTTGGTTGAGGCATGTGGGATCTTTTTCGATACGGTGCTCGGTCTGCTCGGGTTTCTCTCTAGTTGCGGCACTCAGGCTTCTCTCTAGTTGTGGCATGTGGGTTTTCTCTCTCTAGTTGTGTCATGTGAGCTCTATTTCTATATTTCTTTATACTTATACAGTGGCCTGTTTGTCTATATATGTACCAGTATCACTTTGTTTTAATTGCAGGATTGAGGCTTTAAATGCAAGGTTTTAATATCTGATCAAGCTAACCTCTCCATCATTGCTCTTCTTCATCAGAATTTCTTTGCTATTATTGTTTATTTTTCCAGATGAAGATGGCATCCATTTTTCTAGTGCTTCAAATCCCATTGGTATTTTTATTGGGAACACATTACATTTATAAATTAACTTTAGAAATTAACTTTCAGAGAATCGACATCATTGTAACATTGAGGTTCTAACCCAAGATCTTGGTATGTTATTCATTTGAGAAGCATTTCTTTCATATGGTTTTGCATGTTTGTTCTGGCAAGTTTCTTTCATATAATCTTGCATATTTCCTTTTACTTCTAGGTATTTTATTTTATTTTTTTATTGCTCATGAAAAATGGGTCTTTTTTTATCATAGCTGCAAATTGTTTATTGTTAGTTTATACGAAATCTATACTTCTAATATTAATTTATACTGTATCATCTGATGGAATGATCTTGTTTGTATTAGTTTTAAGTTGATTTTCTTGGCTTTTACAGGTATACAAATAACATCGGCAAAAAGTCATAATTTTACCCCTTACTTTCCAAATTTTATGCCTCTAAATATTTCCTCTTTTCTCATTATGTTGATGATTATGGTGGGCTTTTTTTTTTTTTTTTTTGCGTGATTTCTGTGGCAATGTCTCTAGTGTTTACCCATCAAGTATGATGTTGGCTTATTGGTTGATGTAGTTAATATATATAGTATTAAGGAAATCTACATTCATTTTCATTACCTCATGTTTGACTCATCTTTGAAAAGTTTACTCAAGATAGCTTTATGGGAACAGTATTTGTTGATTTCTTGAAAGTCAGAACTGTTTCTCTGTAGCCTTTAAAATTGGTTATAATCCTGGCTTAATATAAATTTGTAAGTAATCCTTTACTTACTCACTACTATAGAGAGACATGATTCCAATTTGATGTTTCCCTTGCTTATAAATATGGTGGTTGTAAAACGTATTGTTCAGACAGTGGCAATTCTAAGAGTAAAGGAGTATTCTATCAGTAATTATACTGGAAAAAAAGCCATAAACTGGGACTGCCCTCCCAACATCTGCCCCTCACCAAAAAAAGCCTGAGATATATGGTACACTAACAGTAAGTGATTTCTTCTCTGTTCTTGGTTACCCAAGATTTATTTCTTTACAATTAAAGTTTAACAACTTTATTTAAAATATATCTCAGTGCTGAATATTCTGTTAAGCGTTCTAGTTTCTAAGGCACATGGGAAATTTCAAAGTGTAGATTCGAGTGTTCTTGGGTTTCAAGAAAGTTTTTTGTTATACTTTTTCAGTGTTTCAGTGTTATACTTTTTTCCATTACTTTGCTCTTATCTCTAATCCTCTTTAACCCTTAATTTCAATTTGATTGCTTTTCTCCTTTCTGGTGTCTGTCCCTTACTGTGCTCCCCCATGTATGGTCTATTTTGTGTTATTTTTAATTGCACTTTATTTCTGTAATTAAGATATATTTATATATTTCATTTCTGAGTTCTGCCAGATCACATTTTGTCTTCTATTGTTCATCATTTGTTTCTTTAGATTTTTGCATTTCTCTTTTATAATATTCCTTCAGAGATGTAATTACCTCATCAAGTTTGAAAATTTCCATGGGAAAAACCTTAGAGGTAATTTGTATCAGTCCATGGCACCACATTTTTATGAGTATTCTTCACCTGCTGATAACATTTGCAGCTTTAACCAAATTTTTTTCTTAGGCTTTTATTGATACTGTGTCATTACTTTTCATTGAATGAATTGTAGTTTCCTGGACTAATGACTATTGGTAGAAATTTTCTGTGAGGAGTTCAATAAGGTGAGGGTAGTCTTCTTGGAAACAGTACCCAAAGGTCTCTTTTTTTGGTTTTGTTTCTACATAGGCAGGCTGTTTCTGATAAATAACACTCATCTTTATCTAGCTGTGTCTCCACTGATCTTATGAACTAACTACATCCAAGAGGGTACTGCCCCAAGTCTTGTTCATTTCAGTTATCATACTTGAAAGCAAATGACATGGGTTTTATAATTCAGGATGAGCTCCTTATTTTCAGAAAATGTATTTTATCCAAGACAAGTAGGGAAATGCTGAGTTACACAGTTGTGTTTCTACCAGAAATTTTCCTTTCTCTTTTGAACCCATTCCAATCAACATTTCTCCCCACCACCCCACTGAAAGATTTCTTGTCAAACATTATCAATAACCTTTACATTGTTCATTCCAATAGCCAAATTTTAGATGTTACTTTATGTGACTTACTGAGAGGTACATAGAAACCCTCAATTATATACATGATGTTTAACTTCTTAAAAATTATCAGAAATAAATGTAACATAATGTTAAGATTTGATAAAACTGGGTGGTTGGTACACTAGTATTTTACTTATTCTCTATTTTTGTCAATGCATTTGAAATATTTCATTTTATTTTTTAAGAAGGGGGAAACAGATTAATCTCTTAAGGGAATATACAGCAAATATATAGAATAAGAAGGACTCATGGAATTGTAATAGGGAAGAACAAATCTGACTCTCTATTGGATCTGCTTCTTTACTTTAACCTTTGTATTCTATTGCTGTTGCTACAAGTTAAGAATGTTGCTTATAGCCTGAAATATACAGGATAGCTCATCCTCAAGACTCTTACATTTAAAGGTATAATACTTCCATTCATATAGAGATTAAAAGTTGCAGAACAGACAATAACATTTGTCTTGTTGAAGTTTCTTTTTTTTTTTTTATTGGAGTACTGTATAGTTGATTTGGAATGTTGTGTTACTTTCTGCTCTACAGCAAAGTGAATCAGTTATACATATATCCACTATTTTTTAGATTCTTTTCTCATATAGGTCATTATCTTGAGAGTTTATAGGAACCTTGTGACTAGACACACATGGACAGCTGCAAGAACAAAGGATTCCGGTACCAAGAAGTTTGCAGCAACCAACCACACCCTCTCCCTTTTTAGTATAAAAGAAGCCTGAATTCTAACTTGGGCAAGATGGTTCTTGGGACACTAGTCCACCATCTTCTAGGTCTGCTGGCTTTCCAAATAAGGTTGCTATTTTTTGCCTCAACAGCTCATTCCTCGATTTATTGGCCAGTAGTGTGGCGAGCAGTACCATACTGGACTTGGTAACAAAATGAATACAGAACTTATTGTGCCTGAGGAACTGATTGAAGTAATTGGCAAAGATTAAAATCCACTGAAGTTTAAACAAATCTGAGGGCAAAAGAATTTTACCTGGATCCTTATTTCATCAGATGCCTAGTAATGATTCAAGATGTTACTGATGTCACCTAGAAAAGGCAGTTTAGTCTATCATTTTAGAGACAATTGTACCTGATTGTTTAAAAAACTACATACATGCAATAAATATATAACAATTTTTCTATGGATCAGACTTATATGCTAGTTATTAGGACTACAGTGATGAATAAGATGAAAATGGGGAAAAAATATCTAGCTTCAAAGAGTTCACAGTCTAGTGGGGAAGATAGACAAATAAACAGTTATATTTTTAAAAGTGCTATAATAATGCCATAATAGCAATGTGTGGGGGGTGCCACGGGGGCAGAGAGCTGTGAGAATGAGCCTCCTATATATCAATAGAGATCTGTGCTCACAGAGAAACTTTACCCAGAGCCATGCTGTCAGCAACTATGTTCCCAAATCTACCATAATTATTAATCCTAACTGCCAAATCCAGGGCCTCCCACTAGAATTTATTATACTCCAGGTTTTGTGATTTTTTTAAAGTAATAAGGCATTTGTTAAACTCAACACATTCTTAGGACGTTTTTATGCTCCAATTTAAGTGCCACGTGGCTAACTTAATCAGGTTTTTCCCTCTGCTTCTAAAATATCCTCATCAAAACAACAACCAGCGAGTAAGGACTTTGTTAATCAGAATGTGGGGCATTCAGAAAAAAAAATTATCCTCTCAATAATCTAGTTGATAAGAGATACAAATAAAAACCTCTCTCAGGAGAAAGTACTGAAATGATTTTCTCAAGCAAAAACCAATTTGTTAGGTATTAACTGGCTCCATCTGATGATGCAATGAGTTTAGTTTGGGGTCAAAGCAAGTACAGTGGCAGCTATAATGAGGATCAAGATGAAGACAAATCTAAAAATGTCCATCCAAATGGTAGCATTAAACAGAAATTGTCTAACTATTAACAGATCAATAACAGGGTTTTTTTCCTGGACTGCTGTTCACAAGTGTAATATCGTACCTGTATTTAAGTAGCTATTTTCCTCTTGGATTTATATCTGTCCTCAAAAAAAAAAAAAAAAAAAAAGCACCATGGGGCAAAATCCTCCTGGCTGAGAAGATTTATACCTTTGGCATTGCCATTATTGCTCCAAGCCTTCAGGTCTCCTGCCATCAGGTAAATAGATTTTATAAAGGTGAGATGGCTTTTATATTGGAAACTGCAATAGAGAAAACTTGTGCCCCTTTCAGGAAGGAATGCCATCTGCATTTCTTGGGGTAGCTTAATAAAAATGGGAATACCAAATTGCTATTCTGTGAACTAGGAAACTCACAGAAGAATGGTTTCTGTATTTAGAGATCATTTTCCTTAAAATTAATTAATTAATTAATATAACTGTCAGCATCACCCTTATTTTAACCACAATGATTTTCTCCCTAATTAGGTCCTAAAACCTTAAAGTTGAGAGGAGTAATTTCCTAGAATCAATGTTTCATTTAGGCAAATCATGCTATTACTAACCATGTTATTGCTAAGAGGAAAGTTGATATTTACCTGTAGAACCCAATTGTACATACGTTATGGAAGAGGAATTTTAGTAATTAGGTGTAAATTCCAGAGAAAATAAGGTTCTACCTGGGCATATCCCTGGTCTCTCTGCTTGTAAGAAGTAGAAATGGCACCATAATTCTAGTTTATAGGGTAGAATAATTGCCTCAGTTTTCTGAATTGGATTTTAGCTAAAAGTTCTATAGGATCATTTAGACCTTTGACAGATAACATATCTAGGGAAAAAATGTACATAACATTTAATCAGTTTCATTCCTCTACAGTATATGCTCTTGCCAGGACAGTCTTTTTGATACAATTCACTTCATGTCTCAATCTCTGCTGAAAACCATTAAATAGGGCCTTATTGATTGTAGAATAATGTCAAAATCCCTAAATACAACACTGAAGGGTGTTCATCTTGCCCACACTACTCTTCCACAGTCCTTTCCTCTACTAACTTCTTAAGCATCCTATTTTCTGTCTACACTTGCCACTTGGAATTTCCTTCAATACTCTCTGCTTTACCTGTCTGAGTGACTCTTTTCTTCCCTATCATCTTTTTTCTCCACTCACACACATACTTCAAAACACAATGCAAATCTGCCTTCATGAAACCTTCCCTGATAATTCTGGTTAAATGCAACCCATCGCACTTTGAACTTGATACTTTTCTTTAGAGCTTTCACATGATAGATTCTTCTATAATTTTTGTAAAATATGGATTGTTTTTTCAAAGATGTTTCTTGGACATCTACTATAGGCCAGGCAAAATCCTGGTATTAGAACAGGACAGAGAACAGCTTCACGGACTTCATATTCTAGTAGGAGGAATAGATCAAAAAATAGAAATAAGGAGAGATGGAGAAGGAGAAGAAGAGAGAGAGGAAAAGAAACAAATAAGCACAAATAAATAATACATTTTAAGAAATGCTATGAGTAGAAGAAACAAACAAGGGGCTGATTTAAAACTATCACAGAAGCTGAGGAATTTTACATAGGGGCTATATTAGTCAAGGTTCTCCAGAGAAACAGAACAGAGAGGGAAATTAAGAGGAATTAAGTCATATATTATGGCGAAGACCCACAGTCTGTCTTCTGGAAGCTGGAGACACAGGAAAGCCAATGGGGTAGTTTATTCTGAGTCTGAAGGCCTGAGAACCAGGGAGTGATGGAGGAAGTCTTCATCTAAGGGCTGGAGAAAACCCATGTCCCAGCTTAATTGGTTATTCAGAAATGGGGTGAATTCTCCCCTTCACCTTTTGTTGTATTCAGGCCCTCAGTGGATTGGATAAAGCCTACCCACATTGAGGAGGGAAATCTTCTTTACAGCGTCCACCTATTCAAACGCTCTTCTCATCTGAAACACCATCTCAGACACATTCAGAAATGATGTTTAGTCAAATATCTGGGCATCTCATGACCCAGTCAAGTTGACACAAAATTAACCATCATGAGTGGTCAGGGAAGGCCTTGTTGAGAAGGTGAAACTTAAGCTGAGAGGTAAGGTTATGAAGAATACAGCTATGGAAAAAGTGGAGGAAGAACACTTCAGGCAGAGACAAAGGCAGGAGAAAAGAGCTTACATTCTCGAGGAAATAGAAGACTATGCATAAAGCAAGAGGGGAGCATGCAGATTTTTGTGAGCCAAGGAAAGACATTTAGATTTTATTCTGAGTGCAATGGAAAGCCATTGGAGGGCTCTATATGAGGAGATGATAGTTTCTGTTTTAAATAGTTTCTGTTTTAAATGTTGTCGTGTAAAATGAACGATTACTGGGTCCTTGGCAGGGAAAATGGACTGAGGCAAATAGAGGATAATAGGGAAGATGGTTAGAATGTTACAGTAATCCAGATTTAGGATATCTTGTATCCCACATGCTTTGACTCTGCTTCCATGGAAGGGTGAGGTCAATGTTCCTTCCAGTGGAACTGAGTAGAGGCTTGTGACTGCTCTAAACCGTAGAGTGTGGCAGCAGTGACATCATGGCTTGGATGATAGACAATAAAAGGATACAGCTTCCTCCTTGCTCTTTCTCTTTGGGACACTCACGACGTGGGAAGCCACGACGTGGGAAGCCAGCCACCATGCTGTGAGGAAGCCCAAATTACCTTCTGTGGAGAGACCCCATGGAGAGCAACTGAGACGTACAGCACCCGGCCAGCATCAACCACCCAATGTGTGAGTGGATCAGATGGCTTTAGCTTCCACCATGTCCCTGTCATGCCCTGTCCGAATTCCTGATCCACAGAATCTGTGGGCATTAAAAAAAAGAAAAATGTCGTTTGATGCAACTAAAGTTTGGGAGTAATTTGTTTTTAGCAATAGATAAGAAATGGGTGGTGACACAGAAGGTGACAAGAAGGCAAATTCATGATACATTTTGGAAATACAATGTATAAGATTTGCTCATGAAATGGATGTATGGATTAAGAAGAGGGAATAAAGGATGACTCCTAAATATTTGGCTTTAGTAACAAAGTAGAGAGTTGCTCCATTAACTGAGGTTAAGAAGACAGGAGGATTTGGATGACAGATCTGGAAGGGGCAAAGCTGATCTTTTCTACCAGATTTTAAGCTCTATGAGAGCAGAGAAGAGTTTTACCTATTTCTTCCATGGCACAAAGCACAGCGTCTTTTGAGTAATAAGTGCAATAAATATCACCTAAATTGAACTGTGAAGAAGCTACTGCCTACGAATGCCCCAATGAGATCATCCTGCTGAAAGCATTTATCTAAAATATATATGGATATAAATGAAGATGTACTTTTAACATTTATATGAAGGGAATTGACATATTACATCAATTAATCACACTTGGCAAGAGAAGGATACATAAATTAACTCGCTGTCTTTCAGACTTTGGCTGCACACAGTCAAGTGATATAAGGAACTGGAAAATGTACGGTTAATTTGGCTCATGGAGACGTGCATATATTAAAATGGGTCATATCAGTCCCCCAAATGAGGAATTGTTGCTCCACGTTGTGTTCTGTAAACAAAACCTTCATGCTGGACTTCCCTGGTGGTGCAGTGGTTGGGAGTCCACCTGCCAATGCAGGGGACACGGGTTTGAGCCCTGGTCGGGGAAGATCCCACATGCCTCGGAGCAACTAAGCCCGTGCGCCACAACTACTGAGATTGCGCTCTAGAGCCCGCCAGCCACAACTACTGAAGCCTGCGCGCTTAGAGCCTGTGCTCTGCATGTAACAAGAGAAGCCACTGCAATGAGAAGCCCGCACAATGCAACGGAGAGTAGCCCCCGCTCACCACAACTAGAGAAAGCCCCGCGCACAGCAACGAAGATCAAATGCAGCCAAAATAAATAAATTAATTAATTAATTTAAAAAAATCTTCATGTTTCTTGCTTATGGCTAATTCTACCTCGTGCTTGTATGACCTTGGCCTTTTCTTTACAGCCTGTTTGCTTAGATGTGTATGAGCCAAGTCTTCTTTATAAAGTGCCTAATTGAATATATTCACTCCATAATTTCTGGGAACTTTCCTGATGGGTCCAGGACTTTAAATAGATGCAATATCAAAGGTAACAGAGCTCCAGTGACAGAAGGGCCACTCTACAGGGAATTCTCCAGAATCACACCTAAGTGGTAGCTACGTCTTTCTGGGCTCCCTCTGTTTCTGTAGTGTCCAAGGGGAAAGCCATTCCACCTGCATTCTTGGTGTTTGACACTGTGCTTTACTCAAACTTGCCCACTTTGTAAATACCTTCACAGGATCTGGCTTTCCTTTTCTTTCTGGCACCTAAGTTAAGAATTTATCCCTCTTAAAATATTTGCCAATCTCATTTATATTCAAAGGGCAAATATGAACTCTGGAGACATGTCCTCTGGCCACATTGTTTACCTATGAGTTTCTGGGGAGGGTGAGGAGTGTTATGTGTGGGAAAAGGCAAAAGTCTTGAAAATATGGCTCACAGCCCCGGCCACTGGACACACAGACACTTTTTCTAAAGTGCCCCTAACTATCTCAGGGAAAAGCTTTAGCTCTTCAATGATAAAGATGCTTAATGACAAAGATGTCCCTCTTTCGATTATTTTCCTTTGGAAAGAAAGTTCATATAATCAACTCAGTTGGCTTGTCTTTTAAAAAATGATAGTCCTGTGTAAGTTGTGAATGTTTATCCCTTACTAAATGCTCATTCTAATTAAACAAGCTCTCCACCTTGAACAAGAGAATTGATTTTCTGTTTAAGATTTTTGTCGATAAATTCTTGGTGATTAGGGAGGTTAGTTAGTTATTAAGTCTTAATATATAGTTGTAACTTAAAGGCCATTGGTTTTCAAATAATTTTTAATGACCTATCAGTTTTCCTGAGTTTTCACTGTTCATAATCCTCTATTTCATTCAGTGGCCAAACCAGTTTCTATTTCTAACAATGAGAAGAATTTTCATAAAGGATTGAAAAATCCTACCTCTATTGGCCTTCAGGACATCCCATGCCCAAAGAGTATAACACCCCCAGCATCTTTCTTTTCTTTTCTTTTTGTTTTTTTTAATATAGAAGATGGATCCAAATTTTTAAAAAATCTTCTCAATATAAGATGGAGAAAGCTTGGTATCAGGTAGAGTGGAGGAAAGAGGCAGCTACTAGAGGTAATACCCTCTTTTACTCATTGCTGCCCCTCTTCTGCCTCTCTGACTTAGCAGCTGGAGGCTTCAGAAATTAAGGAAACACCTTTAAAGTTACTTTTAAATTTACAAAACCACTTTTGTTCACTGCAGACATTTGAAACAACATCAAGGTGTATACATAGTGTCCTCAACACAATGGAACCTCTGTTCTTTCTGCCCTACTTAGGGCTAGTCACTGGTATTGGGTTAATGTGTACCTTTTAAGCCCTTTTATTCTATGCACACCTACAGGCACACATATACATGCACGTGAGTACATGTACCACAAAGAAGCATGTGTGGCTGTGGCATTAGTGTTGTTATTATTGTGGTCATAATGGAATCATGCAATTCAGTATCCCAGCTAACTTTTTCACCGATGTATCATGGACAGTAACATGTTAATACTATTCCATATTAGACATGACCAAAAATATTTAGAGAAAACTGATTTATTATTTAAACAAACTAATCAGCATCAAGATTTTTGTTCTTTTTACACTAATTCCATTGGAAGTCTAGCTATATTCTTTCTACAATGCTACCATATTCTGAACTCGTTTTCTCTTTTTGATCTGTTTTAGATAATCTATCTCTTTGCTTTGGGACCTCAGAGCAAATGGGGCATACATTTTTTGTTTTACATATATTATGTTTTTTGAAAAATAGGCCCATTTCAATAGGCAGAATTCAGCTTTTCAGAGAACATGTGTGTGCCACCCATGGCATGTCAGTTTGTTGACAAAGGAAGCAGGAAATAAAATACTTGTGAGGTCTGTTAGGAGGGTGCCTAATGTAACTGGGTTCTTGCCTCAAGACACAGGCAAAATCCATCAGTGTTTGCTGTGTCATCTGGAAGAGTTAATGTTATTTCCTTTCCTTTTTTTCACTTATTTAAAATATTTTATTCATTCTGCTAAATCACTTGATAAAGGGAGGTGTCAAATATTCATTTTGGATAATCTTAGAAGAACATTCTAAATTTTTCAATTAAAATTTTTACAGGTTTGGTTATGGACTAAGGACAGGTCTAAACACTTTCTTGTTACAAACCCACTCCACTTTCATATTTTCTACATTATCTTTTCAGTCTCATTTATTCATTACTCAAAAGTAAAAACAAACTTGTGCAGTGAATAAGGGACCATTTTCTTTTGTGGGTGTTTCATTTTTGGCTTCTTAGAACACTGCCAGGGCCAACACTAATTATTTGCCGTTGTTTGTTTTAGTTCTCTACTGAGGTGGGTGGATAGAAGACCAGCTTTTCTATTGATGTTTTTATGTATTATTTTCTTACTTTTCCGTAGGTTGAAAACCCTGCCTCTGCTGTTTCACTCATTGTGACAAAAAAGGGCCTACTTAAACATAAGATTTTATAAATGCTTCAGCAAGTGTCCTTTAGTACAGATGCACCTATCTGGCTAAAAGAAGGCAACTTCCAACTCCTCCTGCATTAAAGAAAACAAAATCAACTGGTGACATTGCTTTGGTCCAAATGTATATGTATCTGGAGGCATGAATGTAGGCTACAACCAAAAATTAAATTCTCCTGTTTATTTTGAAATCTCATGAATGCTTAAAGAAATATAACCCAAGAGGATATTATGCAAAGGTATTACTCTATTATATAGGTATGTAGCTATTGATGCCAAGAATGATACTGAGGACAGTGGAGACACACTTTATATTCTTTAGAAAGTAGTGTATAATGGCAAGTGCTATCTGACAGCATTAAACGTTAGTGAAAGAAAATGTTGAAAATTTATTTAGTGGAAATATAGGTTTTATGTTATGCTTGTAACATTTTCTTTCAACATTAGAATTTTAAATGCAAAGTTGAGCATGTCATTGCAATGATTAACTTATCCTCATGGTTTTCAGGTCCCTGGTCCTGGCCTCCATCTCCAGCCCAGCCACCCTTCAGGACACCACATATATCCTTTTTTTTTTTTTTTTTTTTTAATCTTTATGGGAGTATAATTGCTTTACAATGGTGTGACAGTTTCTGCTTTATAACAAAGTGAATCTGTTACACATATACATATGTTCCCAAATCTCTGCCTATGCTAATGGTTTATCAATTTTGTTTATCTTCTCAAAGAACCAGCTTTTAGTTTTATTGATCTTTGCTATTGTTTCCTTCATTTCTTTTTCATTTATTTCTGATCTGTTTTTTATGATTTCTTTCCTTCTGTTAACCTTAGGGTTTTTTTGTTCTTCTTTCTCTAATTGCTTTAGGTACAAGGTTAGGTTGTTTATTCGAGATGTGTCCTGTTTCTTAAGGTAGGATTGTATTGCTATAAACTTCCCTCTTAGAACTGCTTTTGCTCTATCCCATAGGTTTTGGGTCGTCGTGTATCCATTGTCATTTGTTTCTAGGTATTTTTTGACTTCCATTTTGATTTCTTCAGTGATCACTTCGTTATTAAGTAGTGTATTGTTTAGCCTCCATATGTTTGTATTTTTTACAGAACTTTGCCTGTAATTGATATCTAGTCTCATAGTGTTGTGGTCGGAAAAGATACTTGATAAAATTTCAATTTTCTTAAATATACCAAGGCTTGATTTGTGACCCAAGATATGATCTATCCTGGAAAATGTTCCATGAGCACTTGAGAAAAATGTGTATTCTGTTGTTTTGGGATGGATTGTCCTATGACTATCAATTAAGTCCATCTTGTTTAATGTATCATTTAAAGCTTGTGTTTTCTTTTATATTTTCTTTTGGATGCTCTGTCCATTGGTGAAAGTGGGTTGTTAATGTCCCAACTATGAATGTGTTACTGTCGATTTCCCCTTTTATGGTTGTTAGTGTTTGCCTTATGGATTGAGGTACTCCTATGTTGGCTGCATAAATATTTACAATTGTTATATCTTCTTCTTGGATCGATTCCTTGATCATTATGTAGTGTCCTTCTATGTCTCCTGTAATAATCTTTGTTTTAAAGTCTATTTTGTCTGATATGAGAATTGCTACTCCAGCTTTCTTTTGGTTTCCCTTTCAGTCTGTATGTGTCTCTAGGTCTGAAGTGGGTCCTTTGTAGACAGCATGGATAGAACCCTAGGACAAATGGTGGAAGCAAAGCTATACAGACAAAGTTTCACACAGAAGCATACATATACACACTCACAAAAAGAGGAAAAGGGGAAAAAATCATAAATATTGCTTTCAAAGTCCTCTTCCTCAATTTGGGATGATTCATTGTCTATTCATGTATTCCACAGATGCAGGGTACATCAGGTTGATTGTGGAGCTTGAATCCGCTGCTTCTGAGGCTGCTGGGAGAGATTTCCCTTTCTCTTCTTTGTTCTCACAGCTCCCGGGGCTCAGCTTTGGATTTGACCCCGCCTCTCCGTGTAGGTAGCCGGAGGGCATCTCTTCTTCCCTCAGACAGGACAGGGTTAAAGGATCAGCTGATTCGGGGACTCTGACTCACTCTTGCTGGGGGGGAGGGAGGGGCACGGAGTGCGGGGCGAGCCTGCGATGGCAGAAGCCGGTGTGACATTGCACCAGCCTGAGGCATGCCGTGTGTTCTCCCGGGGAAGTTGTCCCTAGGATCCGGGACCCCGGCAGTGGCGGGCTGCACAGGCTCTCTGGAAGGATGGTGTTGATAGTGACCTGTGCTCACACACAGGCTTCTTGGTGGCAGCAGCAGCAGCCGTAGCATCTCATGCCCGTCTCTGGAGTCCGCGCTTTTATCCGCGGCTCGCGCCCGTCTCTGGAGCTCCTTTAAGTAGTGCTCTTATTCTGCTCTCGTGCACCAGGAAACAAAGAGGAAAGAAAAAGTCTCTTGCCTCTTCGGCAGGTCCAGACTTTTCCCCGGACTCCCTCCCGGCTAGCCGTGGTGCACTAACCCCCTGCAGGCTGTGTTCATGCCGCAAACCCCAGTCCTCTCCCTGCGCTCTGACCAAAGCCCAAGCCTCAGCTCCCAGCCCCGCCCACCCCAGCGCGTGAGCAGACAAGCCTCTCGGGCTGGTGAGTGCCGGTCGGCACCGATCCTCTGTGTGGGAATCTCCCTGCTTTGCCCTCCACACCCCTGTTGCTGTGCTCCCCTCCGCAGCTCTGAAGCTTCCCGCCTCCGCCACCCGCAGTCTCTGCCCGTGAAGGGGCTTCCTAGTGTGTGGAAACCTTTCCTCCTTCACAGCTCCCTCCCACTGGTGCAGGTCCCGTCCCTATCCTTTTGCCTCTGTTTTTCTTTATTCTTTTGCCCTACCCAGGTACGTGGGGACTTTCTTGCCTTTTGGGAGGTCTGAGGTCTTCTGCCAGCGTTCAGTAGGTGTTCTGTAGGAGTTGTTCCACGTGTAGATGTATTTCTGATGTATCTGTGGGGAGGAAGGTGATCTCCGCATCTTACTCTTCTGCCATCTTCCCCTCGTCCTCACTACATATATCCTTAACTCCAGTCTATAATATGCAGATCGCCATCCATTCTCTCCACTCTCTTTTTCTTTTTTTCCCCCTTTTTTCTTCCTTGTTTTTTTGCATTGTCTGACAAATTTTCTATATGTGTCCCATTCATTCCTGCTTTAAGACCCTTCTCTTTGAATATAAACTTATTTTATGATTTACAAATAAGATAATTAACTTTTTCATTCATTTATATTGCATATAAATTGCCGTTGTAACTGCAACTGAAAAACTGGAGTTTGTGACCAGTTCATGATTAGAACACTGTTCATTTGGATTGGAAAAATTCCTATGTGGTGAGATTAGCCCAATATTCTATCAGTGAAGCCCACTCCAAAATGTACAGTTAATTGCTCTGGCAGTACAATTAGTTTATGTAGGTTTATTTGCTCTAAGTCAATCCCTGACAATGACCATTCAACAGATGATACGGATAAAATGCCTCAGATATAAAATGTCATCTCAAAAACAAAAAATGAAAAAACACATGTTTTTCCTTTATTGTTGACACAAATGATAGCATGAGGTTATCTCCTTGTTTCGTTCAAGCTGACCTTTCTTCAATCACAGAGAAGAGTATTCAAATTGCAGGATGATTGGGAGTTTGGGATTGACAAGTACACACGGCTATATTTAAAATAAAATGCCTCACCATGAAAAAAAATATATATATAATTAATAAAGAAGCATGAGGCATGCAAAAGAAATTGCATGATGATATCTCAAGTCACTTCACCTTCAACATACAGTCCCTTCTGCCTGAAGTGTCCTTCTCTGTTTCTTCATCTTATCAAATTTTACTCATCTTTCAAGACATAGGTCTAACATCATCTCCTCAAGAAAGCATTCTCTGCCCGCCCCCAATCATTAGTGTACACCCCTCTTAGCTCAGATAGCACTCTGCATGAGTATTTAGCATAGGAAATGTGTGCTGTTATAATTTTGATTTATTGTCTCTCTTTTGGACCACAAGCTGACCTCAGGAGAAGACCATATCTTTTTCAGCTTTGTATGCCTAATACTTAGCAAAGAGCCTTTCATAGCAGGGGTGCTAATACTAATTTGTTGAATGAATGAACCTGCTAATGCATTTGACTTATACCATTTCAGATGCTAGTTGGCCAAAGAAGCCAATTAATATAATGAGATGAAGTTCATGGCTTTTCATCTAAAAATAAATCTGATCTTAAAAGTCCACTTAAATTACACTTTTCAAATGAAAATCATGAAATTCATTTCTCTGCTTTTTAAGTACAAACTCTATGTTTAATAACCATGTCATACTGTCTAGTTATGGGAAACCTCAGTTCCTAGGTTTATGCCTTAATAAAATTATTTCTATAGTTAGTTTCATATTTTAACTCCATATTCTGGCCAATTATTTAACAAATATTTATTGATAGCTTATTGAGGGGCAAACTCTCCCTGTTTTGGGCTCTGAAGATAGAGCCCAAAGATAGAGCCCGAGTTCCTGCTCTCATGGAACTTACATTCTAAAGGTTGGTAGACAGGTATTAAACCAAACAAATATATATATACAGAGAGAGAGAAAGACTCTCCTTTAAATAAATACATTTTGTGAACTTTGGATTTAGCTTGAAACTAGCTATTAAGAAGAAGATATTATTTAACAGAAGAAGCTGTTAAAATACTGAAACACCTAATTCAGACCACAGACTCCTGTTTGCTTCTCTTGGGGATGCTTAACTGCAAAATTTGGGAGAGGTATCATGACCAGAAAGACTGAGACTTCTTTTTCTATGAGAAAACAAACATGGATATTTTGAATTCTTTACCATAAATAGACTGAGTGTGGTTCTGAATATGGTCGCAAAATCTTTGGCTTGTGAATCCACAGCATTATAAAATTAAGCTTTCTGGTAAGAGGACTTTTTTTTTAACCTTAAAAAATTGAAGGAGGGGCTTCCCTGGTGGCGCAGTGGTTGAGAGTACGCCTGCCGATGCAGGGGACACGGGTTCGTGCCCCGGGCCGGGAGGATCCCACATGCCGCGGAGCGGCTGGGCCCGTGAGCCATGGCCGCTGAGCCTGCGCGTCCGGAGCCTGTGCTCTGCAACGGGAGAGGCCACAACAGTGAGAGGCCCGCGTACCGCAAAAAAAAAAAAACCAAAAAAAAAAATTGAAGGGGTATTTTCCTTTTTTTTTTTTCCACCATCATAGTCCCTCTTCTCTCCACCCCTTTCTTTGGTGCTCTTGGCAATGAGCCCAATTACTACACAGGTTTTCTGGCAGGTAGCATCTATTATTTTTAGCCCAGTTAATGGCTTACTTACAAACCAGCAAGTCTAAATCATAAAAAATAAGGAATGACTCACATTCTTTAAAGTGTATTCTGATACATTTGGCTTCTCATATAAAACAGAGGTACATAATGAGGTGATTGGAGGACACAGAATTCATTAATCCATGAGGTGGCAGTGATTCCAAGCAGAGACGGACAGAAATTTCTCTTAGGTCTCTATGGGCAGAGTAATTATGTCTTTAAAAGATCTGCGGTTTGTGAACATCTGTTACCCTTGGGGGAGTTCCCCTTCAGAATTTAGAGAAAGAAAATTCTCTGAGGAGCTAATCCAGACACATGAGTTACCATAGTTTGTAGCATCCATTTTATTCCCCAATCCCTATTAGTTGTCACTCTGCTCCTGTGGATCCAGCAGTTCTTTCCCTTTATTTGGATTTAAGCAGGAGAGCTGCCGGGGAATGTGGAGAAAAGTCTAAGACAACCCTCACTGGCTCCAGTAATGGCTTAGAGACGTCTTGAGTGTCGACTTTCTGCACAGATTTGGATTGTTGGATAGTTTTGCTCATTTACTTCAGAGAATGGAAACAATAATAATCAAGGCAAAACTCTCTGTTTAACAAAAGGATGTTTGTTATATGGAAGAGCTCTTGACAGAACCCATGTTATTACTCATCAGGCCATTTTTCCAAAATATATTCTCTGTACAATTCAATCTTGGAGAAAAGCATAATAAAATAAGTCAGTTAAGTCAGACTGTTGGTTTAACTAAATTTTTTCAGTCTGAGCTAGTTTATCTTCTAAAGGAATTTAAGGATCATAAGAGTTGATCCGGTCACATGGGTAAAGAAAGTCATAGATAGGGACCCAGATATCAGTTTTCCCCCAAAACAACCTCTTTTTGGAAGAATGTAGATTTACTCAGGTGGCTGAGCCACAAAGAGATAAGGAAGATATCTTCTTACTGTGTCTAAAATTTCAGCTATATTTTGACTTTCAGTAAGCATCTAAATAATTCAAACAATCCTTGATTCAAGATAAACTTTACTCATCCTCCAAAGCAGAAAGATGCTGAAATTCAAAATATAAAGAGCAATATACATGAGGAAATGAATCAGGGATGACCTTATAAGGAATTCCTGCAAATGATTTCTATCTGCTATTTTTCTGGACCATCCAAATTCATACATATGTGATAATTGACATTGAATACTCACTGATTTGGATAATTCATTAAAAAACCCCTTAGACAATATAACCCTTAATATACATTTTTATTTATGTGTAAAATTTGGGTCATAACACTTATGAAAACTTGCACTGAAGTGGTCATTTAGACTACATGCAAACATAAGAGTATATAATAATTCACATTTACCTTTATATAAAAAGTATTTAAGTGCAAGAAACTTAGTACTTGCTCTACTGAAAAAACACAATTGACAAGAGTTAATGACTTGTCTTCATCAATAACTGTCTAGAAAAATTCCATGTGAGCAGACTGGCTGGCAAGTGAAAAGAAAGCTAGTTAGTTCCCAGTCTCAGCAAACCACTTCTTATCCCCTTCCTTCTTAACTCCCTTCCATCTAACTTGTGGAAATAGGGTTAACACGGTCATGTGTGTCTTCTCCTCTATCAAATGTATTAGAGATTCAAACCTGAAACTGTGAATGTGAAATCCTAAAAATAAACCATCCCCTTTCAGACATTTGCAAATCCCCTCCATGGTTTTTTTGTTTGTTTGTTTGTTTGTAGTATTTTAAGGAACCTCCATACTGTTCTCCATAGTGGCTGTACCAATTCACATTCCCACCAGCAGTGCAAGAGTGTTCCCTTTTCTCCACACCCTCTCCAGCATTTATTGTTTCTAGATTTTTTGATGATGGCCATTCTGACTGGTGTGAGATGTTTTTTTTAATGTTTCTTTTTTATTGTGGTAAAAGTCACATAATATAAAACATACTATTTTAACCATATTTAACTCTAGAGTTCAGTGGCACTGAGTACATTCACATTACTGTGCAACTCTCACCATCATCCATCTCCCAAGTTTTTCACTTTCCTAAACTGAAACTCTGTCTCCACCCCTCCAGCTCCCCCAACTCCTGGCATATACCAATGTGCTTTCTGACTCTATGAATTTGACTACTCTAGGCACCTCGTATAAGTGGAATCAAACAGCATTTGTCTACACCTAGGGTAGATTGGAATGCATTTTTAAGGTTAACTTAATATGTCCTGCAAACAGATTGTACCTTCTTTTTATTCTTTCTTTTTTCCCCTGTGCTATACAGTAAGCCCTCACCTACCACCTACTTCATACATAGTAGTGTACCTAGGTCAATCCCAATCTCTCAGTCCATCCCACCCACACCCCTTTGGTGTCCATACGTTTGTTCTCTACGTCTGTTTCTCTATTTCTGCTTTGAAAGTAGTTTCTTTTACTGGCTTGTTGGAAAGCCTTGTAAGAAGCATAGAAACAAAAATATTGGAGAGTCACAGGTCTGATAAAGCATTACAACCATGGACCATCTCCTTCCTGATAACTTCTTTTTCTTCCTTCCCTCCTGCCAACTTTGCTGAGAAAATATAAGGGAAGAGATTTAGATGTGGATTGTCTTGCTTCTTATTGCTAGCCCATTTGGGGACAAGTCAGTGTTCTTTACTAAATGGGATATTTAAAAGGCTATTGGCTTAGACAATAACAAACCAAGAATAAAGATAGTGGCAGAACCCAGGGTGGTTCAATGGCAAATTTAGGGTCACTCATCACCTCTATAATTTCCTTACCCTTGATCTTGTTTTCTCTCAATATTATGTAAAATGCCATTTCAAGAAGCTCCAGACTCCATCTTCCAATCAGCTTTCTCCTGCACAGAAATATTGGACCTGACATTGGACCTAGAAATTTCCCATCTTCTGAGATTTTGAAAGAAAATATTAGGGACCAACTAGAGTTTTGTTTGATTTGAATAAATAAAACATACAGTAATTTTTCAGCCATTGCATGAGGATGCAGCAAGGGATCTCACTGATGGTGTTAAAATATGAATCGTATATTCAAGAAATTTTTCTCCTCAGCAGGCTATGTCCGCACATAAATGTGCTTTAGAAATCCACATGCAAAAATGATCATGATGTAGATTGATGAGAATTCTGAAGAAGACTGAGGCCACGTATTCATCTGGGAAACCTTGGCCACAGTCAAAGATTTTCATTGGCAGCTCAAATCTGAAACTTTGTATTATTTCTTCTGAAACCATACAAATGCTGGATCCAATAATCAAGCAAGAAAATAAAAGAATTCAATCAGAATTCAGTGTGACACTGAGAAAGGAGTTGCCAGAACTTGATACTTCATGTGAATCAAGTTCAAACCAAACAGAAAAAAACAGTTTCTAATATCACTGTGTATGTGGGTATAAGCCCACATTAATATGGATATGAAATTTTGATATTTTTTTCCTTACTGTATCAACCTAGTTAAGTTGGGGCTATGTTTTCCTGAATTCTCTTCCTTGTGTGGTTCAGTTTAGGAGAAATGTACATGAGATTGGAAAGGCAGAAGAACCCATTATACTCTAAGTATTCGTGTGGGCCTTGGGTACAACAGCAGAGGATGATGACACAAATTCTCACTATCTGCTGGCCCACTGGGTGCGTCTGGGGAAGCAGCAGGGATTGCAGCTGCTCCAGCTCTTGCCTGATCTCCTCCGTTAGCTCTTCCAGGTCTGGAATAGGAGTCATGTATTGTTCATGGCAAAGGATATTGGCTTCCTCTGTGACTAACCCACATTTACCAAGCTCTCTGACTGAGGAAACCGGTCAGCCTCCCTCCCCTGAGAACTTGTATTGGCCTCCCCTGTGGAACTTGCTTGTCTGGGGACACCTGATCCTCTTCAGAAACTGGCTCAACCATCTCTCTTTACTTTCAGACTCATCACCAGAATACAGGCTTGGCAGGCTTCAGGGCCATCCACAAACAAAATAATTACCCGTAACAACAAACTAGCAAAATGATTACCACTAAGACAAAAAACATAATGAAACAAAAGAATACAAAGTTTTTCCAACTTATATTGCAACACCTGGGAATGTGTATGTTAGGGAATCCTAAAGTGTATTGGATAAAGGTAGAAAAATATATTAGACTGAATTTTTTTATGTAAGTGTACTTGGGAGTTGGGATTGACATGTACATACAACTATATTTAAAAGAGTAAACTAACAATGAACATTTCCCTGTATAGAAGGCCCTATCAGTGGATCTATTACCTGTCCTTTTCCTCCAGAAGTCTTCAAAGCACATATCTCTGTATAGAGCACCCTTTCAGCAGTTCTACTCACTGTCCTATTCTCCAGGAGTCTTCAGTGCACATTCTCCTGTATAGAGAGCCCGCTCAGCGGGTGTAGTCCCTGTCCTATTCCTCCAGAGGTTTTCTATGCAAATTTCCGGGTATACAGCACCCTATCAGCTGGCCTAATCTCGGTTATATTCCCCAAGAAGTCTTCAATGCACATTTCCCATTATAGAGAACCCTATCAGATGGTCTAGTCCCTGTCTTATTCCTCAAGAAGTCTTCAATGCACATTTCCTTGTATAGAGCACCATATAAGCAGGTATAGTTACTGTCCTTTTCCTCCACAAGTCTTCAACGCACATTGCCCTGTATAGAGCACCCTACCAACAGGTCAAATCCTGGCTTATTCCTTCAGAAGATTTCAATGCACGTTTCTCTGTATAGAGCACCCTATAAGCCAGTCTAGTACCTGTCCTATAACTCCAAAAGTCTCCAGTGCACATTTCGCTATATAGAAAGCCCATTCAGCGGATCTAGTCTCTGTCATATTATCCCAGAAATCTTCAATGCACATTTTCCTGTATAGAGCACCCTATCAGCAAGTCTATTCCATGTCCTATTTCTCCAAAGATTTCAATGCACATTCCCCTATATAGAGCTCCCTATCACCGGGTCTACTCTGTGCCCTATTCATCCAGAAGTCTTCAAAGCACATTTTCCTGTATAGAGCGCCCTATCAACGGGTCTAGTCCCTGTCCTAATCAACCAGAAGTCTTCAATGTGCATTCCCCAGTATAGATAGCCTTATCAGCAGTTCTATCCCCTGCCCTATTCCTACAGAAGGTTTCAATGATCACTTCCCTTTAGAGTGCACCCTATAAGCGGGTCTAGTCCCGGTCCTATTCCTCCAGAAGTCTTCAATGCACATTCCCCTATATAGAGGGCCCTATCAGCGGGTCTAGTCCCTGTCCTATTCCACCAGAGGTTTTCAGTGCACATTTCTCTGTACACTGGCCCTATCAATAGGTCTAGTCCATGTCCTTTTCCTCCGGAAGTCTTCAATGAAAAATTCCTTGTATAGAGTGCCATATCAGCAGGTCTATCCTAGTCTTATTTATCCAGAATTCTTCAATGCATATTCCCCTGTATAGAGCCCCCTAAGAGCAGGTCTAGTCCCTGTAGTATTCCTCCAGAAGGCTTCAATGCATATTTCCCACTATAGGGGCCCTAACAGCCGGTTTATCCCTCTCCTTTTCTTCCAGACTTCTTCACTGCACATTCCCCTGTATATAGCACCCTACCAACAGGTCGATCCCTGTCCTATTCTTTCAGAAATTTTCAACGCACACGCCCCAGTACACCGTTCCCACCAGCAGTTGTATTCTCTGTCCTATTCCCGCAGAACTCTTCAGTACACAATTTCCTGTATAGAGCGCCCTATCAGCAATTCTAGTCACTGTCCTATTCCCCAGAAGACTTTGACGAACATGTCCTGCTATAGCACGCCCTATCAGCCGGTCTAGTCTCTGTCCTATCCCTCCAGAAGTCTTCAAAGCATATTTCCCTGTACAGAGCATGTTATCAGCACGTCTAGCCCCTGTCCTATTCCTCCAGAAGGCTACAATGCACATTCCCCTGAGCAGAGCACCCTATAAGGAGGTCTCAGCCAGGTCCTATTCATCCAGAAGTATTCAATGCCCATTTCCCTGTACAGCGCTCCCTATCAGCATGTCTAGTCTCGGTCCTCTACATGTAGAAGTCTTCAGTGCACATTCGCCTGTATACAGAGCAATAGCAGTAGGATTGCTATTCTATTCCTTCAGAAGACTTCAATGCACATATCCCTTTATTTTTTTTAACATCTTTATTGGAGTATAATTGCTTTACAATGGTGTGTTAGTTTCGGCTTTATAACAAAGTGAATCATTTATACATATACATATGTTCCCATATCTCTTCCCTCTTGCATCTCCCTCCCTTCCACCCTCCCTATCCCACCCCTCTAGGTGGTCACAAAGCACCGAGCTGATCTTCCTGTGCTATGCGGCTGCTTCCCACTAGCTATCTATTTTACGTTTGGTAGTGTATATATGTCCATGCCACTCTCTCACTTTGTCCAATGTTACCCTTCCCCCTCTCCATATCCTCAAGTCCATTCTCTAGTAGGTCTGCATCTTTATTCCCATCTTGCCCCTACGTACTTCATGACCTTTTTATGTTTTTTCTTAGATTCCATAAGTATGTGTTAGCATACGGTATTTGTCCTTCTCTTTCTGACTTCACTCTGTATGACAGACTCTAGGTCCATCCACCTCACTACAAATAACTCAATTTTGTTTCTTTTTATGGCTGAGTAATATTCCATTGTATATATGTGCCACATCTTCTTTATCCATTCATCTGTCTATGGACACTTAGGTTGTTTCCATGTCCTGGCTATTGTAAATACAGCTGCAATGAACATTTTAGTACATGACTCTTTTTGAATTATGGTTTTCTCAGGGTATAGGCCCAGTAGTGGGATTGCTGGGTAGTATGGTAGTTCTATTTGTAGTTTTTTAAGGAACTTCTATACTGTTCTTCAATGTGGCTGTATCAATTTACATTCCCATCAACAGCGATACACATATCCCTTTAAAGAGCACTCTATCAACAGGTCAAGTCCCTGTCCCATTCCTCCAGAAGTCCTCAATGCACATTTCCCTGTATACAGCACACTATGAGCAGGCCTATCTCTGTCCTGTTCCTCCAGAAGACTTCAATGCGCATTTCCCTGTATAGATCGCTTTTAAGCATGTCTAGTCCCTGTCCTATTCCTCGAGAAATTTTCAATGAACATTAACCTCTATAGAGCACCCATTCAGTGGGCCTAGTCCCTGTCATATTCCCCCAGAAGTCTTCAATGCACATTTCCTTGTATAGAGGGCACTAACAGCAATCTAGTCCCTGTCCTATTCCTCCAGAAGTCTCTGAAGCACATCTGCCTCTACAGAGATCCCTATAAGCAGGCCTACTCCCTATCGTATTCCTCTAGACGTTTTCAGTGCACATTCACCTGTATAGAGCTCCCTATCTGCAGGTCTAGTCCCTATTCTATACCTCCAGGAGTCTTCAATGCACATTTCCCTGTAAAGAGCGCCTTTCAGCAGGTCTAGTCTCTGAGGTATTCCTCCAGAAGTCTTCAATGCACAATGCCGTGTTTAGAGCACCCTATCAGTCGGTCTAGTGTTTTTCCTATTAATCCAGAAGCCTTCAATGCCATTCTCCTGTATAAAGCTCCCTATCAGCATGTCTAATCCGTGTCCTATTCCTCCAGAAGTCTTCAATGCACGTTTCTCTGTAGAGAGCGCCCTATAAGCAGTCTGTAACTGTCCACTTCCACCAGAAGTCTTCAATGTGACTTCCCCTGTACAGAGTGCCCTATCAGTGGGCTGGTTGTTTCCTATTCCCCCAGAAATCTTCAATGCACATTTCCCTGTACAGAGCACCCTATCAGCAGGTCTAGTCCCCGTCCTTCACTGCATATCCCCCGCTATGTAGTGCCCTATCAGTAGGCCTAGTCCCTCTCCTTTTCCTCCAGAAGTCTTCAATGCACATTCCCCTGTATAGAACTCCCTAGCAACTGGTCCAGTGTCTGTGCTATACCTCGAGATTTCAATGTACATTCCCCTGTATATACCGCCCTATCAGCATATCTAGTCCCTGTCCTGTTCCTCCAGAAACATTCAAAGCACATTTCCCTGTACAGAGCGCCCTTTCAGCATGTTTTGTCACTGTCCTATTCCTCCAGGAGTCTTCAATGCACATTCCCATGTACAGAGGGCGCTGTCCGCACGTCTAATACTTGTCCTATTGCCCCAAAAGTATTCAATGCACATCCCCCTTTACAGAGTGCCCCATCAGCAGGTCTACACCCTCTCCTATACCTCCCGAATTCTTCAATGCACATTCTTGAGTATCGAGTGCCCTAACAGCAGGTCTAGTCCCTGTACTATTCCTCCAGAATTCTCTATACACATTTCCCTGTACAGAGCGAGCTATCTCCAATCTACCCCTCTCTAATTCCTCTATAAATTTTCTTTGCACAATTCTCTGTATGGATCGCCCTATCACTAGGTGTATTTTTTTTTTACTCTTCCTGCAGAATTCTTCAGTGTACATTGCCCTGTATAGAGCACATTAACCGCAGGTGCAGCACCTGTGCTGTTCCTCCAGAATTGTTCAATGCACATTCCCATGAATAGAGTGCTACACAGCAGATCTAATCTCTGTCCTATTCCTCCAGAAAATTCAATGCACAGATCCCTGTAGAGAGCACCCTATCAGCAGGTCTATCCTTGTCCTATTCCTCCAGATTTCTTCAATGCACTTTCCCCTCTATAGAGCACCCTAACAGCAGGTTTAGTCCCTCTCCTGTTCCACCAGAAGTCTTTATTACACATTACACTGTATAGCGAGCCCTATCAGCAGGCTCTAGTCTAGTCCCTCTTATATTCCTAGTTCCTCTTATATTCCTCCAGAATTCTTCAGTGTACATTCTCCTGTAGAGATCTCCCTAGCAGCAGGTCTCGTGTCTCTCCTATCCCTCGAGAAACCTTCAATGCACATTCAACTGTATATACCACCCTATCAGCACGTCTAGTCCCTGTCCTATCCCTCCAAAAGTATTCAATGTACATTTCTCTGTACAGAGTGCCATTTCAGCATGTCTTGTCACTGTCCTATACCTTCAGAAGTCTTCAATGCACATACCCCTGTGCAGAGGGCCTGATCAGCAGCTCTATTCACTCTCCAGTTCCTCCAGAAACCTTCAATGCCCATTCCAGTGTATAGAGAGCCCCATCAGCAGATCTATCCCTCTCCTATTCCTCTCGAATTTTCAATGTACATTCCCCTTTATAGAGGGCCCTATAAGGAGATCTACCCCAGACTAATTCCTCCATAAATTTTCATTGCATAATTCCCTGTATAGAGCGCCCTATCAACAGGTCTATAATTGTCCTATTCTTCCAGAATTCTTCAGTGCACATTGTCCTTTATAGAGCACCCTAACAGCAGGTGTAGTCCCTGTGCTGTTCCTCCAGAATTGTTCAATGCCATTCCCTGTATAGAGCACATTAAGAGCTGAACTAGACTCTGTCCTATTCCTCCAGAAGTTTTCAATTCACAGTTCCCTGTAGAGAGCATCCTATCAGCAGATCTATCCCTGTCCTATTCCTCTAGATTTCTTCAAGGCACATTTCCCTACATAAAGAGCCCTAACAGCAGGTCTAATCCCTCTCCTGGTGCTCCAGAAGTCTTTCAAACTCATTCCCCTGTATAGAGTGTGTGATCAGCCAGTCTAACCTCTGTCTTATTCTTCCCGAAGACTTCCATGCATATTTCCCTGTACAGAGCACCTTATCAGCTGTTCTAGTCCTTGTCCTATTCCTCCAGAATACTTAAATGCACATTCCCCTGTACAGAGCGCCCTATCAGGAGGTCTGAACCGTGTCCAATTCATCCTAAATCTTCAATGCACATTCTCCTCTGTAAAGCGCCATCTCAGCAGGTGTTGTCCCTTTCCTAATCAACCATAATTCTCCAATGCATATTCCCTTGTATAGAGAGCCTTATCAGCAGTACTATTCCCTTCCCTATTCCTGCAGAAGTTTTCAATGCTCATTTCCCTGTATGGAGCGCCCTATCTGCAGGTTTAGTCCCTGTCCTATTCCACTCGAAATCTTCAATCCACATTTCCCTGTATAGAGCGCCCTTTCAACAGGTCTCTTCCTTGTCCTATTCATCCGGAAGTCTTCAATGCACATTCCTCTGTAGAGAGTGCCCTATCAGCCGGGTTAGTCCCTGCCCGATTTCTCCGGCAGTCATCAATGCACATTTCCCTTTATTGAGCGCCCTATTAACCGGTCTACTCCGTGTCCTAGTCCTCCAGATTTCTTCAATGCACATTTCCCTCTATAAAGCACCCTAACAGCAGGTCTAGTCCTCTCCTGTTCCTCCAGAGGTCTTCAATGCACATTCCCCTGTATAGAGTGCCTTACCAGCAGGTGTAGTCTCTATCCTATTCCCTTAGAAGTCTTCAATACACATTCCCTGTATAGAGCACCCTATCAGCAGGTCTAGCCCGTGTCCTATTCCTCCAGAAGTCTTCAATGCACATTCCCCTGTAAAGAGCACGCCATCAGGAGGTCTGATCCATGTCCAATTCATCCAGAACTCTTCAATGCACATTCCCCTCTATAGAGCGCCCTTTCAGCGGGTGTAGTCCCTTTCCTAATTAACCAGAAGTTTTCAATGCGCATTCCCTTTTATAGAGAGCCTATCAGCAATTCTATTCCCTTCTCTATTCCTACAGAAGATGTCAATGCTCATTTCCCAGTATGGAGCACCCTATCAGCATGTCTACCCCCTGTCCTATTCATCCAGAAGTCTTCAAAGCACATTTCCCTGTATTGAGCGCCCTATCAGCAGGTCTATCCCTGTCGTATTCCTTCAGATCTCTTCAATGTACATATTCTTCTATAGAGCGCCCTAACAGCAGGTTTACTCCCTCTCCTGTCCCTACACAAGTCTTCAATACACACTCCCCTGTACAGAGCACAATATCAGCAGATCTAGTCTCTGTCCTATTCCTCCAGAAGTCTTTAATGCACATTCCCCTCTACAGTGCACCCTATCAGTAGATCTATTCTGTGTCCGATTCCTTCAGGAGTCTTCAATGCACATTTCCCTCTATAGAGCCCCCTATCAGCATGTTTATTTTCTGTCCTCTACCTAAAGAAGTCTTCAGTGCACATTCTCCTGTGTTGAGAACCCTACCAGCAGTCCTACTCCCTGTCCTACTCCTCCAGAAGATTTCAATGCACATTCCCCTGTATCATGGACCCTATCGGTGGGTCTCGTCCCTTTCCTATTCCTCCTGAAGATTTAAATGCATATTTCATTGTATACAGCACCCTATAAGTGTGTCTAGTCAGTCACTGAGCTGCTGTTCCAGAAGTATTCAATGAACATTTCTTTATGTTGAGCACCCCATCAGCACGTGTAGTCCCTGTCCTAAACCTCCAGCGGTTTTCAGTGCACATTTCCCTGTACTCTCACCCTGTCAGCAGGTGACTCCCTGTCCTATTCCTCCAGAAGTCTTTAAGGCACAATCCCCTGTACAGTGCACCTTATCAAAAGCTCTAGTCCATGTCCTTTCCTCCAGAAGTCTTCAGTGCACATTTCTCAGTAGAGAGCACTCTAGGAACAGGTCTAGTCACTGACCTATTCCTTCAGACGTCTTTATCGCACAATCCCCTGTTTAGAGCTCGCTTTCAGCAGGTCTAGTTTCTGTCCTATTCCTCCACAGCTCTTCAGTGCCCATTCCCCTGTATACAGGGCCCTATGAACATGACTAGTCCGTGTCCCATTCCTCTAGAGGTCTTCCTTGCACATTCAACTGTACAGAGCCCCCTATCAGCAGGTCAGGTTCATGTCCTATTCCTCCAGCTGTCCTTAATGCACATTCCCTGTATAGAGCACCATGTCAGCAGGTCTAGTCTCTGTCCTATTCCTCTAGTAGTCTTCAATGCACACATCCCTGTATAGAGCACCTTAGCATGAGGTTTATTTTCCTTCCTCTTGCTCTACGTAGAGAAATCTTCAGGGTACATTCTCCTGTATAGAGTGCCCTACCAGCAGTTCTACTCCCTGTCCTACTCCTTCAGAAGTTTTCCATGCTCATTTCCCTGTACACTCACATTTAAATTTGTCCTGTTTCTCCAGAAATCTTCAATGCACATTCCCCTGTACAGTGCACCTTAACAAGAGGTCTAGTCCGTGTCCTATTCCTCCGGAAGTCTTCAGTGCATATTTCCCTGTATATAGCACCCTATCAGCAGGTCTAGTCACTGTCCTATTCCTTCAGAAGTATTTAATGCACAATCTCCTGTTTAGAGTGCCCTTTCAACTGGTTTTGTTTCTTTCCTATTCCTCCAGAACTCTTGAAGGCCCATTCACCTGTGTACAGCGCCCTATCAACATGTCTAGTCCGTGTCCTATTACTCTAGGAGTCTTCCTTGAACATTCCACTGTACAAAGCACCCTATCAGCAAGTCTAGTCCATGTCCTATTCCTCCAGAAGTCTTCAAACAGCCTTTCCCTGTATAGGACCCCCTTTAAGCTGTTCTATTCATGTCCTGTTTGCCAGATCTTCAATGCCCATTCCCCTGTATAGACAGCCCTATCAGCAGTTCTACTCCGTGTCCTATTCCTCCACAGATCTTCAATAAGCATTTCCCTGTATGGGGCGCCCTACCAGCAGGTGTATAACTGTCCTATTCCTCCAGAAATCTTCAACGCACATTTCCCCATATAGAATGCACTATCTGAATGTCTAACCTAGGTCCTACTTCTCAGGAAGTCTTTAGTGCCCATTTCCCTGTATAACGCGACCTACCATAGTGTCTGGTCCCTGTCTTATTCCTCAAGAGGTCGTCAATGCGCATTTCCCTTTATTGAGTGCCCAATAAGCGGGTCTAGTCCCTGTGCTATACCTCCTGAAGTCTTCATTGCACATTGCCCCATAGAGAGCACCCGACCAGCCGGGCTAGTCCTCATCCTATTCTTTCAGAAGTCTTCATTGCACATTTCTCATTTTAGAACGCCCTATAATCGGGTCTATTACCTGTCCTATTCCTCCAGAAGTATTAAATACACATCTCCTTGTATAGAGCACCCTATCAGAAGGTCTAGTCCCTGTCTTATTCCTCAAGAAGTCTGCAAAGCCCATTTCCCTGTGTACAGCACCCAACAGGTGGGTCTTGTATCGGTCCTATTCCTTTAGAGATCTTCAATGCACATCCCCCTGTATGGAGTGCCCTAGCAGCAGGTCTGCTCCCTGTCCTACTCCTCGAGAAGGTGTCAATGCACATTTCCCTGTATACAGGGCCCTATCAGCGGGTATCGTCCCTTTCCTATTCCTCCTGAAGCTTTCAATGCACATTTGTCTTGATAGAGCGCACAATAAGGGGGTCTAGTCCGTGTCCTATTCCTCCAGAAGTCTTCAATGCACATTTCCCTGTATAGAGCCCCCTACCAGCAGCTTTATTCTCTGTTGTCTACTTAGAGAAGTCTTCAGTGCACATTCTCCTTATAGAGTACCCTACTAGCAGTTCTACTCTGTGCCCTACTCCTCCTGAAGATTTCAATGCCCATTCCCCTATATCGAGGACCCTATCGGCGGGTCTCATCCCTTTCCTATTCCTGCTGAAGATTTAAATGCACATTTCCTCGTATACAGCTCCCTATAAGCACGTCTAGTCCCTGACCTATTGCTTCAGAAGTCTTCAATGAACAATTTCCTTGTTTAGAGTGCTCCATTAGTGCATTTATTCCCTGCTTCTGCCTTCAGAGGTTTTCAGTGCACATTTCCCTGTACACTGGTCCTATCAGCAGTTCTGCTCCATGTCCTATTCCTCCAGAAATCTTCAATGCACAATCCTCTGTACAGTGCAACTTATCAAGAGGTCTAGCCCGTGTCCTATTCCTGCAGAAGTCTTCAGTGCACATTTCTCAGTAGAAAGTGCCCTAGCAGCAGGTCTAGTCACTGACCTATTCTTTCAGACGTCTTTAATGCGCAATCCCCTGTTGAGAGCTCCCTTTCAGCCAGTGTAGTTTCTGACCTTTCCCCCAGAGATCGTCAGTGCCCATTCACCTGTATACAGGGCCCGTGAACGTGTCTAGTTGGTGTCCTATTACTCTAGAAATCTTCCTTGCACATTCAACTGTACAGAGCTCCCTAAAATCAGTTCTAGTGCATGTCCTAATCCTCCAGTAGTCTTTAATTCACATTCCGCTGTATAGAGCACTGTATCAACAATTCTAGTCTCTGTCCTATTCCTCTAGTAGTCTTCAATGAACATTTCCCTGGGCAAAGCGCCCTATCAGCAGTTATAGTGTCTTTCCTATTCCTTGGGAAATCTTCAATGCCCTTTCCCCTGTATAGAACACCATATCAGCAGGTCTACGCCCTGTCCTATTCTTCCAGAAGTCTTCAGTACACATTTCCCTGCGTAGAGCGCCCTCTCAGTGGGTCTACTCCCTGTCCTATTCCTCCGGAAGTCTTCAATGTTCATTTCCCGGTAAAGAGCGGCATTTCAACTGGCGTAGTCCTTATCGTATTCCTACAGAAGATTTCAATGCACATCCCCCTGTACAGTGCACCGTATCAAGAGGTCTAGTCTGTGTCCTATCCCTCCAGAAGTCATCATTGCACATTTCCCCCTACAGAGCGCACTATCACCAGGTGTAGTCACTGACCTATTGCTTCAGAAGTCCTTAATGCACAATCCCCTGTTTAGAGCGACCTTTCAGCCGTTTTAGCTTCTGTCCTATTCCTCTAAAACTCTTCAATGCCAATGCTCCTGTATACAAGGCCTTATGAACGGCTCTAGTCCGTGTTCTATACTCTAGAAGTCTTCCTTGCACATTCCAATTTACAGCCTCCCTAGCAGCAGATCTCATCCATGTCCTATTCCTGCAGAAGTCATCAGTGCACATTTCCCTTTACAAAAAGCCCTATCAGCAGGAATAGTGTCCTTCCTATTCCTTGGGGAAAAAATCAATGCACATTCTCCTGTATAGACTTCCATATCAGCAGGTCTACGCCCTGTCCTATTCCTCCAGAAGTCTTCAGTACACATTTCCCTGTAGAGAGCACCCTATCAGTGAGTCTAGTCCCTGTCGTATTCCTCCGGAAGTGTTCAATGCATATTTCCCTGCATAGAACGGCATTTCAACTGGTCTAGTCCTTATCCTATTCCTCCAGAAGTATTCAATACACATTTCCCTGTATAGAGAGCCCTATCAGCAGGTCTACTTGGTGTCCTATTCTTTCACAGGTCTTCAGTCACATTTCCCTATTTAGATCGCCCTACCTGCAGGTGTATAACTGTCCTATTCCTCCAGAAGTCTTCAATGCACATTTCCTTGTGTAGAACACACTCTCATCAAGCCTAATCTTGGTCCTGTTTCTCAGGAAGTCTTCAGTGCCGATTTCCCTGTATAAAACGACCTATCATAGTGTCTAGTGCCTGTCTTATTCCTCAAGCAGTCTTCCATGTGCATTTCCCTGTATAGAGCACCCTATAAGAAGGTCTAGTCCTGGTGTTATATCTCGAGAAGTCTTCAATGCACATTCTCCTGGATAGACCACCCTACCAGCAGGTCTATGCCTGTCCTGTTCCTTCAGATGACTTCAGTGAACATTCTCCTCTATAAAACGCGCTATCAGCAGGTCTAGTCTCTGTCCTTTCACTCCAGAAGTCTTCAATGCACGTTTCCCTGTAAAAACTGCCTTAGCAGAAGGTCTACTTCAGTTCCCTATTCCTCCAGATGTCTTCAATGCACATTTCCCTGTGTTCAGCGCCCTATCAGCTGGTCTATCCCTGGCCTTTTCCTCCTGATGTCTTCAATGTACATTCTCCTGTATGGAGTGCCCTAACAGTAGGTCTAGTCTCTCTCTTCTTCCTCCAGAAGTCTTCAATACATATTTCACTGCTCAGAGAGCCCTATCAGTAAGTCCTGTCTCTGATATCTACCTCCAGATTTCTTCAGTGCACATTCAACTCTTTATAGCGCCCTATCAGCAGGTCTGTTCCCTGTTCTATTCCTCCAAAAGTCTTCAATGCACATTTTCCTGTACGGAGTGCCCTATCAGTAGGTCCAGTTCCTATCTTCTACCTCCACATATCTTCAATGCACATTCTCCTGTATAGATGGCCCTATCAGCAGCTCTAGTCTCTGTTCTGTTCCTCCAGAGGTATTCAATTAACATTTACCTGTAAAGAGTACCCTATCAGCAGGTCTAGTCGCTCTCCTATTCCTCCAGAAGCCTTCAATGCATATTCTACTCTATAGAGCGCCCTACAGCAGGTCTGGTCTCTTTCCTATTCTTGAAGAATTCTTCAATTTACATTCTCCTTACAGAGGGCCCTATCAGCTTGTCGAGTCTCTCTCATATTCTTGCAGAAATCTTCAATGCACATTTTCCTGTATAGAGCTTGCTACCAGCTGGTCTATTCTCTGTCCTATACCTACAGAAATTCAAAAAAAATTTTCCTGTACAGAGCGCCCTATCAGCCAGTCTAGTCAATTTCCTGGTCTTCCAGAAGTCCTCAATGCACATTCTCCTATATATAGCCCCCTGTTAGCAGGTCTAGTTTCTGTCTTCTTCCTCCAGAAATCTTCAGTGTGCATTCCCCGGTATAGAGTGCCCTATGTGAAGATCTACTCCCTGTCATATTCCTCTAGAAGTCTTCAATGCACATTTTCTTGTATAAGGCACCCTATCCACAGGTGTAGTCTCTGTCTTCCTCCTGAAGCCTTCAATGCATATTCCCTTGTATAGAGCGCCATATCACAAGGTCTATTCTCTGTCCTATTCCTCCAGAAGTCTTCAATGCACATTTCCCTGTAAAGAGCGCCCTATCAGAAGGTCTAGTCCGTGTCCTTTTCTTCTGGAAACTCAAAGCATATTTTGCTGTACAGATACCCTTATGAGTAGGCTCAATCTCTTTCCTCTACCTCCATATGTCTTCAATGCACATTTCCCTGTATACAGTGCCCTACCACCAGATCTCTCCCTTTTCTGTTCCTTCAGATGATTTCAATGCAGTCTCCTGTATAGATCACCATATAGGCAGGTCTAGTCTCTGTCCTCTTATTCCAGAAGTCTTCAATGCACATTTCCCTATAAAATGTGCCCTAGCAGAAGGTCTAATCTCTTCCCTATTCCTCCAGATGTCTTCAATGCACATTCTCCTGTAGAGAGCACACTATCAGTAGGTCCAGTCTCTTTCTTCTACCTCCAGATGTCTTCAATGCACATTTCCCTTTATGCAGTGCCCTATCAGCCAGTCTATCCCTGTCCTGTTCCTCCTGATGCCTTCAGTGTACATTCTCCTGTATTGAGAGCCCTATCCAGAAGTCTAGTCTCTCTCCTCTTCCTGCAGAAGTCTTCAATGCATATTTCACTGCACAGAGCACCCTATCAGTAGGTCCAGTCACTGACATCTACCTCCAGATTTCTTCAGTACATATTCTCCTCTGCAGAGTGCCCTATCAGCAGGTCTAGTCTCTTTCATATTCCTCGAGAAGTTTTCAATGCACTTTTCCCTTTGCCAAGAGCCCTATCAGAAGCTCTAGTCCGTGTCCTATTCCTCCAGAAGTCTTCTATACACACTTCCCTGTACATACTGCCCTATCCGTGGGTCCAGTCTCTGTCCTCTACCACCAGACTTCTTCAGTGCACATTTCCCTGTATCCAGCGCCCTATCAGCAGGTCTATCCCTTTCCTGTTACTCCTGATGTCTTCAATGCACATTCTCCTGCATAGAGTGCCCTATCAGCAGGTCTAGTCTCTGTCCTCTTCCTCCAGAAGTCTCCAATGCACATATCCATATATAAAAGTCACTATTAACAGGTCTTGTATTTATCCTATTTCCTCCAGAAATCTTCAGTGCACATTCTCCTATACAGGGTGCCCTATCACCTGGTCTAGTTTATGTCCTATTCCCCCAGAAGTCTTCAATGCACATTTTCCTGTACAGAGCACCATATCAGCTGGTCTAGTCCCTGTCCTATTCCTCTAGAAGTCTTCAATGCACATTCCCCTGTATACAGAGCCATATCAGCAGGTCTAGTCTCTTTTCTGTATCTCGAAAAGTCTTCAATGCAAATTTCCCTGTACTGAAGGCTCAGTCAGCTGGTCTATGCTCTGACCTGTTCCTCCAGAAATCTTCAATGCACATTTCCATTTACAGAGTCCCCTATCAGCAGGTCTAGTTTCTGTCCTATTCTTCCAGAAGTATTCAATGCACATTTTCCCGTACAGAGCATCCTAGGGATGGTCTATTCCATCTCCTATTCCTATAGAAGTCTTCAACGCACATTTTCCTGTATCAAGCACCCTATCAGCCTGTCGAGTCCCTGTCCTGTTCCTCCAGAAGTCCTCAATGCACTCACCCTTGTATATAGCACCCTGTTAACAGGACTAACCTCTGTCTTCTTCCTCCAGAAATCTTCAGTGCGCATTCCCCGGTATATAGCGCCCTATCACCAGGTCTACTCTCTGTCGTATTCCTCCAGAAGTCTTCAATGCACATTTCCTTGCATAATGTGTCCTATCAGCAGGTGTAGTCCCTGTCCTATTCCTCCTGAAGACTTCATTGCACATTTCCCTCTATAGATCGCCCTTTCAACAGGTCTTCCCCTGACCTGTTCCTCCAGAACTCTTCAATGAACATTCCCCTGTATAGAATGCTGTATCAGCATATCTAGTCTCTGTCCTATTCCTCCAGAAGTCTTCTATGAACATTTCCCTGTACATAGCGCCCTATCAGTAGGTCCAGTGTCTGTCCTCTACCTCCCGATGTCTTCAATGCACATTTCCCTGTATACAGCACCCTATCAGCATATCTATCCCTGTTCTGTTCCTCCACATGTCTTCAATGCACATTCTCCTTGTTAGAACGCCCTATCAGCAGGTCTAGTCTCTGTCCTCTTCCTCCAGAAGTCTTCAATGCACATTTCCCTGTACAGAGCACCCTAGCAGAAAGTCTAGTCTCTTCCCTATTCCTCCATCTGTCTTCAATGCACATTCTCCTGTATAGAGTGCCCTATTAGTAGGTCCAGTCTCTGTCCTCTACCTCCAGATGACTTCAATGCACATTTTCCTGTATAGAGCTCCCTATCTGCAGGTCTAGTCCCTGTCCTAGTCCTTGAGATGTGCTCAATGCACCTTCCTTTGTGTAGAATGCCCCATCAGCCGGTCTAGTCTCTGTTAATCCTCCAGATATCTTTAATGCACATTTCCCCATATAGAGCACCCTATCAGTAGGTCCAATCACTGTTCTCTACCTCCAGATGTCTTCAACGCACATTCTCCTCTACAGAGAGCCCTATCAGCAGGTGTATTCTGTATCCTATTCCTGAAGTCTTCAATGAACGTTCCCCTGTATAGAGCGCCGTATCAGCAGGTCTAGTCTCTGTCTTATTCCTCCAGAAGCTTTCAATGCACATTTCCCTGTAGAGCACCCTATCAAAAGGTCTAGTCCGTGTCCTATTCCTCCACAAGTCTTCAATGCACATTTCCCTGCACAGCGCACTCTGTCATCAGGTCTATTCCCTTTCCTGTTCCTCAGAAGTCTTCAATACACATTTCCCTGTATTATGCATCCCCAGTTTTCCTCTGCTGTGTTTCCTGGAAACTACAATTTTTTGTAGTTGAACTTCTGTCCTTTCAGAAGTTTCCTTGTCTCCTCTTGTTTCTCCCAGATGTCTTCTATTGCTCCTCCTAAATCAATAACCTACAGAAACTCGTGTTCTTATCACATATGCATTTAATTTAGAGTGAGCCACAGTGATTCTCAACTGTCACCCTGACATCCTCTGACATATTCTCATATCAATCTTCACTTAAACTTTAATAAATACTATTGCCATATAATTTAAGCTCCATGAGAGCAGGATTATGTTTCTCTTATTTACTACTCTATTTCTGGAGTGTAACAAGTGCTTAACGAATAAGTGAAGAGTTGGATAGGTGGTGAATGTTTGAAAAGATTGGCGGATGGATGGATGTCCAGAACTTCTTAAAATTTTTTCTCTCGTCTTTAATTCTATTCACTGTTTGTTGCAGCAAAGAATCAGTTCAGCCAGTGTTCTCACCAAAATATACTTAGTCTCCTGTAGGAGAAAGTAAGGGAAATAAAAGAATCTCAATAAAATCGAGGTGGCTTTTTATGGCTGAGTAATATTCCATGTGAGGTGGGTGGACCTAGGGTCTGTCATACAGAGTGAAGTAAGTCAGAAAAGAAAAACAAATACCGTATGCTAACACATATATATGGAATCTAGAAAAAACAAAACGGTCATGAAGAAATTAGGGGTAAGACGGGAATAAAGACACAGACCTACTAGACCATGGACTTGAGGATATGGGGAGGGGGAAGGGTAAGCTGTGACAAAGTGAGAGAGTGGCATGGACATATGTACACTACCAAACATAAAATGATAGCTAGTGGGAAGCAGCCGCATAGCACAGGGAGATCAGCTCAGTGGTTTGTCACCTAGAGGGGTGGGGTAGGGAGCGTGGGAGGGAGGGAGACGCAAGAGGGAAGAGATATGGGAACATATGTATATGTATAACTGATTCACCTTGTTATAAAGCAGAAACTAATACACCATTGTAAAACAATTATTCTCCAATAAAGATGTTAAAAAAAAATCGAGGTGGCAATTTAATACCAAATTTAATAATATTTCAACCAAAGACTTTACTTCATTCTCTTCCATCCTGATTTGCTTTCCAGACTCATGGAAAAACCTGTCAATTCCTGTAATGACTTCATGCTAGATCCTTCATCTCGTGGTGTGTCTGCTAGTCCCTGTCTACTTTATGCTGACGGCTGCATACTTGTGTGACTCCTCTGTGGACCATCACACAGCATCTTCCTCACATGAACACTTCCTTGGACTTCTCCTCTCTGAATATGCCAGTGGTCGCATTTTCTCATCAAATTTATGAATTGGGTTTTCCATGTGCCTATGGTCACTCAATTCCTCACACTGTCATCTAAAATGTCATCACCCTAATGTGGAAAGACTATTCTTCCTGCTTTGGAATCTATGACATTTATGTCCATTCTTTCTTTTTTAGCACCCACATTCTACTGAAACAGCTCTTGATCATAGGTTCATTTCTTTAAAAAAAATATGTCCCCTAATTATGCTCTTTCTTCTTCATATCCCTTGCCCTTGGTCTCCTTACATCCAGGCTTTCCCAAGGCCATCCTGCATAATATTTATTTTACGGCTAATGTGCCTTAGTCCATCCTTTTATGAGGACATTCTTTTTGAAATCTTCCAAAGCTTCGTATTGTCTTAGAGCCTATAAATATATTATTATCCACATCTAAGTAGGCACTCGGTAGTGAAGCTGTAATATCCATATACAACCTGTTTCCCTCCAATCCTTAATATTGAGTCTTGACTACAGTCATACTATTGGCCCCATTCCTGTCTTCCTGAATTTACTTCTGCAGCTATTACCCTTTCCAGAATGGTCCTCCACTCTGCTCTTATCTGATCCAAATCCTATTAACTTTGACCACATCAAATTCCATATACTCCATGGAACTTTCTTTTTATTTAGTCCATATCAAATCTTTGTTTCTATGAACTCCTCTTATATTTTATATTTGATCTCAGCTCATTAATCTCAATGTTTCATGTGTGTTAACTCTACCTCCCAAATTTGACTCTATGCTTCCTCATAGAAATATATATTAGACTTCCTCTGTATCACCTGTTGTACCCACAACAATGCCACAGTCGTAGCAAAACCTAATAAGTGTAGTGTTGAATGAAAGATAAAGATACTTTCCTTCCCCTGGTTGGACTGTTGCAAGTGGATACTGTAAGAAAAAAATTGAATTAGGAAGACAGTAGAGAAACAGTGAAAAGTAAATGAAGGAGTCCGATCCGAAGATTAGAGTTTTGAAAACTATTTCAATCCTGCACCATTGTTAATATGACCAAGCTTGTCAATAACGGCAAGTGAATTAGCTACCCACCTGTTGTGGTAAGGAAGCATTTGGAGTTCAAAGAGAGTGAGTGGTAGCTTCAGATAAAAACACTAAACACCTCTACATTTATAAATATAGTTTTGAGAGCCTCTACCTGCTTTATGTGCAGGCTTTCATGGCAAGGAATGTGAGGGTAGGGATTATGAGCACTTTGACATAAGAAGACAGACACAGAGAGAAATGCCTTGCCAAATCGCTAACAGTGATACAACTGGGAATAGAACCAGGTCCTATGCCCTACCATCTGGTGTTCTACCAGTCAGACCACACTGTCTTTCTAAACTGCCAACCTGGATTAATAACTGTGCATATGACATAATTCTGGTCTTAACCTTTCTGTGTTGTTGAAGATGAGACATTCTTCAACTGGGCATGGTGGAAATTTTTATGTCTATCTATATAAATTTATAATTAGTGATGTGGCTTCTGTTTACACAACAGGACAAAGACAAAACAATTTGTTTCAATGCTGTAAGAAAATTAAGAAATTCTTGGTGTAAGATAGGGAGATATTAAGCTACAAATTATTTAAAGGAATGTATATTGAAAACTGGTTAACCTCTCTTACTCACTTGTACACACACCTGTGTCTTTCTGCCCAAGTCTGATCTACTCAACAAAGCAGGATTCTGTGCACATAGGACTTATGTAGCTTCATGCTTATGGCAAACCACAATTACAGAAATAAGAATACTGGTTCTTTCCACCCACTCTTCTAGGCATGTGGCATATACCTGGTCAGGTGCACACTTGTATTCTTCGTTCAGCATGGTTCAGACATTGTGCACCTTTGACAGACTGAGATGAGTATTTTCTATTTAGTGCAAGGAAAATGAAAGTTTAAGATGAGAACTCTATTTGGGATTGTAGAATGGAGGCAACACTTGATTCACTAGTATTTCAAACTTGACTCTTTCAAGTATCTAATTTATTCTTCCCTAATTTATTCTTCCCACCCTTTCCCCTTTGGTAACCATAAGTTTGTTTTTTATGTCTGTGAGTCTGTTTCTGTTTTGTGAATAAGTTCATTTGTATCATTTTTTTAAAGATTCTACATATAAGTGATATCATGTGATATTTGTCTTTCTTTGTCTGGTTTACTTCACTTAATATGAAAATCTCCAGGTCCACCCATGTTGCTGCAAATGACATTATTTCATTCTTTTTATGGCTGAGTAATATTCCATTCCATTCCATGGTGTGTGTGTGTGTGTGTGTGTGTGTGTGTGTGTGTGTACTGTATCTTCCACGACTATAGAAATAAAGTGGATCTGGAAACTATTCCTGCTGTCGAGTGGCAGAGAGGCTGGGTTAATTCTCTAAAATTATTTCTCATCCGTAGTATATTCTTTCCTTTACACCTTTAAGAATTGTCTGAATTATTGGCCTCGATAAAGAGAAAAATTGTGGAAAATGAATTCTTTGCTTGACAGGAATTAAGGGTTGAAGCAGTGTGGGGTGACTGAGAAGGGATATCATAAAACATGGATCAAGGGGGACATTGAAGGTCAGCAAGTACCAGGAGGTGGTGGAGAGCAGAGGAGGAAATGCAACAGCAGGATCCAGGGAACTTACCCCAGAGCTGACCTCCAGAAAATAACAGTACCATTGCCCTCTGGTTCACTGCTGCCCTGGTTCCTAAACATGGTTTGCCTTACCCACCACTGCTTTTTAGAGGAAAAGGTAAGGTTTTTATATTTCTCTCAATAGTGAACTTGAATTAGACATAAAACATAAAACACCAAGAACTATTTCATCCCCGAATTAATTCACTGAAGTATAAAATGGGGCCTGTAGGGTTGGCAGTGATCCAAATAAAAAAGAAATCTGAAAAAATAAGAAATATATATTTTATATGCATATATAATCTCATTTAGGAACGTAAAGCTATGTAAAAGAGGCTATGGGAAGAAAGGGGCAAGAAGAAAAAGGCAAGTGTACTTGATAAAGAAAATAACCCTAAAATCTTTAAGTCTTAGAATTTAGGATAAAGAATGATTTGGGGAGAAAAGCAAATTATAAAGTAAATAGATGAACACAGGAAGGGAATATTTATAAAATCTTAGTAAATACACTGAACAGGAAAAGAAAGATGCATTTGAGATAGAAGAGAATAATGTTCCAGGGAACAGAGCATATCCATATACTTAGGCTACTGGAAAAAGTCATTGTTCAAGATCTTTAACATATAAGCAGAGAAGGATTTGCCTGGTTGATTAAAATGCTGATAGTTTTAATTGTATTTTCTTATTTGTATTTTCAATATTTTAAAAAATTTTGTTGGAGTATAGTTGCTTTACAATATTGTGTTAGTTTCAGGTGCACAGCAAAGTGAATCAGTTATACATATACATATATCCACTCTTTTTAGATCCTTTTCCCATATAGGTCATTACAGAGTATTGTTCCCTGTGCTATACAGTAGGTTCTTATTAGTCATCTATTTTATATTTAATAAAAACAAGACATAAAATGCTGAGGGAAATTTGGGGACGGGGCAGCTAAGGAAATCCTCATCATCCCACCTGCACCCAGGCCTCCCCTCCATGCTCACCCACAGAGCCTGCCCAGTTTCACTGGGATGAACGACAAAAAACTTGA
>NW_020185337.1:0-46517 GCF_003031525.2 Neophocaena asiaeorientalis asiaeorientalis | reverse complement strand
TGGGCATCTAAGCTCTTTCCCTCTCTTCATTTCTCTCCCTTGCTTCTCACTTCTGTTTTTCAGCCGGATTGACCCATGCACTGACTGCCTCTCCCTGGGGAACTCACCACCTCTCCCTCACATTTCTCAGGCCTTTCTCCTCAATAGGAATAACTTTCTCTCACCTTCCCTCAGTCACATGTCATAGCTTTGTGCATATTTCTAAATAGTCACAACAATCCAAGAGGTGTTGTTTGTTATTTTCTTCAGAACATCCAATGGCGTATACTTTTCTTAGGTTGAAATTTTATTTTATTTTATTCTGCTGAATCAATTTTTCATGTCATGTTTTATATTTCATAAACTAAGATTGTAATGAGAACTGTGAATGCAGAGTCCCTTTGACATTATATAGGCTTCCCCAAGTTGACTAGATCGGTGATAGATACTGATGGCTGAAAGGTGAGACTTCATAAATATCTGTTGTTTCATTAATAAGAAGGACAGCTATCACTGAGCATTTATAATGTGCCAGGTTTGGAATTAGATGCTTGAGTTTTATAATAATAATCCTAAGAATCATTATTATAATAATACCTTTCCTTTCTTTTCTTTCTTTTTCTTTTTTCTTTCTTCCTCCCTCCCTCACTTCCTTCCTTCCTTCCTTCTATTTTTCTGAGGAGAGGAAGCTTGGTAAGTGTCATCATTTCTCTGTGTGTTGCATTTTATAAATCAAGTTCAAACTGATGCAAATTTTAGGCTTGTACAAGGTAGGCAGTAACTTGACATATAGGATATTTTTTAAATAAAAGTTATTCAAGTGCTAAATATGTGTTAAACCTATAGGTTTAACAGATATTTAAACATCAGATTATAGAGTCTGGACCTCTTTCCTGCCAAACTAAAACCTTGTAAGTCAGTAGGAAACTTTGAATAATTTACTAAGCTGGATCCTGGACTCAGTTATCAATGACTTCAGGATATTATTCAGAAATGCTTGGTGAACAATTAATAACCACGGAATTCAGCCCTGCTTTTAATCTCTGCTTCCTTTAGGTACCTACTTTTACTGTAGAGTATGGGTCCTACAACTGGTGATCTCCATGACTCTGAGAAAATCACCAACTAAAAATCTGAGCTTCTCATTTTTGTTTCAAATGTGGCTATTTTCATAACATGACAGTCACAGACCAGTTGTATATACAGCCTTTGGATCAGGCATGTGCTCAGTCTTTTCACCTCTATGTTATGGCTAGTTGATAATTCTTAGCATGCTACACATTTTCACTTGGTTATTCAAATTCTCGTAGTGATTTTTATTTTTATGACAACAAATAACATGTAATGCTCAGCTATCTAGTTCCAAGAGGCAAACTCTTCAATTGCTTTTGTGCTTTAAATGTTTTCTCATATCCTGAGATTACTTTAGCATTCACCAGTACTTTCTTATAATTTTTAAAGATTTATTTGTAACACTTAATTCTTGTAATACAGTTCAGATTGTATCTATCTATCTGATGAAAAGTAAAAACACAATTTATTTTGCCCCAAGTGACCAATTAACCAACACCAGTAGTTTGTGGTATTTTCTGACTCTTGAATTCCAGGATCTGTTTTAGGGTTATCTGTTCTGTTCCCTTGATTCTTATGCCAATATCACACTGTTTTTTAGTTATTGGCTCTTCGAATAGAATAAGCCTATTTGTTTCAGCCTTTAATTCTTTTTTTTCATTATTTTGGACAGTTCCCCACTGTTTATTTTTTTTCAAATGTATTTTTGAATCATTTTTTCAAAGTTATGAAACAAATTCCACACGGATTTTGTTTGGGGATTGCATTTTGAAGATACAAACTGACTTGGCAAGAATTGGCATCGTTACAATATGGATTTTCCCAAAGGGGTCATCTAAACTTTGTGTCTGTGAAATGTGAAAACTGTTTCCTTTTTGATATTATTATTTTGGGAAAAAGTAGCTGTGAATGTCTTAAATATTGCAATACTGCTTATCAGGTTTATGGATGAGCAGGATTTTTAGTTCTCTTGTATCTCACAGCCTGCTGTTCATGGTGGAACTTGCTTTTGAGGTGAACAGGAATCTAAAGATGAACTCAGATCAACAGTTCCAGGTACAGGCTTGGTCAAGAAGGGAGGTAACACACCTGGACGTGAAGAGGACTCCACTACGTCTGGCCAGAGGTCTATCTATCCATGAGGTTGCTAATCATGCCCCTTCTTTCTTGTCTATTTTCCTGCCCTTTTGTGGCTGCCTCTCCTCCATCTCTTCCACGCCACCAGGCACATTGGCTCAATATACATCTGCATTGAATTAAGGTGCCGAACGAAACTTAGCTCTGGGGCTTCACAGTTGGCTTTTGCTCTGTTAATGAGAGACCACACCAGAAGGAGGGAATCAAAAATAAACTTGGGGTCTAGTTTGGAGGGAAATGTCATGCCTTTCATAACTTTTTTAGTATTTAGAAGAGGCTTCCTAACCTCTTCATTGTCATTGTTATCAAAGTCCTCTGATCCACCTATCTTTTTTTTGTTAGATTAAATTTTTTTTAAAGAAAAACACTTCCCACAAGTCACCTTGTACTCCTTGCAAACACTGAACATTTCTACTTTCTGATGAAAATAATTTCATTTCAAGGAGACAGCTGGAAAGATACAAGCTCAACCCTCAACAGATTGCAAGCCTTGTGGTTGAAGAGGTTGAGAGGTCTGTGGCTTCCATTTCTATCCTCCCACAGTTCCATCAGTTGTTGGTAATATATGTGACGTCACCAGTCTCTGGTGTCAGTCCATGAGGCTATGGGAAATAAATAGATTTTAAAGTTCAAGTTTGGGTTTCAGAGATCCAGCAGATCCCTGAGTGGGGGTAGATTTGCATAGTTCTTGCCTGTTATGGCTGGTTCTTACACTCTCTGCTATCTTCCTCTTATGTTTGTTAACCCAAAATTGTCCTTGAGAAACATTTGGATATTTGCATCGAAGCAATATTACAGATACACTTTCCCCTCAGTGGCTGCATTTAAAATATCCATTTAAGCCTGATCCATATACCTATTTTAAACATTTGCCTATGTCGTATTTATAATAGAAAAGCAGCACTGTGTTTTCATACAGCTACAAATAGTCCACCTCTTTCCAAATGAAAAGTGAGGTCATAAAATCTTCTAGTGTTAACCTATTGTGTCAAGAGGGAGAAGAGACAGTGAGATGTGGATACCTTATCCTCCTTAATCCTATCTGGTATTAGTATCCTTAGGGTGACTCTCAAAGTTGAGAGGGGTGAAGTCAAGTTATCTGAGTGTCAGGACTGCTCAGCCCAGACTAATGGGTGAGTGCGTGCTCTGTAAAAAGGGGCAGTGCAATTTGGAGGCAAGCCAGTGATGGCTTTTCTGAGCAGTCTTCAATTAGACATTAACTATTGTCTAATTTGTCTAACCCATCTGCTTACTATTCCAAAAGTGTTGCCCTAGTCTCTTCGGATGCCTCTATCACATTTTCACAACCTTCTACAGCCACTGCTTGTTTTAGATCTATTTTTCATGACAGGATGATAACTTTTTCTCCTTGCTGTGGCTTCAGAAAAATGCTGTGAAAAATGTTTCATAAGATTTTCTTTTTTTCCCTCTTTGAAATTTTTTTTTTGTTTGCCCTTTGGGGAACTCCTGTATATGCCTTTCACATGCAGCACGAGATTAGATTTTTTTTTTTTTTTTTAGAAATTACACTGCATGTCAGTTATGTATTAGAGCAATCTGTCATCTTCACATAAGAAGCCCTGGACACCATCTCCAGCAGCGGGTTCTCTAGGACTTATATTTCAGAAAGTATGGCAACGGGTGTTACGAGAACAGTGTCAGCAGGCCATTATTCTTAATATGATATTCTAAATTATAAATATTACCAGACATCCCAGTGAGGCATGAGGAGATTTTTCTGTGGTTCAAACAGGAGAATGTTCACGCAACTACCAGGCAGAAGCAAATGAAAAGACTAAAAATATATTGCTTCTATTTAGTTTTAAAAGCTGACTTGGATAGCAGCAGCAACTTGGTCTTATACAGCAATAGTTTCAGGCTCTATTTAATAGGTTTTCTTTCCACTTGCCCCTGTAGGTTGGCCAGTACTCAGCTTGGGAGGCTACCAAAATGGAGGTCAGTAATTCTTCCTAAACCATCGCTAAAGGTAGGAGCCCAGTGGTACCTTTATAATATTGATAACATCTATTATTAACACACATCCAGTTTGCAAAAAGGATCCATGCCAGGAAGCACCCTAAAAGACCCAGTCACATTTTAGCTTAAGGAGGCTGGTATTTAAAACATCAAAATAAAATAGCTCACACAGCTGAAGGGAAAACAGTGAAAAAGCAGGTAAATGGGCTGTGTGATCTGAACTTCCAGCATCGCTAACCCAGGGGCTTCTCACACTCAGAAACTGGGTGCCATTCAGGAAATGGTTCTTTCTGCAGCCATCTAGATTGTGGAATAAATGATTATGGAATTATGAAGATATCTAATTGTAAACAAGCCTCGTTCGTTCATTCCTCCATGTTTCTTTTTTTTTAAACATCTTTATTAGAGTATAATTGCTTTACAATGGTGTGTCAGTTTCTGCTCTACAACAAAGCGAATCAGCCATACATACACACACGTCCCCATATCTCCTCCCTCCTGCACCTCCCTCCCTCCCACCCTCCCCATCCCACCCTTCCAGGTGGTAACAAAGCACCAAGCAGATCTCCCTGTGCTATGCAGCTGCTTCCCACTAGCTATCTATTTTACATTTGGTAGTGTATATATGTCCATGCCACTCTCTCACTTTGTCCCAGCTTACCCTTCCCCCTCCCCATATCCTCACGTCCATTCACTAGTAGGTCAGCATCTTTATTCCCATCTTGCCCCTAAGTTCTTCTGACCATTTTCTTTTCTTTTCTTTTTTTTTTTAACATTCCATATATGTGTGTTAGAATATGGTATTTGTTTTTCTCTTTCTGACTTACTTCACTCTGTATGACAGTCTCTAGGTCCATCAACATCATTACAAAAAACTCAGTTTCATTCCTTTTTATGGCTAATATTCCATTGTATATCTGTGCAATACCTTCTTTATCCATTCATCTGTTGATGCACACTTAAGTTGCTTCCATGTCCTGGCTATTGTAAATAGAGCTGCAATGAACATTTTGGTACATGACTTTTTTGAATTATGGCTTTCTCAGGGTATATGCCCAGTAGTGGGATTTCTGGGCTGTATGGTAGTTCTATTTTTAGTTTTTTAAGGAACCTCCATACTGTTCTCTGTAGTGGCTGTATCAATTTACCTTCTCACCAACAGTGCAAGAAGGTTCCCTTTTCTCCACAACCTCTCCAGCATTTATTGTTTGTAGATTTTTTGATGATGGCCATTCTGACTGGTGTGAGATGATATCTCATTGTAGTTTTGATTTGCATTTCTCTAATGATTAATGATGTTGAGCATTCTTTCATGTGTTTGTTGGCAATCTGTATACCTTCTTTGGAGAAATGTCTGTTTAGGTCTTCTGCCCACTTTTGGATTGGGTTGTTTGTGTTTTTGATATTGAGCTGCATAAGTTGCTTGTATGTTTTGGAGATTAATCCTTTGTCAGTTGCTTCATTTGCAAATATTTTCTCCCATTCTGAGTTTGCTAGTATTTTGTTGAGGAGTTTTGCATCTATGTTCATCAGTGATATTGGCCTATAGTTTTCTTTCTTTGTGACATCTTTGTCTGGTTTTGGTATCAGAGTGATGGTGACCTCGTAGAATGAGTTTGGGAGTGTTCCTCCCTCTGCTTTATTTTCGAAGAGTTTGAGAAGGATAGGTGTTAGCTCTTCTCTAAATGTTTGATAGACTTCGCCTGTGAAGCCATCTGGTCCGGGGCTTTTCTTTGTTGGAAGATTTTTCATCCCAGTTTCAGTTTCAGTGCTTATGATTGGTCTGTTCATATTTTCTATTTCTTCCTGGTTCAGTCTTGGAAGGTTGTGCATTTCTAAGAATTTGTCCATTTCTTCCAGATTATCCATTTTATTGGCATAGAGTTGCTTGTAGTAATCTCTCATGATCTTTTGTATTTCTGCTGTGTCAGTTGTTACTTCTCCTTTTTCATTTCTAACTCTATTGATTTGAGTCTTCTCCTTTTTTTTCTTGATGAGTCTGGCTAGTGGTTTATCTATTTTGTTTATCTTCTCAAAGAACCAGCTTTTAGCTTTATTGATCTTTGCTATTGTTTCCTTCATGTCTTTTTCATTTATTTCTGATCTGTACTTTATGATTTCTTTCCTTCTGCTACCTTTGGGGTTTTTTGTTCTTCTTTCTCTAATTGCTTTAGGTGTAAGTTTAGGTTGTTTATTTGAGATGTTTCTTATTTCTTGAGGTAAGATTGTATTGCTATGAACTTCCTTCTTAGAACTGCTATTGCTGCATCACATAGGTTTTGGGTCACCGTGTTTTCATTGTCATTTGTTTCTATGTATTCTTTGATTTCCTCTTTGATTTCTTCAGTGATCTCTTGGTTATTAAGTAGTGTGTTGTTTAACCTCCATGTGTTTGAATTTCTTACAGATTTTTTCCTGTAATTGGTATCTAGTCTCATAGCATTGTAGTTGGAAAAGATACTTGATATGATTTCAATTTTCTTAAATTTACCAAGGCTTGATTTGTGACCCAAGATATGATCTATCTTGGAGAATGTTCCATGATCCCCTCTATACATAAGGCAAATACTAACAGCCACAAAAGCGGAAATAGACAATAACGCAATCATAGTAGGGGACTTTAACATCCCACTTTCACCAATGGAGAGATCATCCAAGATGAAAATAAATAAGGAAACACAAGCTTTAAATGATACACTAAACAAGATGGACTTAATTGATAATTATAGGACATTCCATCCTTCATATTTCTTGCCAATGGATATTTACAGGTGCAAATATTGGAAGTCCTTCCTTAAATACAGATGCACGTTGCCATGATTTCTTTGTGGTGTGTTAGCATAACTCACATTTATACCCTGTTAAATACACAAAAATCTTCATAGGATCACAAGTGAACATTACAAACATATCACTCAGGTGCCCATATTCCTTTTTAATCTAGGAACATTATGTAAAATAAATATATGTATTAAAATTCTCCCATTACGTGATTGCTTGTCAGTTCATAGACAATTATATATGAAGGGTTTTCTAAAATACACACTCCCTATATAAAAGAGATAACCAACAAGAACCTATTGTATAGCACAAGGAACTCTACTCATTATTTTGTAATACCCTATAAGGGAAAAGAATCTGAAAAAATATATATATATATATATCAGTGATATATATATCACTGTGTTGTACACCTAAAAGTAACACAATATTGTAACTCAACTATACTTCAATAAAAAATACTACATGGCAATTACATGTATCTATGGAAACAGATCAATGCAGTTACATTGTCTTTAAAACCTGCTGTTTTACATAGTATGGAGTAACCATGAAAATGAGGTCCTACCCACATATGCTCAGGCAATCCAAGAAATATTCTCCTTTCATAAAGTATATTTCTCGCACTTTTAATTCACAATCTTAATATCTACTCTTCATTGTTCATTTGATGTGAGTTTTCTATGCTTTGAAATATTTGAACATTTCCTTCCCTCACACTACAGAGAGGCAAGCATACAAATTTATCAGGCTGGGACAAAAACTATTGAAAAGGTACATCTTGTTTATATCATTCATTTGTTAACATTCAGTAGCATAATAATTACAAAATGACAAAATCTTTCATTTCTTATATGCCTATGTAGTTTTAGAAGAGAGTTGTGAATTTCAGATATTTTACTTTCATGGTAAAATTTGAAAATGAACTACATACCATTTGACATTTATACAATATCCTGATTCTAACTTGAGCTCTTAGGCATGGATGTTCACAGAAATATTTGTTTTTTTCCAGATATCTATTTGCAGAGATATCAATGCATTGATTACACCATTTTCCACATCATGGAAGCAGTCAATCATTTCTTGGTATCCATCCATCTCATCAACCTTAATTGGTGTTTACTTTCTCTTAACATACTGGGAATATGGCACTGTGGTGAGTGCATGGAATGGTTTAAATTTAATTAAACAATTTGAGTCAATAATATTGCATGTGTTACACTACACAGACACACACAGACACACACACACACACACACACACACACACACACACCAACCTAATGCAATCTGCCCATAGTATAGGTCTGACTTATTGGTCCAGCAGTCTCTGGGATGCAGGAACTTCTGTTCATCTGTGAATATGAGACAATATTTGGTGAGCATAGAAGCTTTTCTACCAGCTACACTACATTTCGGCATTTATGCCATGGAGCCAGAAGGCTATTGGGATCATTTGGCTATTTTATTTTCAGAGGTCATGTGTCAGTTTCATAGGTATATTTTCTTAAATTTTTAGAATTCACTAACTACACCCCTTGAACTCCACAGGATTAAAATAGATTTTTCTTATCTTAAAGCAGAATATAATATTGATGTTTTTACAAGATTTTGTAATTTGTGGTGTTAATAATATTCATCAGTCCATCCTGGTTATCTCAAGAAGGTATGCTGCTTCTGCATGAAACTTTCACTGAATATCTTTATTTATTCTTTCAGTAACTCCGTCTGTTTGCATGAAAGGCATTCCTATCAAATCTTTATAGTTGTTTCCAGAATTTAGGAGGCAGAACATCACAGTATATGGAAGAACAATGAAAGGATTGAAGAATAATTGCCATATTGAAAATACTTCTTTTCCCCAGTCCCCATCCCTGTTTATATACAACAAAGAATAAAAACCCCAGGCATGTCTAGATAAGTATAGTTAGCTACCTAGCTGTTAAACAGACACGATGTCTTTGAAACTTGTTAACAGTTGTCAGGTGGTTGATAATTTATATTCCCAATGCTGTGGCCCAGCCCAGACTTTAAATCTTCACCTTTGTATTTAACCTTTTAGTTCAAGGTAAATGTAGTGATGAATGTGAAATCAGGGGGGAAAAGTCCATTTGGTTGGAGTCAGGGAAGAGAGGAAGAATAGGGGTATCGTGAGAGACAATGAGTGCAAGTCAGGACGGAAGACATGAGTAGATGACTCAGTTCTAATATTCATGTCTTATTGCATTTTTTATAAATGGCCAATAACTGAGGTATGCTTTAGCTAAAAATTTATACAGAACACATTTCCCTCGGGCCTAAGAATACCTTTGATTTACTTTCTCAAGAAGAAAGAAAGTCCACTTTTGCTAGTTTATAAGTGCGCTGCACTTTTGTTCTCTTCAAATCAGTCAAGAAGTACAGATAAACAAATGTGAAAAAAAGCCTCCCTTTATAGAATGAAAATTTTTTTTACGTTTCAGATTTTAAAACTTGTTTTATGATTCTGCCATTAAGTCAAGGTAATCAAAAATAGCTACTATTAGTACATGATCTAAATGGAGTAAATTAACTTTGCTTTAAGGTTAAAATAGTGCATGGAAACTAGTTCTTGAAACAACAAAACATAAAACAATGCATTTTTGTGCTAAAGGACTGCTTGAGAAACCTCCAAAATTGGTTCATTCTCAGCAAAAAAAAAAAGTGTCTGGCAGTATTATAATCTATAAAAGAAACAATATGATTCAGTAAACAGCATTTCTACCACCTCTGAAACACCTGCTATGGAGACCACTGTCTATCTGCTCTGAACTCTTCAAAATAGAAGGGCGGAACAGGCTTCCAGTTTTTGTTTATTGATGTTTATTTTACTGTTCCTGAGTTTCATTGAAGTGACAGATTTTAAATCTATAAACCTATTGCAAATCTTTCCCCAGTAATACTGATATTATCAAAGGAGCAGCTGACCAGAAGTGAGTTCAACAGGGGCCACAGAAAATCCCACCTGTCTTTTCATGCCTTCTGGGAAGAGAAGATGCAGTACAAGTCTGCAAGCCCTCATGCCCCACACAGCCCGACCACACAGTCAAGAGAAGCTCAGATCTCAAGCCTTCCTGAACCCTGGGTGCCTTCCTTGCCATCTGATATCATGGAGCTTTACTAGGCCAGTTTCAAGTTGTTAGTAAAACACAGGAATTGTGGCTCATTTCTACGTTGTTTGTTTTGTCCCCTGCCTTTTTCTTGTAATGGGTGTATTGTCTCTGATTGTCCTTCAGCCCTCACCTCTGGCCTTCATCTTTCTTGATTGACATCTTTGCCTTCCTCTGTTGCCTTCTTTCCCCAGATGCCTTAGTTCTCCTCCAACGTGGGGACTCAGGGTGGCGTGTGGTGTGGAAGAGAAGCCCCAGGCCTAAGATTCCATCTGCTCTCCCTCCTGGATCCCAGAGGAGGGAAGAGGAAGAAGGTGACATCCCTAACCCCCAAGCACTAAGGAAGAATGGATCTCCTAGGACGTGCACTCTGACTGCCCGCCCCCTTTTCCCAGCCCCGAGAACTGGGCTGCTTCTGGGTGGTGCACTGTGTTCTAGCTCAGCTCATACTGAGACCATAAGAACTACAAACAAAATTTCTATTAAGTTTTGTGTCTTAAAAAATCCCCAAGATGACACACTAGAAAGAGGACCAGAAACAAGGGCTGCCAATCTTAAAGTTTGAGCTCGTTTCAAATTAGATTGGCAGGGAGGAAATATATGAATGGCCTTCTGAAGGTCAAGTTCTTTCTGTCCATAGGGACTTAGTATGTTCAGAGCCAGAAGAAGGAATAAACCAGCAGAACTATCACCTGGCACTAAAATGTCACGAGGCCACTGCAACGTGACTGAAAATGCTTGGAGCTGTAGCAAAGGGCATCTTCCAGAACTCCTTACAGAGGGAACTGCAGATGACTGGAAGAAATGCCAGTGATATGCCCCTTGTTAACCCCTGTAGCCCCAGCCAAACAGGTGCCTGACATGAAGTAGCTGCTAAATAATATTCATGAAAGAATGTTCATGAACCAGAAATGATAGGAAGCATGACCTCCAGAAGACTGGTTTAAGGAGGAAATGACCACTTGATAGCCTCTAAAATGCTTTGTAAAGAGAGGTCTCTCTAAGGAACATTTCTTTTCTTCTAAAATGCCTGCTAAAGAGACTTTGTTCCTTGAGTGGGGAATGCAAGCTAAGTAACTCTAAACATTTGAGAAGACGCTGATTTCTGAACCAATACTGCTCTTGCCCTCTCAGTGTTCCACCCATCTGCTAATACATGTTTGTATTCAAAGAATATCAGTTTGAACAAATGTCAAATTATGAGTTACCCCTGTGTATCCATGTATCTCATTTTAACTCTGAAAGTGACACTGTGACTTTGAACTTGCTGGTGGGTATATTGTCTTGGAAGTCTAGCCCTGGTTCTGTTAGAACATTCATCGTAGTGTCTGCACAAGAAGCACTGTTCAGATTCACAACTTAATGGTTCATTTTGTTCCAGTGAAAACTGTCCTCACTTTCCCCTCCCCACCAAAAAAAAGAAAAATTCTGCAGGGGGTTAGAGCTGGCTGCACTGTTTCCAATGAAATAATCAATAGAGTTTGTTTATGTAAGGCAGCATGGAGGAAATTGTTCGTTATGTTTCATTAGAGATGAACTCAAAATGTAAAATATCTGAGATGTGAAATTATTTTGGGACATCAGGTATTTTTAACCCAAAGACTAAAATGGTTGAACAGTGTGTATATTTAGACACAGTATACATTTTCACAATTTTATTTCAATGCTTTAAAACAATTGGTACCCAGTAAAATATCCAATTTATTTTAACAAATCATAAGTTACACACAAGATGACTGAGAGATTGCCCAGTGGTAATTTATATACCTCTGCCTTCTGCAATTGCTATTGAAAACATTTGGCCATGAGGACTTCTGGTGGGGTATACTATCACCATGTGTAACAGACTATAGAAATTTTCTCTACAATAATTCCAGAGGTTAGATTTAGACAATGGATGATTAAAAAAATAAAACTTCAGGGAATTCCCTGATGGCCCAGTGGCTAGGAATCTAGGCTTTCACTGCCAAGGGACTTGGTTCAATCCCTGGTCTGGGAACTAAGATTCTTCAAGCTGTGTGGTAAGGCAAAAAACAAACAAACAACAATAACAAAAACCTCCAATGCTTTAAAACAACCATAATTTTCTAAAATAGGTTCATCCTGGAGCTATTTTCAGTGTTTAAAAAGTGGAATTTCCTCTCTTTGTCTTAGGGAATTACCACTAAAGAATCTAATGTGGTATCTTTTCAGCTGAACCAATAAAAGCGTGACTCTTTTTAGAGATGGTCTCTAAATGTACAAGTCTCTACAATTCTGGTCATGTTTGCTGCTAGTGAAAGAAAGGAAACTCTGTGAAGAGTTACACTCACATAATATAACGGGAGATTGCTAGCCCTGTTCTTTACCCTTTGCATCCTCTTGCAACGGGAAGACCTCTTGCAAGAGATCTATTTTGGCTCTAATGTCACATAAATTATTTCCTTTTCACTGTAAAATTAAGACATAGAGATCAGAGAGATAGAGGGAGAGGGAGGGAAAGAGAGCAGGAGAGGGAGGGAGAAATAGAGATATTGAGGGAGAATAGAGACAGAAATAGAAAATTAGACAAAGAAGAGAAAGGTATAATATGTCACAGGCAAAGTGATATAATTGCTTTGCTTTCAAATTACATATTGGTAGAATTGCCTAGTGATGGAATGGTTAAAAATATGCTATAAAATATGTCTATTGTCAGACAAGTTAGAGAAGAATAGTATTAATTTCAGAAAAACAAAACTATCATTCGGGACACTGAGAAAATGAATAGAGAATACAGGTAAGTTTCTGTTTTGACTTCATTCAGTATGAAGAATAGTTTAAAATAGCATATTCATATTCTCAAATTTGAAAATAAGGAGTCCGATATGCTTAAAATCATTGTTTTTTTCTTATACTCCAGTCTCTTTCCTTCTTTAAGCCACAGACCAAAGCAAGACCCAGAGACCTTATCTTCCTGTTTGTTCTTGTTTTAATCATGTAGTGCAAAGTATGGCTTTGTGGTACCCACCAGCCTGTGTTATTTTTTCTCTTCTCTCTCCCTTACTCTTCTTTTTTCAACATCTCATACCCCAGGGACAATCACAATGAACTCGAATATCTTCCTCAATTGCTTTTCCTTTCAGAATTTACTTCTAAGTCACACCATTCACCATTATACCATTTGCAAAACAAATTCCAAATTATCTTAAAATTGAAAACTTTATCTTTGAGCAAACTGGATGAATTTAGGAATTTTTAGGAATAATTTCGAATAAAAACCATTTTAAGGCCTCCATGGTCCTGCTGAACACTGTATAACCTTGTGGAGATGTGAGGGAGAAAAAATCGAAAGGAAAATGTCCTCTCTAACAATGGCCAAAACAGCAAAGACTACCTAGTATGGCCCCTCTGAGCATGAAGATGAAAGTATTAGTGAAATCCTTCCCCCACAATAATTGTAAATTGATCCCATACCAATATGTCTTACTTTGACTTAAGTTATATTATCACTCATTTATTGCCCAAGTACATAAATAGGCAGTGGTTAGTTCTTCAAAGGTCAGCTTCAAAGTCTTTCCAATCAACTTCACTTCTTTACTATTGGCCTTTTTACATTAATACTTATTCTTCCCCTGTTTTGACTTTCCTTTTCCTTTTGCTTCCTGGGTTCCATAGTTTTAAATTATCTGTAAGTTGTTGATTGTTAATTTTATGTTTGCATACTTCATTTCAACACTTTATAGATGTTACTCCTCTGTCTTTTCCTTTATATGGTCTCTAATGAAAAATCTGGTGTCATTGTTATATTTGTTCTTCTGTGGTTAATATGTCTTTTTTCTCTAGCTATGTTTAAGATGTTTTCTTGAAGCTTGGTTTTAAGCAATTAGATTATGATGTACACAGCTGTATTTTTCTTCATATTTCTTGTACTTAGGGTTTTGTTGAGCTTATCCAATATATGGATTTATATAATTTTCATCAAATTTGGAAATTTTTTGTCCATTATTTTTTCTAATATTATTTCTATTCCACTATCTTTAGGGACTTCCATTAAAGGTAAATTAGGCCATTTGAAAGTATTCCACTCAATAATTCTCTTTTCGCTAATTTTTTCTCTTTTGTTTCTTTTTTAAAATTTTTATTTTATATTGGAGTATAGTGGATTACCAATGTTGTGTTAGTTTCGGATGTACAGCAAAGTGATCCAGTTATTATACATATACATGTATCTATTATTTTTCAAATTCTTTTCCCATTCAAGTTATTATAGAATATTGAGCAGAGTTCCTTATGTTATATAGTAGTTCTTTGTTGGTTATCTATTTTAAATTTAGCAATGTGTACATGTCAATTTTGCATGGTTTCTATGGCTTCAAGTTCACTAATCTTTTCTTCTATAATATCAAATATGTCATCAATCCCATCCAGTGTAATTTTAATCTCTGACATAGTAGTTTATATGTCTGGAAGTTTTATTTGAGTCCTCTTTAATTTTCTGTGTCTCTATAACTTTTTGAACATATGGGATAAAGTTAAAATAACTGCTTTAATGTCTTTGTCTCATAATCCTAACATATATGTCTATCTTAGTTGGTTTAGATTGATTGTTTTTTCTCCTCTTTAGGGGTCTTTGTAAATTTTAACTTGTTGGGTACTGGATATATTTTATTCCTATGATTATTCTTTTTATCTATCTATCTTTCTATCTATCATCTATCTATCTAGCTAGCTAGCTATTGAAGTATAGTTGATTTACAATGTTGTGTTAGTTTCAGGTGTACAGCAAAGCAATTCAGTTATATATACTTGTAGTGTGTATATGTTACTCCCAAATTCCTAATTTATCCCTGCTCTCATCTTTCCCCTTAGGTAACCATAGTTTGTTTTCTATGTCTGTGGGTTCCTACGAGTATTCTTGAGCTTTGCTCTGGGACACAGTTACTTGCAAACAATTTGATCCTTTCAAAACCTGCTTTTAAGATTTGTTAGGTAAGGCCAAGCCAGAGCTCACCCAAGGGTTTATTAATCTTTGCTGCTGAGGTAAGACCTTTCTGAGTAGTCTACCCATGCCCCATGAATCATGAGGGTTTTTCAACCTGGTTAGTTGGGGCACACACTACTTTTGCCCTGTATGAGTTTCAAGTACCCTTCAAGTAGTTCTTTCCCCAGCCTTAGAAAATTTCCTCGCATACATACACTAATCTGTACCTTGCTAAATATTTGAGGGGATCTTATGCATATCTCTGAAATTCCCTCTCTGTGCAGCTTTCTCCTCTTCAATATGCTGTCCTGTGAACTCTACCTCCTTGGTCTTCCAGAATTCTCAGCTCCATCTCCTCAACTCAGAGAGTCAGCTGGGCTCTACTTGTTTTCCCCTCCTTGTACCACAGCATGTAAACTCTCTCAAGAAAGTAAGTTATGGAAATAACACAACTCAGCTCATTGGTTTCTTGTCTCTCCAGTATTGCTGTCCTTCATTGCCTGGTGTCAGCTGTGTTAAAAATTGTTGTTTCAGATATGTTTGCAACATGTTTGTTGGTTTAGATGAAAAGGTAAACTCAGCCCCTGTTACTCCACTTTGCCTGGAATTAGAAGCTCTGTAGTTCCAACACTGACCTTTCTCTTGAGCTCAAACTACACACTCAGCATTCGAATTTGAATATATAACAAACATTCCAAATGTGTCATGCATGCAACTAAACTATTTCCTCCTTGCAAAAGCTGCTTTTAAATTCTCCTCTGTGCTCTAGACATTCAAGCCAAATATTTAAAATCATCCTTTTTCAGTTCTCTTACACCTCCCTCAGTCTAGCCTTCATCATATACCATTAACTCAGGCTTCCCTGGTGGCACAGTGAATAAGAATCCGGCTGCCAGTGCAGGGGATACGGGTTCGAGCCCTGGTCCAGGAAGATCCCACATGCTGTGGAGCAACTAAGCCCGTGCATCACAACTACTGAGCCTGTGTTCTAGAGCCCTTGAGCCACAACTACTGAGCCCACGCACCACAACTACTGAAGCCCACGTGCCTATAGCCCATGCTCCACAACAAGAGAAGCCACTGTGATGAGAAGCCTGTGCACTGCAGTGAAGAGTAGCCCCGCTCATTGCAACTAGAGAGAGCCTGTGTGCAGCAACGAAGACCCAATGCAGCCAAAAATAAATAAATAAAATAAATAAATTAAGAAAAATACCATTAACTTACTTTGCAAATACATTCCAAATCTAACTTTTTACCTTAACTGAGACCACTCTACTCTAAGACAACATCAGATTACTGTAACATTCCTGTGTCTGGCAGCGGTCTGGCATGCATGAAAGACAGTATACTCAAACTGATGAACTAGGAGAGAATTTAATAAAGAGATTATTTTAAAGAACAATTTGTGTCTTTTTTTTGTTTGATTTTTTGTGGTACGTGGGCTTCTCACTGTTGTGGCCTCTCCCGTTGCGGAGCACAGGCTCCGGACGCGCAGGCTCAGCGGCCATGGCTCACGGGCCTAGCCGCTCCGTGGCACGTGGGATCTTCCCAGACCGGGGCACGAACCCATGTCCCCTGCATCGGCAGGCGAACTCTCAACCACTGTGCCACCAGGGAAGCCCTAAAGAGATTATTTTGAAAGGTAAAATGTGGGTTAGGGAAAACAACAGAGATAAGTTTTATAACTCAGAACTAGTTATTAATGGGGAAGCATTTCCACTCAAAGACCTGAGTCGATAAAGAGAGGGAGTAGGAACCAAAATTAGAGAAATTAGGGGCTACTTGACAGTAGCTGTGGCCCTTGGTAGAGAGATGCAGTCAATCTTCAGAAACTTTGCAAGTAGGAAGCTGAGGAATTAAATATACAGACTTCACTCTCCTCTCAGTTTTCTCTCGGTGGCTCCCACTGGCTGAACACAACTGGAAGCCAGAAGTCAAAGAAATTTTTGATGCAGCACAGAAAGGTCAGGCTGTAGGGACCCAGGATGGAAAGAAGTAGAGTAACTCTGGAGCACAGTTCCCTAAGGGGTTTCCAAATTCCTGTGCAACCCCTCCTACTTTCTGTTCAGGGCAACCAGAGGGACCCTTTGAAAATATAAATCTGGGGACTTCCCTGGCATTCCAATGGTTAAGACTTTGTCTTCCAATGCAGGGCGTGCAGGTTTGACCCCTGGTTGTGGAGCTAAAATTCCACATGGATTGCGGCCAAAAAACCAAAACATAAAGCAGAAGCAATATTGTAACAAATTCAATAAAGACTTTAAAAGTAGTCTATATCAAAAAAAAAAAAAAAAGGAAAATATAAACCTGTTCATGTCAGTCCAGTGCTTAAAACACTGAAGTGGCTTTTCCTGGCACTTAGAATAAAATTTAAAATCCTTACCATGATCTAAAGTTCCTACATTATCTCATCCTTGGCTACTTTTCCAATGCAATCTCTAATTACTCTTCCCATTTCTTATTCTGCTCCAGCCACAAAGGCCTTCCTGCTTTTCCTTCACACTCCAAATTCCTTTCTGCTATGCACTTGCTCTCCTCAAAGCTCTGAAAGGTCTTTTACATTCCCTCATTGTATTGTCTTTGAGAGATCTCAGATTCACTCCTCTAAAATAAGAGGGTATATTACTCTTTATCTCTTCACCCTATTTTTTCAACATTTCTTCATAACACTTATTTCCACTGGTTTATTATCTCCCTCCATTAGAATATAAGCTATATGAGGGCAAGAGCTTTGGCTGGACAGTTGACTACTATGTCTCTGTGGCTAGAACAGAGCCTGTCACATTATAAAAAATAAATATACATTGAACAAGTAAGGAAATACCAGATATTTCTCTCCCTCTTTTTCTGATCCAGAGAAAAATTTTAATGCCCCTTCCAATCATCTCATCTCACTGCAGTACTCTAGTTTCCCCACTTTATTTCCCTAAATATTTACAGATAGTGTATTAGTTTGCTGGGACTGCTATAATAATAAACCATACTCTAAGTGACTTAAACAACAAACTTTATTTTCTCACAGTTCTGGAGGCTGGAAGTCTGAGTTCAAGGTGTCATCAGGGTCGGTCCTTTCTGAGGGTTTAAGAAAGAATCTGTTCCATGCCTCTGTCCTCTTTTCTGGTGGTTTGCTGGCAATCTTTGGCCGTCCTTGGCTTCTAGAAGCATCACCTCAATCTCTGTCCTAATCTTCACCTGGCATTCTCCCTGTGTGCATGACTATTACAAAATTTCCTTTCTACAACGACTCTAGCCATGTTGGATTAGGAGCCCGTCTTACTCCAGTACAACCTCATCTTGACTTAACAATTGCATTTTCATTGACCCTACTTCCAAATAAGACCACATTCTGAGGTACTGAGTGTTAGGACTTCAACATATGAATTTTTAGGAAACACAATATAACCTGCAACAGCAGCTTGTCATATGAATCAAATATATAAGAATGAATAATTAAAATATGTTAAATGCTTTAATAATTTATTTTGAAGTAACTTTATATTTTCTGAAAAATTATAACGACAGTACAAAGAATTCCTGTATCCCTTTCATTTAGACTCCTCAGCTAACACTTTATCAGATTTATCACCTTTTCTCTCTCCCTCCCTCTTTCTTCTCTCTTTCTCACTCAATCTATTGTTATTATTCTTTTCCTGAGCTCTTTGAGAGCAAGTTGCAGTCATAATACCTCATTCTCCCCTAAATACTGTGGTATATAAATCTCCAAAACATGGTATAGAGACTTGACAGACACCTATATAACCATAATACAACCATCCAAATCAGCAAATCAATATTGATGTAATACTAACTTTGAGTCAATGAAACACATTAAAATTTTTCCAAATCTTTCCACGGTGTCTCTTTTTCCAAGATTCAGTCCAGAATCGCATGTTGCATTTACTTGTGACCTGCCTTTAGTCTCTTCCAACCTGGAATGTTCAAAGTATTACTATTCTTTTATGTTTTCTGATATAAAAAATAAAATATAGGAAACACATGGATGGTGTATAAAATATATTCTTCCTTGAGCTTTTCAGGAAACTTTCTAAATTTCCCTTTCCAGATGGAAAATATTTACATACTATCAATAAGCATTTATTGATTACCCCCAGATTTTGTGGGTTTCCATTTCCCATAGTAATATATTCCATTTTTAGGTTCAACTCTCTATTGAATACCTATAATATGTGAGATGCTCATGTTATATTACTTTTAATCCTCAAAATAGTTCTGCATGTTAAGTATCATTATACACATTTTATATAATGGAACTGCATTTGTTACTGCTGTATAACAAATTACTACAAAATGTAATGGCTTGAAACAACACTTATTATCTCATAATCAAGACAAGATATAATACATGGCTGGCCTGGTCTAGAAGTGGAGAACTCAAGATAAAGTTTGTAGGTGGTATTGGCAAGATGTGTTGAGGGATTAAATATGGGGTAAGTAAGGAAGTGAAAGAGATCAAATATAACTCTGAAATTTGACTTTAACAACTAGATGCCCTTTACTAAAATGGAGAGGAATAGAAATAGGTTGGGTGGGGAGAATGAGAGTTTTATTTTGGACATATTAAGTTTGAAGCACCCATGAGACAGCCAAATGGAGGTACCAAGGATGAGACAGGCCTTGGAGTTGTGGAGTTCAGAGAAGTCTAGACTAGAGATTGCCCTTGGCCAAGAAATACTTTTTTTAGTAGTTAAGGACTTGGGCCCTAAGTCTCAATGCAATTTGATAGTGACCTAGTCTAGATACATGCAGAAGACTAGAAAAGAGGCTGGAGAAAGAGCAGGTCAGAAAGTTCCCTCTCAATGGCTAGTTCAGAGCTAGCTCAATTTCTTGCCTTGGGATTTTATTAATATTATTTATTATTATTATGTTATCATCATCATTATCATAATCAATGTTTTTGGAGGATGGTGCAGGAGGCATGCATCTCTCAGATGATGGCAGCGAAACAGAATGCTTTGAGGGAGAGAAAACCCAGATACCAAGAGCTCTTCCTACAAGGGTTCTGGAAAGCATCACAACACGGATTGCCCTGAAACACAGTGATGGAAGTGAAGCCCAAGAGAGAACAGATCTGGGGTCTTGTCTTACCTCTCATGAAACATAGGAGAAGCAGTTCAAAGAGAGAGAAAAGGAAAGAAAGATCGCCCTTCTTCCCAGCTCCCTGCTGTTTTGCTTTATTATCTTCACATAGTGAAAGCTTCTATCCATTGATACAGCCTCAGTTTAAAAATATTCTTAATCCTGAGCAATTCAGGGCTGCATTCATCCTTCTTGGGACTGGAGAAAACTGGGAGATAAGCCTTACAGGTCTTTTTCCTGGAGGCATCGGTAGTCCATGGGCTGGCTGGGAACATCCAGGTTGTCACAGACATACTATGGCACTCTAGCTTTCTCTGACCAGGAATTCTCAGGGAAAGGAAAGGCAGGGACTTGTTACTAAGATCTCTGAGTGTCATCTCTCAATCACTACCACTAATAAAAAAAAATTGCCTTCATTCTATAAAATATTTCATTCTCCATCAGCAGGGATTCTGGCTGCTGGATTTCTCTCACTCTCCTAGCCTGAAGTTCATATGCCCTTTTTAAACTACAGTGTCACTAATAGATATCAAAATGAAGACTGTGTTGACAATGCATTTGTGGCTTAGTGGCTTTTAGATTTTAATCAGGTATAGCCATCCTTCCTCAGCGGCTCTTGAGCTTACAGTAAAAAAAAAAAAAAAAAAAAGGAGAGGATGTGATTTTGATACATTGCAAAGCAATACAATTACATTAAACTACAAATGCAATTTTTATGTCAAGCTTACTCTCTTTGATTTTTTTTTTTAAATGAAGAGGGGAGGTGTTACTTGAACCTGATTGGTACTGATTACATCTGCAAATATACTGATTTGTTTTCTCTTGCAATGCAAAAAGATATGAAATTCCTCTTTTTATGAAATACAGCTTCAGTGAAACTAGTATACTCCCTGTGAATTATGTTTCCAAACATGGTCAATGAGAGGTTCAGCCTGCTCATCAAACTAAGAATCCAAGAACCAGAGATCACACGCTTGTCCAGTATATATCAACAACTGCTCCCGTCATCAGTGAATGAGTGATAATGTTACTAAAGTCTGTGCAAACTGTACTTGTTTTGTCACTGTCTTCTGTTTTGCCCACTCTTTATTAGCTTAGTAAAATGCTTTGATTGCATCATTCCACCATTTCTTGATGTTTTGCATCATTTTCTGCTCCTGACCACAGCACTAATGAAATTCAGTCTCAGAATTGTCCTGCTTTTGACATACAGCTCATCCACAAATAAGTTCCTTATTTCCTTCATTTAGTTTTGAAGCAACAATATATGACTATGTCACTGGTAAAGTTATTTGAAAATAACTGTAAAATATTTTTCTCTTGCGAATTCTTTTCTCTGGAGTTTCACGTGTGCCTTTAACTTCCCTCAGAGGCCTTTGTGGTTACAGCATTTTTTTCCTAAAGAAAGGCAAGATTCAGGCCATCTTCATGGCTCAGAGTTTAAAAATCTCAATCTGGTCGTGTACTCTGATTTACTTCTTCCGTCTGGACTCCCACTCTGTTCTCACCAGATACCCTGAACAGTCTTTCAAATTCATCAACAGCTTTCCCTATTGAGTGGTTCTTTATATAGCCTCCTATGGGTCCAGAGCTGTCAAAGTTTCTCTGCAATATTTGTTTTGTATTCAAAGATCACCTGCTGGATATCCTTGAAGTGTTTTGCTGGTGATGGATAATAATGGCGGCAGTAGTGCAATCCCCATGCTGTCCTCCATAATCAAAGTTGACAGCACAAATATGGGGCTGTCTGTTTTTCCACTTGTGAGAAACCTATTACAGACAGGCTGTAAACAGCTTGGGTGGTATTGGCATGACACTGTCTAACTTTTCTGCCTACTCTTTTTAGATTTTCTGCTTGTTAATTTGCTCACGTGTACCCATGTGTCTAAATATGTTACTGAGGCCCTGGAGGATAGTTTTAATTCAACTTCTATGTTGTCAATTTTAAAAATTTAGGTAAAATTTGCATACAGAGAAATATATGCATCCTATTATACAATTCAATGAATTCCAACAAATTAAACCCTCCAGTCAAGATATAAAATATTTTCATCACCCCAAAATGTTTCTTCCACTTTTATCCAAGAAATCCATACACCTCATAAACAACTACTGTTTTGAATTCCATCTCCACATTCTTGAACTTCATATAAATTTAATCAAACAATTTCTATTCTTCTGTGTCTGGCTTCTTTCAGTTCTGACAATTTTGATATTCATCAATGTTATTGGGTATATTGGTGGTTTATTATTTTCTTATGGTTGAGAAGTATTCTGTTGTATGAATATGCCATAATTTGTTTATATGTTCTCCTGTTGATGGACCTTTTGGGTTGTTTCCAGTTTGGGGCTATTATAAATAAAGTTGTTATGAACATTCATATAGAAGTCTCTTTTGGACCTTTGTTTTAAACTCTCTTGGGTAAATATGTAAGGGTATAATTGCTAGGTCATGGACTAAGTGTACATTTAATTTTGTAAGAAACTGACAAAGAGTTTTCAAAAAAAACTGTACCATTTAATATTCTTAACAGGAGTGTATGAAAGGTCCAATTTTTCTACTTTCTCACTAACATTTGGTCTAATCTCTCTTTAATTCTTCCCTTTTGGAGCAGGTGTGCAGAATGTGATTCTAGCAGGTATGATATTCATTTGCATTTCCCTAATAATGCTGGGAACCTTTTTGTGTACATTTTCCACCGTTTGTGTCTAAGTCTCTTTTTCACTTTTTTATTCTGTTATTTTCCTTTTTATTTTCCATTTGTAAAACTTCTTTGTATATTCTGGATAAAACTGCTTTCTCAGCTCTTTATATATTCCCAGTCAGTGGCTTGTCTATTTATTGTCTTCATGTTGTCTTTTGATGAGCAGAAGGTTTACATTTTCACGGCCTAATTTCTCATTTTTCCCTTTTATGGCTACTGGTTTCTTCCTGCTCCCTAAGAAATATTTGCCTACCTCAGTACTGTGAAGATATTTGCCTATGTTTATTTTCTAAAGATTTATAGATTTAGATTGTATGTTTACATCTTTAATCCTTCTTGAATTAACTTTTGGTTATGATAGGAAGTAGGATTTGTGTTTCATTGCTTTCCATATGCTTGATCCATTTTTAGAGCACTATTTATTTAAAAGCTTGATACCTTGATAGAGAAAAAATTTACTGTGTAAGTGTGAGTCTATTTTTAAACTTTCTTTTCAGTTCACTGATCTATTAGCCCACTTATATGTCAGTACCACATTGTATTGATTACTATAGCTTCACAATAAGTCTTAAAGTCAGGTAATATAAATCTTTCAGCTTTTCACTTCTTTTTCAAATTTATCTTGGCTATTCAAGCTCCTACATTTTCATATACATTTTAGAATTGGCTTGTAAGTTTCCTTTAATTAAAAAAAATTAAAAAGGCCTGCTGGGATTTTGATTGGGATTTTATTTTAATAAAAAGTAAGTGTAGGGCTTCCCTGGTGGTGCAGTGGTTGAGAGTCCACCTGCCGATGCAGGGGACACGGGTTCGTGCCCTGGTCCGGGAAGATCCCACATGCCGCGGAGCAGCTGGGCCCGTGAGCCATGGCCTCTGAGCCTGCGCGTCCGGAGCCTGTGCTCCGCAACAGGAGAAGCCACAACTGTGAGAGGCCTGCGTACCGCGAAAAAAAAAAAAAAGTAAGTGTAGAATTTTGTTAAATATTTTTTGTACCTATCCAAGGTGATCATATTTTTTTTCTTCTATTTTATAAATTTGGCAAATTACACTGATTGTTTTTCAAATGTTAAACCAACCTTGCATTTCTGGAATTAACCTTGCTTGATCATGACATGACATGATCATGACAAAAGGATCATCCTATCCTTTTCATAAACTGCTGGAATCAATTTGCTGATGATTTATCAATACTTTTAAGAGATGTTGATCTGTAATTTTCTTTCCTTGTAATGTTTGTGTCAGGTTTTGGTATCACAGTTACATTGGCCTCATAAAACTAGTTGGGAGATAATCCCTGTTTGTGTGTTTCCTGACAGAATTTGTATAAGGGTGGTACTATTTCTTGCTAAAAGATGTTATTAAATTTACTAATCAAACCATTTGTGTCTGGATTTTAGGGGGAGGAGGAAAGAAGACTTTTCATTTTGGGGTTTTTTTTTTTAGTAGATACAGGGATATTTAAATCCACTTGTTAGTTTTGGTAATTTGTATTTTTCAGGACGTTTTTCTATTTTATCTAAGTTGTATAATTTATTAGCATAATGTTGCTCATCATATTTCCTTATTACATTTTAATGTCTGTAGCACTCATAGCCCCTCTTTCCTTACTTTATATTTTCTCTTTCATTGATTTCTCTTATGTTTACTATTTCCTTCTTTATTCCTTTGCTAGCTTTTATAGATGGAAATTTAGATCATTTTATGCCATTCTTCTTTGATAATGTAGACATTTAATGTTATGTATATCTTTCTAAGCACTGCTTGAGCTGCATTTCACAAATTTTGAAAGGTTGTGTTTTAATTATCATTCTATTCAAAACATCTAATTTCTATTATACTTTATTTTAAACCTTAAATTATTTAGAAGTGTGTAGTTAATTTCCAAATAGTTGGGGCCTTTTAGAAATAATGTTGCTGATAGGTAATTTAATTCCACTCTTGTCAGAAAACATATTCTTTATGATTGTACTACTTTTAATTAATTGAGACTAGTTTTACGGGCCAGCATATGGCCTATCTTGGTGAATTTTTCATGTTCACTTAAAAATAATGTGTTCTTTTGTTGTTGGATGGAATGTTCTATGGATGTTAATTAAGTCAAGGTGGTTCGTAGTGTTGTCCAAATCTTCTATAGTCTTGCTAATTTTTGCCTACCTGTTCTATCCATTGTTAAGAGGAGGGTATTAAAATTCCTGATGATGATTGTGTATTTATCTATTTCTCCATTCAGTTTTGTCAGTTTTTTGTTCATGTATTTTGAGGTTCTCGTATTTAGTGTACACACATTTATAATTCTATGTCTTCCTAAAGAAGTGACCCTTTTATTGTTTTGAAATGCCTCTCTTTATTTCTGGTAACACAATTTGCCTTGATGCCTGTTTTTTTTTTTTTTTTTTGCAGTACGCAGGTCTCTCACTGCTGTGGCCTCTCCTGTAGTGGAGCACAGGCTCCGGACGCTCAGGCTCAGCGGCCATGGCTCACGTGCCCAGCTGCTCTGTGGCATGTGGGATATTCCCGGACTGGGGCACAAACCCGTGTCCCCTGCATCGGCAGGCGGACCCTCAACCACTGCACCACCAGGGAAGCCCTTGATGCCTGTTTTTAATCTACACACACCATCTTTCTTATTCTTATGGTTTGCATTGGATACATTTCCCCAATTTTCTTAGTCTGTTCAAGCTTACATAAGAAAAATAAAAACACCATAGACTGGGGACTAAACAACAGAAATGTTCTGGAAGCTGAAAGTCCAAGATTAAGGCCCAGCAGGGTCAGTTTCTGGTGATAACTTTCTTCCTGGTTTGTAAATGCCACCTTCTTGCTCTGTCCACCTGTGGCAGAGGGAGAGAGTCTCTGGTGTTTCTTCATTTTTTTATAAGGACACCAGTTATATTTTTATGCAGTATGACAATCTTTCCTTTTTATGCAGTATGACAATCTTTCCTTTTTAAATGGAGTGTTTAGTCTATTTATATTTAATGAAATCATCATTTTAGCTAGATTTAATTCTACTATATTCCTCTTGGTTTTCTAGTTTTTCTAGTCTTTTTTTTTTTTCTATTTTCCTCCTATCCTGCATTCTTAACTATCAGACCATACAGAAACAGACTGTGAGCTGGATTTGGCCCATGGACCATGGAATTTGCCTGCTTCTCCTTTAGTAAGTCAGTTGTCTTTAAAAAAAATATGTAAAAAAAAAAAAGTTTTTACATTTATCCTTTTCAATGCTCTTTCTTCGTTGATGTAAATGTGAATTTAAGCTGACATTATTTTCCTTCAGCCTGAATAACTTCCTTTAGCATTTCTTGTACTACAGGTCCCATGAGTTCTCCCTGTTTTTAGTTATCTGAAAATGTTTTCTATTTTACTGTATTTTCAACAGATATATTGCTCGATAGGGAAATCTGGGTTTCTTTCTTTCTTTTTTTCTTTTCTTTCTTTCTGTCTTTAAAGTGTCATTTCATTGTCTATTGTCACACATTGTTCTGATAAGAAATAAGGCAAATTTATGTAATGTTTATGCAGTGTTTCTTTTCTGGCTGGCTCCTTGTGGTATGTAGAATCCTGAAGTACCTCCTCCCCACCAAGATTTGCTATCCTAAGTCTTGGGACTGTGAATATGATGAGATACTGTGCCCTGACCACATTACAAGGCAAAAGGGATTTTGCCGATGTAATTAAGGTTACTGATCAGTTGACTTTAACTTAATCAAAAGGGGGATTACCTGGGTGGGTCTGATGTAAATATGTGAGACCTTTAAAAACAGAGAATTTCTCCAGCTGGGAGGGGAAGAGGAAGAGAGATTCGATGTGAGAAGGAGTTGATGCATCATTGCTGGTACTGGAGATAGAAGGGACAATGTGAGAAGAAATGTAGGTAGTTTCTAGGAGCAGACAGTAGCCTCTGACTGACAGCTCTAAAGGAAACAAGGATCTCAGACCTACAACCACAAAGATCTGCTTCCTGCCAACAATCTGAATGAATCTGGAGTGGATTCTTCCCCACAGCTTCCAGATAAGAGCCCAGTACAACCAACACCTTGATTTCAAACTTCTCAGATGCTGAGTAGAGAACCCAGTTCATCCCACCTGGACCTCTGACCCAAAGAACTGAGAGATAATAAATGGGTATTGTTGTAAACCTCTATGCTTGTAGTGATTTGTTACACAGCAGTAGAAAACTAATAAACTCCTATCAAGATATTTCTCTTTATTGTCAGTTTTCAGGAGTTGGACTGTGATATCCTTAAGTGTGATTTTCTTAGAATTTTCTTGTTTGAAATTTAGTGCACTTTTTAAATCTGTAGGTTTATATTTTTCATAAAATTTGGGAAATTTTCAGCCATTACTTCTTTGAAAAACTTTCCCCTCAGATGCCCTCTCTGCTCCTTTGAGACTCCAACCGAGTGTATCCTAGACCATTTGACATCTCACAGATCTCTAAGGCTCTTTTTGGTTCCCTTCTTTCTTTTTTTATTCTTTTTCCTCCCTGTTTTTCAAATGTGATTGTCTTTATTAATCTCCCTTCAAGTTCACTAAACATTTCTTCTGCTATCTCTAATCTGTTAATCTCATTCAATGACATTTTCATTTCAGATATTGTACTTTGAAGTTGTAGAATTTCCTTTTGGCTTTTTAAAAAATGTGTTCCATTTCTCTGCTGAAATTACATACCTGTGCACGCATTATGTCCATCATTTTTCATTAAGACCTTGCACATATTTATTAAGGTCCTTATCTGCTAATTTCTGGACCATCTTATAGTCTGTTTGCGTTGACTACTTTTTCTGATTGTGAGTCTCACTTTGCTCCTTTTTCAGCTATATAGTATTTTTTTCTTTTTTTAAGATTTAGTGTTGTAATTGATATATAAAAAGTTACACATATTTAATGTATACATTTTGATGAGTTTGAATATATGCAATACCTATGATATTATCACCACAGTAAAGGTACTAAATATATTCATCACCTACAAAAATTTCCTTGCGTTCTTTTCTGTTTTGTGTTTGTGTTTGTGCATGTGTGTCTGTGTCTGTGGTAATAGCATTTAACATGGTATCTATCCTCTTAACATATTTTAAAGTGTACAATACTGTTTTGTTAACTATTGATACAGCAGATCTCTAGAATGTATTAAATTGCATAACAAAAACTTTATACCCATTAAATAACAATTCCAATTTTCCCCTCTCTCCACAACCTCAACCCAAATGTCCATTGATAGATGAATGTATAAAGAAAATGTGTTATATACATACAATGGAATAGTATTCAGTCTTAAAAAAGAAGGAAATCCTGTCATTTATGACAACATAAATGAACCTGAAAAACATTAGACTAACTGAAATAAGGACAAATACTGCATAATTCCACTTAAATGAGGTATCTAAAATAATCAAATTCATAGAAGTAGAGAATATATAGTAATTTAAAATTTTTATCCTGGATACTATGAAACATGCACTGGAGGAAGTCTGGGTTATGCTGTCTTCTTAAAGAATGTAGAATTTGTTCTGGCAAACATTTAAATATAACAGTATACGTATATGTAACTATTACTATAATTTAACAATACTGTATTGTGTATTTGAAAGTTGTTAAGAGAGTAGATCTTAAAAGTTCTCTTCACAAGGAAAAAGTGTAACAATGTGAGGTGATGGATGTTAACTAAATTTGTTGTGGTAATTGTTTTGCAATATACATATATAAAATCATTATGGTGTACACCTTACACAAATACAAATGTTACAGTCAATTATATATCAATTAAACTGAAAAAAAGTTTTTAAAAATGACTGCCAGCTCATTTAGAGTCCCTCGGGATTTGCTTTATTATTTATTTGGGTGGGATTCTTTAGGTTTTGTTCTTAGTCCAAAGGTGAGTCCCTTACTCAAGGGTGTGGTTTTTACTGTTAAGATATGGTCTTTTGGGGATCTAAGACGAATGACCAAGGAGTTCAGGGTAGTCCTGCACTCTGATTGAGCTGCAGTGTCCAATGTCTCCTAGACTTGAATAAACTCTGTTATCTGTTCTTTTATACCTCAGCAGTCTTTGTTCAGTTCTCAGCCTCAGAGCAGCTACTCTCTACTAGATTTTAAATTATCTGGACTTGTATATGCACAGCCAAGCCTTTGGCCAAAGATCCACAGGGAAGCCTCATGTGGATTTGGAACAGTTTCTACACAGCTCTCTACATTTTGGTGCCCTTCCCGACACGTTTCCAGTACTTTAGTAGCCCTGAACTCTGACTTTTCTCCCACTCATCTTACTTTGGACTACCCCTCCAAAAATTACCCGCAGGCAAAAAGCCAAAACAAATATGGGGCTCGACTCCGTCCTTTTCTAAAGGAGTACAGTTATGGGCTGCATATTATCCAATCCCTAAAAAAAAGTATTTTTCGTATAGTTTTTTCCAACTTTCTAGTTGTTTGTGGTGAGAAGGCAAGTCTGGCATTACTTATTCAATCATGGCTAGAAGCAAAAGTTGCCATATTTGCTCTTTCAGAATATTGCCTATGGGGCTTCCCTGGTGGCGCAGTGGTTGAGAGTCTGCCTGCCGATGCAGGGGACACAGATTCGTGCCCCGGTCCGGGAGGATCCCACGTGTCGCGGAGCAGCTGGGCCCGTGAGCCACGGCCGCTGAGCCTGCGCGTCTGGAACTGGTGCTCTGCAACGGGAGAGGCCACAACAGTGAGAGGCCCGCGTACCGCAAAACAAAAACAAAAACAAAAGGCTATCAATAAATATTGTCTAGTGAGTGAATGAATAAAATTTATTACCCTGTTTGTCAGCCTTCTCCACTGTAAAGTTACTCTTTTTCCCATTCTTCATACTGTCCTCTTTGGAAAAAGTCACTATGCACAGCCCACACTTGACGAGTGGGGAGTCACCTCATTAGAAGCAGTGTAACTATATAAATTACTTGGAATTCTTCTGTATGGGAGAGTTTTCTTCTCTTCCCCATTTATTGCTGGACCTAATCATTGGTGTTCAGTCTGGAACTGATTATTTCTGTTTGGAAGACACTTTATATAGACAAAGGGGCTTTAGGTATGTACTCATATGTTGGGTTTGAGCCCTGATCTCCCACGTGATTGTTCTGTAGCTTATGGGATTTCTTTTGTCATTAATGCTCAATTTCTTCATATGTGAAGTAGGGATAATAATATTTACTTCTTACATTATCATAAAATTAAGGAAGAAATGGGAAAAAGACCTTTAAAAAATCTTACATTTTTGTCTTCCTGCATCTCCTCTAGATAAAGAGGAAGTGGGGTGGTTTAAAGAAATGGTATCTGAAAAGCAACAGTGAAAGTTATGTCTGAGAAAATATTCAGAAAAAGAACAACAGATTAAATTACTGAAAAGTGTGTATGTGTGTGGGTGTGTGTGGATGCGTGGGTGATGTCTATAACAAACGTTTATACTGTCAGAAAAATCTAGATCGTGTATTCAATTTTTACTTTTCAAATTTTTGGCACTTCTCACAGTTGAAGCCAGAGAGACAATTGGCCGTCTTCCTTCATTTAGTATCAACCATAAACTTGAAGATGATTATTAATTTAACTCTTAGCACTGTCATCTCTAAGATAAAGCAAGTACCACTTTTTTTAACCTTTCACCATATACTATATTGAAATTCTTTAGTAAACAGTCCTAAAATACATCCAAATTTTATAAATCCCTCTACTTCCTTGGAGTCTGGAATTAACATATTTTTCTCATAGGAGTCTAACAGAAAGAAGATGTGTTCACTGAGAATGGTATACATAATTGGGATTTACAAAGATGGTCAACAACTGAAATAAATTCTAGTCTGAGAAGAGTTAGAGAATTATTAACACCCCAACACTTGATCTATCTGTTTTGATTAAAATAGAAAATGGGATGAGAAATTAAGATGTTGTAAATTTTCTTTTTGAAGGACAATGAAGTGTTTTGAACAATTACATCCCAGAGCGTTATCCTGGTAGAGTCAGAAAAACACAGAACTAAGGGGTAGACAATTGTTTCCCTTAGATCAGGGCAAGAGAGACCCCTGCTTTAGGCCTCTGCATTTTACAAGCCCCCAACTCTGGTCCTCCTCTATCTATACTTTATTATGACAAGCAGTCTGCAGTGCCAATAGAACATGCCCAGTCAGAGGCAGCACCCACTTCTCCACCACCACCACTAGACCAAGTTCTGCTTTGCTGGGATTCTGAAATGCACTGAGCAATAATTATGAGCCAGCCTCTCCACCCAAGCAGCCCTCTTGCCTTGGTCTGTGATCCCAAAGGCAAACTCCATCTCTAGAAAGTGCACCCTTAGGCTTTAGAGTTGGCCAAGAGTGTATGAATGTAGATGGGGCTCGGACGTGCATGGACGTGCAGACTGGGTTGTCCAAAGGTATGCCTGGGAGGCCTGTAGTGGTGTGAGATGGAGCCAGGAATGAAAAAATGATGGTGAGCTGCAGACCAGGGGCTGTATGCTAAGGGTTAGGCCTTTTCAAGTGCTCCAAGGAGCACAAGAACTGAGAACTTCATTCAAACCAAACATTTCACATTATGATGAGGTATGTTTGTCAAAGTAGAAGTATACAACCTATTTTATTTAACAACTTTTCAGCTTGATTAATAAGGTCTAAGTGTACATGTCATGTAGCTTCCATAGGTACTCTTTCCTTGAGTCCAGAATATATTTGGGACAGCCTGGAAGTGACCCACACTTTATTTCTGGTCCTTCCACCAACCAGCACACGCTTGAAAAAATGACTTAAAATCTTAGGGTTCAACTTTTTGTATTTGTAAAAGTAAGTGCCTGATTTAGTTTCAGCATTATTTCTATCACTTATTAACTGTATAACTTTGAGCACATTGCACAAAACTCTGGGTCTCAGTCTTCTCATCCGTCAGATTTAAGGTTTAGATCAGGCAACTATATGGTCTGTTTTAGTTCTAGTCTTGGAAGACAATTTTAATTAGACATTTATTAGACATCAGACAATTTTTACGTAGATATTTTGTTAAAAGAAGGAAGCATGTTGGAATAATAGTTAAAGCTGATAAAAGTTACCCTGCATTAAATCGACTTCTTTCTTCCTTGCCATGCCCTCTCTGCTGGTTGATAGTTACGTGATAGCTCAGTTTTGTTTTAAGTTAAAATTACAATAGAAAAATATGGCTCAAGGTCAAAAATAAATTAAATGGAAATTAGTTATTTGTTTTAGAAGTTCAGGTAATATTTTTACACCATGAGTCTGTTGGATGACAGTTGATATGGGTTAATCAGCAACCTGCTTTCTCTTTGATTATGACTCAAATCTTCTCTGGACAGGAGTGATAATAAGGAAATAATTATGAGCCATTTCCTTGGAGTGGTGCACTTGGAAAGCTTTGGATAAAAAGCCTCTCTGAATGCAAAGTGGAGCCTTGTTGTTATGTAGAAAAGTCAGATTAATGGTCTCAATCCATGTCCTAGAGCACATAGGGCAGCTCCTGATCAGTCACATCCATCCTTCTCTGCCCTTTATTATTCATTGATTACCTGTGAGGCAAAGGTTGTTATGTTACCTTTTGTTTTACAAGGGGAGAGGAGAGCCAGTGATATTTTCTGGGCTATGCAATGGGCTGCAAACTCTGGAGCTGTGTCTTCTACCTCTAGTTTTCTCTTGAACCATTAGAGAGCCTACGAAAATCATAGAATTTAGTCTCAAAGGGTTAAGCTAATTGGGGCAATAATTCCTAGGGGAGAAACAGGAAGAGTATTCCAACTGCAGCCACAGGGACCACAGGGATGGATCATGGTAAAATCTTATGTCCTCAGACTTTGTTTCTGAGCAATAGGTGTCAACTTCAAATTTTCTCTCTACCATTTGGTTCACCTATAAAATTAGCTTTTATTTCCATTTCACTGAAATATTGTGATGCATAAGAATGATTAACAACACTTAAATTACCACTTAAAAGGCTCACATGCAGACTCACTTGCCCCAGTATCTGTCACAAGAGGGATAAGTTGGGGGCTTCCCTGGTGGCACAGTGGTTAAGAATCTGCCTGTCAATGCAGGGGACACAGTTCGAGCCCTAGTCCGGGAATATCCCTCATGCCGTGGAACAACTAAGCCCGTGCACCACAACTACTGAGCCTGTGCTCTAGAGCCCACAAGCCACAACTACTGAGCCCATGTGCCACAACTACTGAAGCCTGCATGCCTAGAGCCCATGCTCTGTGACAAGAGAAGCCACTGCAATGAGAAGACTGTGCACCACAACAAAGAGTAGCCCCCACTTGCAGCAACTGGAGAAAGCCCAAATGCAGAAACAGAGACCCACACAGCCAAAAATAAATAAATATGTTTTTTAAAAAAAGAGGGACAATTTGAAGGGTGCCTGGACCATGTGTGAAGGAGATTCACTTGCTGTCTTAGGGCTTCTGTTGGAAGGTAGGAATCAGCTGGGTCTCTCTAAAGGAACAAAGGCACTGGTAGGTGCCATCTTTGAGTTCTCTCTCTGCCTTACTAGTGCTGGCAGTGGCAGGCACCACTTTGGCCCTTTCCCTCTAACCTGCCAGTGACAGTGAGGGCTCCCCACACCCCTGCACCACAGCCATGACCCCACCATAGCAGGAAGTCACACACAGCTCACACATGGAATGCCTTTTGAGTGCCTGGCTCTGGCAGCTACAGAGGATAGCATTTCTGGACCTCACAGTTCATCTGCTATACAAGGCCATTACTTCAAGACTGGAAGAAATAGCTCTTTCACGTAATACATAAAAACAAACACAGAGAGTCAAACAAAATGAGGAGACAGAAAAACCTTCTCCAAAGGAAAGAATAAAATAAGACCTTAATGAAACAGAGATAATAATCTACCTAATAAAGAGTTCAAAGTAATGGTGATAAAGATTCTAACCAAACTCAGGAAAATGGATGAAAACAGTGAGAATTTCAACAGAGACATGTAAAATATGGGACAGTGCCAAACAGATCACAGAGCTGAAGAATACAATAGCTGAACTGGAAAATACAAATAGGGTTAAACAGCATACTAGATGAAGTAAAAGATTGGATTAGCAATCTGGAAGACAGGGCAGTAGAAATAACACAAACAGAAAAGCAATAAACAAACAAACAAAACCCAGACATTTTAATAAGTGAAGACAGCTTAAGGGACCTGTGGGACAAAATCAAACAGAATAACATCCACATTATAGGGGTCCAAAAAGGAGAAGAAAGAGAGAAAGGGGCAAAATTTTTATTTGAAGAAATAATGGCTGAAAACTTTCCTAATCTGGGGACGGAAACAGACATCCAAGTCCAGTAAGCAGAGTTCCAAATAGGTAAACCCTAAGAGAGCCACATCAAGGCACATTATAATTAAAATGTCAAAACTTTAAGAAAAAGAATCTTAAAAACACTGTTACATACAGGGTACCTCCATAAGACTATCAGCTGATTTTGAGCAGAACACTGCAAGCCAGAAGAGTGTGAAATGACATAATCAAAGTACTGACAAGAGAAAAAAAAAAAAAACAACTAACCAACAATATGCTACCCCATAAGGTTATCATTCAGATGGAAGGAGAGATTAACAGTTTTCCAGACAAGCAAAGGCTAAAGGAGGTCATCACCACTAAACAGACAATACAAAAAATGTTAAAGCTAAAATGAAAAAATAGTAACAAGAAAACATACAAAAGTAAAACTCTCGCTGTTGAAGGCAAGTATATGGTAATGCTAGGGGATTAACCAATTACAAATCTAGGATAAAGGTTAAAAGAAAAAGTAGTAAAATTAACTCTAACTATAATAATTAGTTAAGGGATACACAAAACTATATAAAATATTACATCAGGGCTTCCCTGGTGGCACAGTGGTTGAGAGTCCAATTGCCGATACAGGGGACACAGGTTTGTGCCCTGGTCCGGGACGATCCCACATGCCATGGAGTGACTAGGCCCGTGAGCCATGGCCGCTGAGCCTGCACGTCCAGAGCCTGTGCTCTGCAATGGGAGAGGTCACAACAGTAAGAGGCCCATGTACCGCAAAAAAAAAAAAAAAACATCAAAAACGTAACAGGTGGGGATGGGTCAAAATGTAGTGTTTTTAAGAATATAATCATAACACTAAAAAATGTCACCAAGCTACAACAGAAGAAAACTAGAGGAGAGCAAAGGAACAGAGAGAAACTATGAAAACAGCCAGAGGGACTTCCCTGGTGGTGCAATGGTTAAGAATCCACCTGCCAATGCAGGGGACATGGGTTTGAGCCCTGGGCAAGGAAGATCCCATATGCTGTGGAGCAACTAAGCCTGTGTGCCACAACTACTGAGCTGCACTCTAGAGCCCACAAGCCACAACTACTGAGCCCATGTGCCACAACTACTGAAGCCCACGTGACTAGAGTCTGTGCTCCACAACAAAGAGAAGTCATTGCAGTGAGAAGCCTGCACACCACAACGAAGAGTAGCCCCCACTCGCCGCAACTAGAGAAAGCCTGTGTGCAACAATGAAGACCCAATGCAGCCAAAAATTAATTAATTAATTTAAAAAACAGCCAGAAAACAATTAAAATGGCAATATGTGCATACTTATCAATAATTACTTTAAATTTAAATGGACTAAACTCTCCAATAATAAAACATAGAATAGCTAAATGGATAAAAAAAAATAAGACCTGGGCTTCCCTGGTGGCGCAGTGGTTGGGAGTCCACCTGCCGATGAGGGGGACACGGGTTCATGCCCCGGTCCGGGAGGATCCTGCAAGCTGCGGAGTGGCTGGGCCAGTGGGCCATGGCCCCTGGGCCTGCACGTCCGGAGCCTGTGCTCCACGGCGGGGGAGGCCACAGCAGTGAGAGGCCCGCGTACCACAAAAAAAACAAAAACAAAAACAAAACAAAAAAATAAATAAAAAATAAGACCCATCTATATGTTGCCTACCAGAGACTCACTTCAGACCTAAGGACACATACAAATTGAAATTGAAGAGAAAAAGGTATTCTATGCTAATAGATATAGAAAGAAATCTTCCATCCTTACTTACATCAGACAAAGTAGACCTCAAAACAAAGACTGTACTAAAGGCAAAAAAAAAGAAAAAAGCGTTGTATAATAATAAAAGATTCAATCCAACAAGAGAATATAACATTTGTAAATACTGTATTTATGCATAGGAATACCTAAATATATAAAGCAAATAGTAACAGACCTACAGGGTGAAGTTAATGGCAGTACGATAATAGAAGAGGACATCAATACCCTACTTACACCAGTAGATAGATCATCCAAACAGAAAAGCAGTAAGGAAAAGTCAGGATGAAAGACACATTAGGCCAGAGAGATCTAATAGATATTTATAGAACATTCTATTCAAAAGCAGTAGAATAAACATTCTTTTCAACTGCACTTGGAACATTCTACAGAGTAACTCATACGTTAGGCCACATAGCAAGTCTCAACAAATTAAAGATTGAATCATATCAAGCATATTTTCCAACCACAAAGGTATGAAACTAGAAATTAATTACAGGAAGAAAACTGGAAAAAAAAACCCCACAAATATGTGGAGATTAAGCAACATGCTACTGAATAACCAAAAGGTCAACAAAGAAATCAAAAGAGAACTCAAAAAACATCTTGAGAGAAATGAAAATGGAAATACAGCATACCAAAATGTATGGGATACAGCAAAAGCAGTTTTAAGAGGGAAGTTTGTAGTAATAAAAGCCTACCTCAAGCAAAAGGAAAAATATCAAATAAGCAATCTAACTTTACACCTAAAGGAACTGGAAAAAGAAGAATGAAGCCCAAAGTCAGTAGAAGGAGGGAAATAATAAAGACAGAGCAGACATAAATGAAATAGACACTGAAAAGACAGAAAAGATCAATGAAAGTAAAAGCTGGTTCTTTATAAAGATAAAGAAAATTGACAAACCTTTAGCTAGACTCACCAAAAACAAAAAATAAAATAAAAAGTGGGGGTAGGCTCAAATATATGAAATCAGAATTGAAAGAGGAACAGTTACAACTGATATCACAGGAATGCAAAGGATTAAAGAGATTTCTATGACAAAGGAGGCAAGAATATACAATGGGAAAAGGACAATATCTTCAACAATGGTGTTGGGAAAACTGGGCAGCCACAAGCAAAAGAATGAAACTAGACCATTATATAATACACAAAAAATTAACTGAAAATGGATTAAAAGACTTAAATGTAATACCTGAAACTGTAAAACTCTTGGAAGAAAATGTAAGTGGTAAGCTCCTTGACATTGGTCCTGGTGTTGAATTTTTGGATCTGACTCTAAAAGCAAAGGCAATGAAAGCAAGAATAAACAAGTGAAACTACCTCAAACTAAAGAGGTTCTGCAGAGCAAAGGAACCATCAACAAAATGAAAAGGCAACCTACTGAAAGGGACAAAATATTTGCAAATTTTATATCTAATAATATATATATAAAGAACTCAACTCAATAGCAAAAAACCCATATATTCAAATAAAAAATGGGCAGAAGATCTAAATAGACATCTTTTCAAAGAAGATAAACAGATGGCCAACAGGCACAAGAAAAGATGTTCAACATCACTAATCATTAAGGAAATGCAAATCAAAACCACGAGATATCACCTCATACCTATTAGAATGGCTGTTATCAAATAGGGCAAGAAGTAACCTGTGTTGGAGAGGATGTGGAGAAAAGCGAACCCCCATACACTGCTGGTGAGAGTGTAAGTTGGTGCAACCCACTATGGAAAAACAGTAGGAAAGTTCCCCCCCAAAAAAATTTAAAATAGAACTACCAAATGATCCAGCTGTATCAACTCTGGGTATTTAACCAGAGAAAACAAAAATACTAATTCAAAAAGGTATATGCACTCAGTGTTCATTGCAGCACTAATTACTATAGCCAAGATATGGAAACAACTTAAATGTCCATCAATGGATGAATGGATAATGAAGATGTGGTGTGTGTGTGTGTGTGTGTGTATGTATGTATGTATATATATATATATATATATATATACACAGTGGAATCCTACTCAGCCATAAAAAAAGGAAATCTTGCCATTTGTGACAACATGGATAGAAAGAAGTCACACAGTGAAGACAAATACCATACAATTTCACTTTATTTGGAATCTGAAAAACAAAACAAACCAATAAAACAAAAAAATCATAGATACAGGGAACTGATTGGTGGTTATCAGAGAAGAGGTTTGCAGGAGGAACAAAATGGGTGAAGGGGGTTAATTTTATGACCCATAGTAACTAGACTTATTATTGTGATCATTTTGTTGTGTACACAAAGATCAAATGATTGTGTTGTATACATGAAACTAATATAAATTTATATACCAATTATACCTCAATGTAAAATTAATTAATTAATTAATTTAAAAAACCCCAAATAATGAGAATATTGTTCACCTTATTGCTTGGTTGGGAGTGAGGGGGGGAGCAGCGAGGGAGGGAAGGGAGAGCTGAATTCAATAGTGTTCTTTCAAAGGTAAATAGAGGGATTTTGCAGCCTACTCAAGTTTAATTAAAAATAAATGTGGGGCTTCCCTGGTGGCGCAGTGGTTGAGAGTCCGCTTGCCGATGCAGAGGACGCGGGTTCGTGCCCCGGTCCCGGAAGATCCCACATGCTGCGGAGCGGCTGGGCCCATGAGCCATGGCTGCTGGGCCTGTGCGTCCGGAGCCTGTGCTCCGCAACGGGAGAAAGCCACAACAGTGAGAGGCCCGCATACCGCCAAAACAAAACAAAACAAAACAAAACAAAAAAAAAATGTGGAAAATTGTTTTAAAAGATTATACACAGTGATTATCTCAAATTACCATGGGAAATACAGAAACGCCTCACTAAAAAACACATTTAGACTTTTTTATGTATACACTCCATCATTTATATTCTAGCTTAGAAAAACCTCCTCACTTCTAAAAAATAATAAATAGCTGAAATATGTCATCATCATTTTTATGTATCCCAGAATCTTATGTATGTATGTTCCAATGATTTTTGTATACATCTACGTCATAGAAATCATTTTATAGGAGAACTGCAAAGCTTTGTGAAAATGAATCAAAACCACTGGACAATTAAAGGATTATAGAATTATTCACAGAAGTGAAACAAGCAATAAGATTGAGTCAATCCTGAGTAACCTACAAAAATTAAGCTGGGTGGGTGTCATGATGCTGCTTCCCTGTGTAATTTCTTGGCATCAGGCAGAGGTTTTACCTCTTCCCAATTCTATACTATTTTTGCACACTACTTGAATATCTTGATGGTTTTAACTGAAAGATTTAGTTGAACAAAAAATATAAATTTTAGTGATGTTTTTGTCATTGAGTTGAAGAATAGTTTGGTAGTGTATAACCATATCATAGAGCTACACAAACTCAGGCTTTCCTCAAAAGCCAAAAAAGAAATACTTAGGTAATTTCTGCATTTTCCTTTCTGATCCTGAAGAGACCAAACATCTCAAATGTAGTTGAGTAGTCGAAGGTGTGAGCAAGAGGTTATAAAGCGGACATGATGTGGAAAATCAATCAATCAATAACAAATTTTGATTGCTGGAGTAATTTGTTCCACATTTTAAAGAATGTAAACTTAATTTCTGTGGTTTCACGGAGAAAAGATATCTATTATTAATAGGCATGAATAGCTTTAGAGTCAAGCCTGAACGATAGTGCAGAAAAAATAAAGGCACTGTACAATTAAATTATTGTTCCTAATAACATATTGCTTCCTTTTAATTATGTTTTTTGTGATGATGACTTTTTATGAGCCAGATTATCTATGACATATTTCTTCCTTGAAATTTCCCAAATTATCAGCATATATGATAAATATAATATGCATACAAGTGAAACTGTAAAATATTAAACACTAAAAAAATTTCCTTCTTAGGTAGAACTATGCATAGACAATTTTATCACTAGCAGGGTGCCTTGGGGAATAAAGTTTTCTAAGCAATTATTATCTTTTGTGTCAACAGCTGCTTTTTTATGCACTATAGTGTTAACAGAACTCTAGAGATCAGTGATAGAAAATTTCAGAGACTAGCAAAATGTATTGTTTCTTTTTTCACCCTTGGTAACTTTGTGGTAGGGATTGTATTTGTCCTGGGGTATTATTTGCTTAGTCAACTCAGACTCGGGCAAGTTGTCTGCCTCTTGCAGTTTATCTGAGGCAAGTCTTGCTTTCAAGTATTTACAGACAGTTAACACCTGCCAGGGGAAATTAACTGCTTGGTTAACATCTTACATTGGCTGTATGAACCCAGACTTTCTAAAGACTAAAACCTAAATGGTAGAATTTGAAATTGAAGTTCTTCCCTACATTAGCTATGGTGGAGGAAGTTTCAAAGGGAAAGATATACTGTGCTTGGGATGTTGCTTTGGACCAATATTATGCCTTGCTTTGGGGGCACAGCTAGAGGATTGGCATAAGGGGAGGAATTGGGAATAACCAGGAACATGTACCCCCCTCATCAAACATTTGACTTCCCCCTTCAACTAATTCATCTACAAAATATGCATTCAGTAAAAGGAATATAAGCAACAGAAAATATTTAAAGGTGGAACCCACTCAAAACAGGGCATGACAAAACTACCCAAGGAAGATCTGAATAAACACCACCTTAGCAAGAGATCTTTATGAGAAAACAGTCAAACCATCAGGCAATGTAGAGACCTGTATGTGCTTTCCAGCTCTTCCTGAATCAAAGTGTCATAGAATACCATGTGACCATTTGATTGGCTAAGGTAAAACAAAATCTGACAGGGCTTCCCTGGTGGCGCAGGGGTTGAGAGTCCGCCTGCCGATGCAGGGGACACGGGTTCGTGTCCCGGTCCGGGAAGATCCCACATGCCGTGAAGCGGCTGGGCCCGTGAGCCATGGCCACGGACCCTGCGCGTCCAGAGCCTGTGCTCCACAATGGGAAAGGCCACAACAGTGAGAGGCCCGCATACCGCAAAAAAAAAAAAAAAGAAAATCTGACAATACCATGTGCTGGTGAGGATGTGGATCAATGGATTTCTTGCACACTACTGGTGGCACTGTAAACACAGAACCACAATGGACAGTAGTTTCACATTATTTACCAAGTTGAAGGTACCAGTGACCTATAACCAAACAGTTCCACCCATGGGTAAATACCTAATAGAAATGCACACCTAAATATTAAAAATATGTACAAGAATTTTCAAAGCAACATTATTTGTAGTATCCCCAAACTGAAGACAATCTAAATGTACATAAGCAATAAAATAAATTAAATTGTGCTATTTTTAATAAGGCAAAGATCTGTAACCCATAAAATTAAACTTAAAGCATATAAAATAATATAGATGATTCTTACATACATAATACTGACCCCCACATAACAAGACCTCAATTTATATATCTAGATAAGACTTTATTCTTATAAAATTCAAAACAGACTAAACAAAATTATATTCTTTACTGACGGATGACATGAGATAAATGTATGTATATCACAAAAGTCAAGGAGGTGGTTATTACTGTACAGGAGACAATGAAATAGTAACTCAAAGAGTGGATCTGGGTAAGTTTAGGGGTGCTGGCAATGATCTATTTTTTAAGCTATGTGATAGTATATGGGTGTTCACTTTATAATTATTTGTTTAACTGTATATTTATGTTTTGTGCCTTTTTTCTGAGTGAATACTATTTTTCTCAGTTAAAAAGAAAAATATTAAGAAAGACTTTATAGTATGATTTAATGCTTTTTTGGGAGGCACTTTGTGTTCCTGGAATTCAAAACACAACTACAATCATACCCAAGTAAAAAGAAAAACTTGTAGCATAGGAAATTTTTACTAAAGTTATATTTTGAGGAGACCATCAACATGGCAGAAGAGTAAGACGTGGAGATCACTTCCTACCCACAAATACATCAGAAATACATCTACATGTGGAACAACTCCTGCAGAACACCTACTGAACGCTGGCAGAAGACCTCAGACCTCCCAAAAGGCAAGAAACTCCCCATGTACCTCGGTAGGGCAAAAGAAAAAACAGAGGAAAAAGAAGAGGGATGGGACCTAGGAGGGAGGTATGAAGGAGGAAAGATTTCCACACACTAGGAAGCCCCTTCACTGGCAGAGATTGGGGGTGGGGGTGGCAGGGGGGAACTTCGGACCCAGGGAAGAGAGCACAGCAACAGGGGTGCAGAGGACAAAGCAGAGAGATTCCCGCACAGAGGATCAGTGCCGACCAGCACTCACCAAGCCTGGAGGTTTGTCTGCTCACCTGCCAGGACGCACGGTTGGGGGCTGGGAGCCGAGGCTCAGGCTTCGGAGGTCACATCCCAGGGAGAGGACTGGGTTTGGCTGCGTGAACACAGCCTGAAGAGGCTAGTTCGCCACCGCTAGGCGAGAGTGTGTCCGGAAAAAGTCTGGAGCTGCCGAGGAGGGAAAAGACTTTTTTTCCCCTCTTTGTTTTGCGGTGTGCGAGGAGAGGGAATTCAGAGCACCACCTAAATGAGAGATGGGTGCGGGCCTCGGCTATCAGCACAGACTCCAGAGACGGGCATGAGACACTAGGGTTGCTGCTGTAGCCACCAAGAATCCTGTGTGCAAGCACGGGTCACTGTCCACACCTCCGCTTCCGAGAACCTGTGCAGCCCGCCACAGCCAGGGTCCTGTGATCCAGGAACAACTTCCCCGGAAAAACAAACGTTGTTCTTCAGGCTGTTGCAACGTCACGCTGGCCTCTGCCACGGCAGGCTCATCCCGCATTCCGTACCACACCCTTCCCCCGGCCTGAGTGACCCACAGCCCCTAATAGCCTGCTCCTTTAACCCCGTCCTGCCTGAGTGAAGAACAGACACCCTTAGGAGACCTACATGCAGAAGCAGATCCAAATCCAAAGCTGAACCCCAGGAGCTGTGCAAACAAAGAAGAGAAAGGGAAATGTCTCCCAGCAGCCTCAGGAGCAGTGGATTAAATCTCCACAATCAGCTTGATGTACCCTGCATCTGTGGAATACCTGAATAGACAATGAATCATCCCAAAATTGAGGCAGTGGACTTTGGGAGCAACGATATATATTTTTTTCCTTTTTCTCTTTTTGTGAGTGTGTATGTGTATGCTTCTGTGTGTGATTTTGTCTGTATAGCTCTGCTTTTACCATTTGTCCTAGGGTTCTGTCTGTCCTTTTTTTGTGAGTGTATTTTTATTTCTTTAGCATAGTGCTTAGCGCTTCTTATCATTGGTGGATTTCTTTTGGTTTGGTTGCTCTCTTCTTTCATTCCCTCTTTATTTATTGTTATTACTTTTTAATAATTATTTTTTATTTTAACAACATTATTTTATTTCATTTATTTTATTACTTTTCTTTCTTTCTTTCTTTTATTCTCACTTTTATTCTGAGGTGTGTGGATGACAGGGTCTTGGTGCTCTAACCAGGTGTGAAGCCTGTGTCTCTGAGATGGGAGAGCTGAGTTCAGGACACTGGTCCACAACAGACTCCCAGCTCCATGTAAAAATATGTACAAGGATTTTCAAAGCAACATTATTTGTAGTATCCCCAAATTGAAGACAATCTAAATGTACATCAGCAATAAAATAAATTAAATTGCGCTATTTTTAATAAGGCAAAGTACTGTAACCAATAAAATTTAGAATAAACTTAAAGCACATAAAATAATATAGATGATTCTTACATACATAATACTGACCCCCACATAACAAGACCCCAAATTTTATATCTAGATAAGCCTTTATTCTTATGAAATTCAAAACAGACTAAACAGACAGTTTCCTGTGGGTTTGTCTTATATGGCCTTCTGTAAACATCAACAATGATGAACAACAAAATAAATGAAATTTAAAATTCTCTAGAAGGAATCAATAGCAGAATAACTGAGGCATAAGAATGGATAAGTGACCTGGAAGATCAAATAGTGCAAATAACTACTGCAGAGCAGAATAAAGAAAAAAGAATAAAAAGAATTGAGGACAGTCTCAGAGACCTCTGGGACAACATTAAATGCACCAACATTTGAAGTATAGGGGTTCCAGAAGAAGAAGAGGAAAAGAAAGAGACTGAGAAAATATTTGAAGAGATTAGAGTTGAAAAATTCCCTAATATGGGAATGGAAATAGTTAATCAAGTCCAGGAAGGTCAGAGAGTCCCATACTGGATAAATCCAAGGAGAAACATGTCAATACACATATTAATCAAACTATCAAAAATTAAATACGAAGAAAACATATTAAAAGCAGCAAGGGAAAAACAACAAATAACATACAAGGGAATCCCCATAAGGTTAACAGCTGATCTTGCAGCAGAAACTCTGCAACCCAGAAGGGAGTGGCAGGGCATATTTAAATTGAGGAAGGGGTAAAACCTAAAACCAAGATTACTCTAACCAGTAAGGATCTCATTCAATTCTACAGAGAAATTAAAACCTTTACAGAAAAGCTAAAGCTAAGATAATTCAGCACCACCAAACCAGCTTTACAGCAAATGCTAAAGGAACGTCTCTAGGCAGGAAACACAGAGAAGGAAAAGACCTACAATAAAAAACCCAAAACAATTATGAAACCAGTAATAGGAACATACATATCGATGATTACCTTAAATGTAAATGGATTAAATGCTCCAACCAAAAGACATAGACTGACTGAATGGATACATAAACAAGACTAGTGTATATGCTGTCTACAAAAGACCCACTTAAGACCTAGGAAAACATACAGACTGAAAGTGAGGGGATGGAAAAAGATATTCCATGCAAATGGAAATCAAAAGAAAGCTGGAGCAGCAATTCTCAGATCAGACAAAATAGACTTAAAAATAAAGACTATTAAAATAGACAAAGAACACTACATAATGATCAATGGATCAATCCAAGAAGAAGGTATAACAATTGTAAATATTTATGTACCCAATATAGGAGCACCTCAATACATAAGGCAAATGCTAACAGCCATAAAAGGGGAAATCAACAGTAAAACATTCATAGTAGGGGACTTTAATACCCCACCTTCACCAATGGACAGATCATCCAAAATGAAAATAAATAAGGGAACATAAGTTTTAAATGATACATTAAACAAGATGGACTTAATTGATATTTATATGACATTCCATCCAAAAACAACAGAATACATTTTCTTCTCAAGGGCTCATGGAACATTCAGCAGAATAGATCATATCTTGTTTCACAATTCAATCCTTGGTAAATTTAAGAAAATTGAAATCACATGAATTATCTTTTCCGACAACAACGCTATGAGACTAGATATCAATTACAGGAAAAAAATCTGTGAAAAATACAAACACGTGGAAGCTAAACAATACACTACTTAATAACCAAGAGATCACTGAAGAAAGCAAAGAGGAAATCAAAAAATACCTAGTAACAAATGACACTGAAAACACAATAACCCAAAACTTATGGGATGCAGCAAAAGCAGTTCTAAGAGGGAAGCTTATAGCAATACAATCCTACCTTAAGAAACAAGAAACATCTCAAATAAACAACCTAACCTTACACCTAAAGCAATTAGAGAAAGAAGAACAAAAAACCCAAAGTTAGCAGAAGGAAACAAATCATAAAGATCAGATCAGAAATAAATAAAAAAGAAACGAAGGAAACAATAACAAAGATCAATAAAACTAAAAGCTCATTCTTTGAGAAGATAAACAAAACTGATAAACCACTAGCCAGACTCACCAAAAAAAAAAAAAAAGACTCAAATCAATAGAATTAGAAATGAAGAAGTAACAGCTGACACTGCAGAAATATAGAGGATCATGACAGATTACTACAAGCAACTATATGCCAGTAAAATGGACAACCTGGAAGAAATGGACAAATTCTTAGAAAAGCACAATGTTCCAAGACTGAACTACAAAGAAATAGAAAATATAAGCAGACCAATCACAAGCACTGAAATTGAAAGTGTGATTAAAAATCTTGCAACAGGTCTTCCCTGGTCGTGCAGTGGTTGAGAGTCCACCTACCAATGCAGGGGACATGAGTTCATGCCCCGGTCCGGGAGGATCCCACATGCTGCAGAATGGCTAGGCCCGTGAGCCATGGCCACTGAGCCTGCACATCTGGAGCCTGTGCTCCACAATGGGAGAGGCCACAGCAGTGAGAGACCCACGTAACGCGAAAAAAAGAAAAAATATCTTCCAACAAACAAAAGCCCAGGACAAGATGGCTTCACAGGTGAATTCTATCAAACATTTAGAGAATAGCTAACACCTATCCTTCTCAAGCTCTTCCAGAATATAGCAAAGGGAGGAACACTCCAAACTCATTCTTCGAGGCCACCATCACCCTAATAACAAAACCAGACAAAGATGTCACAAAGAAAGAAAACTACAGGCCAATATCACTGATGAACATAGATGCAAAAATCCTCAAAAAGATACTAGTAAACAGAATCCAACAACACATTAAAAGGATCAAACACCATGATCAAGTGGGGTTTATCTCAAGAATGCAAGGATTCTTCAGTATATTCAAATGAATCAGTGTGATACACCATATTAATAAATTGAAGAATAAAAACCATATGATGATTTCACTAGATGCAGAAAAGGCTTTTGACAAAATTTAACACTCATTTATGATAAAAAACCCTCGAGGAAGTGGGTATACAGGGAAACTATCTCCACATAATAAAGGCCAGGGGGGACCTTGAAGATGGCGGAAGAGTAAGA
>NW_020185336.1:13513665-13537927 GCF_003031525.2 Neophocaena asiaeorientalis asiaeorientalis | reverse complement strand
CCCTCCTGCTGCAACTAAGACCCAGTGCAACCAAATAAAAATAAATAAATAAATATTTTAAAAAATAAAAATAAAATGAGGTTTCTGAAAACACATGCTGAATTTGGAAACTTACATCACTTGTATTGATTAAGTTTGCTTTAGCCAGAATAATGCCAGGTGTATCAGGCATGATGTGGATTTGAGTCTTGTCCTTGTCCCAAGCTTCTCTATAAAGTCTCTAAAATGAGAAATAAGTGTTTTTCAGTGGTGCTATAAGACTAGTGAGTGACATAGTTAACTTCAAACAGTATTACTGATTCATCTAAATTAAGCATCACAATAGCATAAGCAGATAACATAAGCAGAGAATAGATATAGTATTTTTTGACCCATCTGAGACATAACTGCCTTCAAAAATATAGATTATGGATTACCTTTTCAAAGTTACAACTAACCTGTCTGTAAGAAATCAACCCAAGTATTTAAAGCCTTTGCCAACATCATCAAATGGAGCAGCAGTTCTCCACCTGTTGGACTGTAAAAGTCTCCCTCGGTGTTTAACTGGGGGACAGCCCTTATCTTCTGAAAAGATGACATATTCAGGGTATGTCTATATATTAAGCAGTCTCATTTCCTATGTGGTTCATTACATGGTTATACCTCATAATTACTTGGGAGGATTAGGATTCCCCCAAAGGATTTTGTATGAGATTTATCAAAGCCTCTTTTATGTCTTGGGGTCATCATCCGTCTTTCTTCAACAGAAGACAGAGGGACCCAAACAAAAATCTCATTGATATATTAAAAATAGGGGGTGAAAGTCTGATGAAAAGCTTTGTTTACATTGTCAGAGAATCTTCCCACAAGATACTTATCAATTACAAAGGACAAAATAGTAACCAGACAGTGGAGAAAGCTGGCGACACCATTTCACCCAAGTAATCAAAGTTAAAATGATCAGTAATGGGACAGATTGATACTATGTGCCTATATGGAGGAGGATGCAACATGTGCTATCCTGCCAAAAATGCAAAACCTGAATCTAATCATGAGGAAACACTAGACAAAACCAAATTTAGGGAGGTTCTACAAAACAACTGGCCTGTACTCTTCACAAATGTCAAGGACTTGGAAGACAAAGAAGTGAGGAACCAGTTCAGATTAAAGGAGACTAAAGACATGACAAGTAAATTCAACGTGTGGTCTTGGATTGGATCCTGGGTCAGAAAAGATTTTTTACTTTCTATAAAGGACACTTGTGGTAAAATTGAGCAAATTCTGTAGACTAGTGTTATTTCAACACTACTTTCCTGATTTTGATCATTGCACTGTGGTTATCTAAGAGAATGTTCTTATTTTCAGGAAATACACATTTAGGGATAGAGTGGCATCAGGAAGCAACTTATACACATACACATACATATATATATACACACACACACACACACACACAGAGCTAAGAGAAAGAGGTGGGAGGGAAGAAAGAAAAAGGCAAAAGTGACAAAATGCTAATAATTGTGGAATCTGGGTGAAAAGATATATATACGTATAAAGATGCACGTAAATTATTTGTACTATTTTCAACTTTTCTGTATACCTGAAATTATTTCAATATAAAAAGATTTTAAAGTCTCATTGGTTCCTTGGACTTATCAATTTCCCTTTGAGGTGTGCAGTGTGGGGTGTGAGGGGTTGGCACTTTTCTCCTTCCTGAACATTCTTACTATGGTCCATGTAACCCAGAGGAGCCAATTAAAGACATTCAGGACTACAATAAACCAAGGCTTGTGAATTTCCATATACCTTTACCCTGGTTCTGGACTAACCTTTCTGATTAAGAAAGATCAGAGTTTCTCAACCTCAGCACTATTGGTGTTGTATACCGGATGATTCTTTGTTGTGAGGGAACTGTCCTGACTTCTATCCACTAGATGCTAGTAGCATGCCACCCTCAAGTTATGACAAGGTCTCTGCATGCTGCCAAATGTCCCCTGTGGGACAAAATCGTCCCTGGTTGGGAACCACCAGATAAATAGATAACTATATACTCTTTATGACATTTCCACTGTGCCTGTGTAAGGTACTCAGAATATCTCCCTCTCATATACTCTATCCCAACAAAATCTGGGTCTTTAATGCACTCAAGTTTCAAAGAAAAAAATACGTTCAATAGATTTTTCTTTATGATTTGGATAAATAAATAAGCAAGCAAGGTTTGGGTGACAAAATTTATACTAACCCATTTTTACATGATCCAGTGTAGGGTAACTGATAATTCAAATGAAGTAACCAAATAAAAAAACATCATGCTGTGTGATGCAATGCTGTGCTGTTCTACTAATTTATTAAGCACATACTATTGAGCACCTACCAGGTATCAGGCACTATAATTTCTTTTATTTATTTATGAAGAGTTACTCACATCACTCCTATTTTTGGCATTTGTCTTTGCCAGAACTATGTCCATGGCATCAGGAATGCTGGTGAACTTGTTTCTGTCTGGAGGCTGGCGATATTTCTTCTCACTGATGATTTCTGAAGCCCGTTTGCTCTTTTCTACCTCCAAAGAACCCAGGGGACTCCATCCTATGCCTCTCAGCCACTCAAGGTCAGACTTATACAAATTCTGTGAAAATACAAAGCAAGCCATCAAAATTCCAACCTCATCTGGACCCTTGACCGAAGTGATTCTATGCATTACAAACAGATGCATTTTAGATATTCAATAATAATTTATCTAGTTTCAGTCTGTCTATGATTAAATGGCTACTCATATGAGATATAAAGTACTACATAAACTATGAGATTTAGTAGAAACTGACCTCACTCTGTAGTTCATAAACCTTTTTAGCTTGAATAACGTCATTCTGGTCAGGCAGGCAGGTCCACTGGTGCAGGTAGTTCTTGTAGTCCACGTCACTGACCAAGGCCTGGCATTTTTTGGCCAGCACCACTCCCAACATGTCCACTGGGCTGCTGAACTTGGTTTTCCACTTCTCAAAGTCCTTCTTGTATTCCCTTTCACTCTGCATTTTGGCTACATTCATGGACAACACAAGCTTTGGATCATCTTGCAGACTCCGGAATCCAATATGGTGGCCGACTTGCTTGCGGTAGCCTTGTTTATATTTAAACTGAAATCAGAGGAAACAGTTCTCTTATTAACATAAACACAGGGCAAGTTAAACTCAGTTTGCTTTGTTTGCATGTTTGTTTTCCAAAACTGAGAATTTCATTTAACTTAATAAGAAATGTGAAAACTTAAGTGGAAGCTTCCAAAAAAACATAATGTAGCTGAGTATCAGGACAGGTTATGATGAGAAATTAAAATCAACTAGAGGTAGAAATATATATTGGGATGTGCTAGACATTGTGTATGCTGACTCTACGGTAGTATTTGATAAAGCTCTTGTGATATCCTTATGGGAATGATGGAAAAGTACGGCTGAATGGCAAAAAAAAAAAAAAAATTGGGTAGATTCAGGACTTGATGAACAGGTCTAATAGTGTAGATTAATTTATTAAGCAGCAGGGCTTTTTAGTGGTTTGCCATATAATTATGTCACATAAACTTGGCCTGTTCGGGATCCATATCTTCATGCACATAAAACAGCTAAACATGTTAAATTAGAAACAAAATTCCACAAGATCTCAACATATCGCCAAGATAGGTCAAACGAACTACATAAATGTAAGAAATTAAGAGTGAAATCTAGTATTTAGATTCAATTGGGAAAAACTGCATTACTGTTGGATGACAATGACAAGAGGGATAATAATAATGAGAGGAATAATAGCATGTACTTGATACCAGATGCTGAACAAACATTACACTTCACAGAAGTAGGTTCTACTCTCTCTTGACACCCAGCTTCATGGTTATGTCTACTAAAAATACTCAAGAGTTTACGTGGGTTATAAGCTCAATGTGGGCAATCTGACAAAGTTGCTTTTAAAAAAGTAGATTTTTGTAAGAGATTCTGTAGGGGTACAGATGAAGGCAAATCAGAAACTCACTTGCTTGGCCTGACCTGAAACAGGAAAACAACACCGAGTTTTGAGGCACTCTATTTTGAGAGGGGTTTTGAAAAAAATAGAATAAATCACAAGTGGAATGATCAGAGGATTGAAGGACCTATAAAGCTAAAACCAAAGGAGAATAAGTAAGAAACTTGAAATGTTTGAAGGGGTATCAGGTGAAAGAGGAAATATGCTACTTTTGTGGTGTTCTAAAACACAGACCTAGGTCTGATCAGTAACATGTTCGAAATAAGGAAATAGCTAACGTCAATTAGAGATGATCCAGCAAGGAAACAACCTGCCCTGAAGGATACAAAAATTCTTATATTTGTAAGTATCCAGAGACCAGTTGGAATGGAGAGAAGGTAGGATGCTGAGTGGGAGATTAGATTAAATAACCTTTAAGTTATCTTCTAACTCTAAATTCTATGATTCTAATTTATTGAGTACTCATAAAAAAATAGCTCTACTCTCCTTAGACTGTATAGATACAAGAACCATTTGAAACTGAGAGGAGATACAATCTCTACAATGGTGGGAAATTCATTTATAGGTAATTTAATTTTAGGGTACGATTTCGAAAGTTTCTAACAGATTTACGTGAAAAGAAATTAGGTACTTTCAAATATTGTGTTGTTACGAAAGTACTGACACAGTTTAATTTCCTAAACTATCTTTACCTCATGGGGAGCACTAACATTAAATGAAAATGAGTTTACTTTCCGGGGACCGTTCAAGCATCACTACTGCTTTAGGTTCATTACCACATCTATTCATTTTAATGAAGTATTGACCTGCAAGCCCCAGGGTGGGTAATAACACGTCATCTAATTAATTCTCAGCACTTCTGGAGTGCTACAGATTAACTGAATTAGAGAGAAACTTCCCTTATATTCTTAGAATTTATTGTCAGATTCTGTCTTTATTTTTTTTAACTTTTTAATATTGGAGTATAGCTCATTAAGAATGTTGTGATAATTTCAGGTGCACAGCAAAGCAACTCATCCATACATAAACATGTATCCATTCTTGCCCAGACTGCCCTCCCATCCAGGCTACCACATAACATTGAGCAGACTTCCCTGTGCTAAACAGTAGGTCCTTGTTAGTTATCCATTTTAAAAATAGCAGTCTGTACATGTCAATCCCAAACTCCCTAACTATCCCTTCCCTCCCCCCTTCCCCCCAGTAACCCTAAGTTCATTCTCTAAGTCTGTGAGTCCGTTTCTGTTTTGTAAATACGTTCATTTGTATCATTTCTTTTTAGATTCCGCATATAAGTGATATCATACGATATTTCTCCTTCTCTGTTTGACTTAACTTCACTCAGTATAACAATCTCTAGGTCTTTGCTGCAAATGGCATTATTTCATTCTTTTTTATGACTAATATTCCATTGCATATATGTACCACATCTTCTTTATGTCAGATTCTGCTTTCTCTCCAAACCAAATCCTTGTTTTGCTTTGTTTCAAAGATTTTGATTAAGAGGTTGTGCTTCCCTATGAAATTCTGGTAATTTATTCTCTATAACCAAAGTTCTCTGAATTTTTGGTGTTTAATTTTTGGGGTTAACAAAATTATATGTTTTAGTGTTTGCAGAATATCTAAGTTGAATACTTATAAAAATTTAATTGATCAATAGGAACTATATCCAGTTTATTTATCAAATTTACTACCCTTTCCAATCATAAATAGAAGTTGCCTTGGGAATTCCCTGGCTGTCCAGTGGTTAGGACTCGGCGCGGTCACTGCCATGGCCTGGGGTTCAATGCCTGGTCGGGGAACTAAGATCCCACAAACTGTGTGCGGCCAAAAAAAAAAAAAAAAGAAGAAGTTGCCTTGGAGAGCGAACATCCTTGCTTTATGAACTTTCGACCAGATATCCGGGGAAAGTTAAGTCCTCTGGATCTTAAACCTAAATTCCTGCCACTTTCTGTATTTTCTATACCCTGAGCCAATTTATTATAATTACGTAAATGCAAGGATGGACTAAATAGAAAGAATTGGAAGCTAATTTTAAATATGTGCAAAGAAAAATCTATTGACATTAGGTTGTTGAGGTTATTTATTATCTGGCACTTTGAATTTGTCTAAAATAGACAGATAGAAGCCAGAAAAATTATTTGCAGGCAAGCAGGGGAAAACGGAAATCTCTGGTACTTTTGTAATGTCTAGAAACGTCATGTCTTAGTGTAATGCACCTTGTAGGTCCTCTGGCTCAGTCTCTGTCCAGGCAGCCCCTTTTTTGATATTCGATCAGTGAGAAACAAGAGTGAATTGGGGGTAAGTGAAGAGGGTAGGAGAAGATGAAGGGGACGGCATTACATTTTGAAAGGTAGGGCCTATCTGTGAAAATCATTACCAGCATTAAGGTACTGGATTCAGATAACAGTATATCCTCATAGAAGTCAAACAATACTTACATCACTAGCAATGTCTCTTGACGCTTTGGCCAATTGTACAGAAATTGCATCAACTGGGAGATCATAGCCTTTCTTCAAAGCTTCTTCCCATCCAAGTTTATAGAGTTTCTGAAAATTAAAGAAATTATTTAGCATTATTCAGTGTATATTAAAACCCAAACAGATTATTGAACAAAAGTGTACCTAAAGAGTAGACAGCAGATTTTAACATCACCTATCTTATCTCTGAAGATATGGATAAAAACAAAGCAAGCTGTTTAATAGAGCAATGACTTAGCATCACATGATCTGGCTTCTTTTTTTGTTCTTTGCCTCTGAGACTCACTCCCCACCCCCTTGGTAGTGCAGTTGATCATGTCCTTTTCTGTTCAGACACAATATGGTCATATCAAGTATATTAGGTAGATTCCCTTTGCAGTTAAATACAGTCTAGGCTCACTATTTTGATTACAGATGTTAAATTGATTTAAAAAAAAAAGGGCCAGGTAACATATTTTAATTATCTAAATGATAAAAGTAATAGATAATGAAATGCCTTTTGTAAAGTGCAATAAATAAGTTAATCTTTTTGAATCAAATTTATTGAATGGATGCACGTATGTTAAAACTGGACAATAATAAAAATAGCTGAAGGCCATCCAGTGCTTACTATGTGCCAGGCACTGTGATGAGAGCCCTTTATGGAATTTCTCATTTGGTCCTCACAGCAATTCAATGTCATATGCACTTTTATGGTCCCAGTTTTAGGGATGAGGAAATTAAGGTTTAGACCCAATATTACACAATTCATAAATGGCAAAGCCAAAGCTCATACCAGGTCTGTTTGGTGCAATTTTTTCTTCCAACAGCTATTTATCAATTTTCTATACTGCGCCACGCACAATGAGTACTGAAATAAACAAAACAGGCACAATGCCTACTCCATGGGATATATAATCACAGCCGAAGCGCTTGCTTTAAACCACCATAAACTGCAACATCCCTGCGCTAACCAGTTTGAGTCATTCATTTCCACTGCTTCAGCATTTACATCAATGATATACCATGCCATCATTTAAAACGTTCAATTAGTTTCAAGCAAAATTTTTATGTAGCTTTACCTGACTGTAGTGTATTTGATTTTGCTTGGCTTGTAAAATATCTGGTGTATCTGGCATCACATGAATCTTGGTTTTATCTTTGTTCCAATCAACGGTGTATAGGTACTAGAAAGTTAAAAAGCATACATTTAAAATTTAATAACTTTTAAGGACAAACAAGAAAGAAAAAATATATATTTGAATGCACTCAATTTGAATTAGATTAAGTTAACTTAGTAACTAAAGTAGTATATGATTCAGAAAAGACACCAAAAATAAACTCAGACTTAAAAAAATAATTTAAAAGAACAAATAATTTCTAACTTAATTAGAAGGGCAAGTAAAATAAAAATAAGAGGTTGGGAGCAGAAGAATATGGTGCAGGGGAGTGCTCTGGTACTGTTTGCCACTGCATAGAAGTGATGGGCCCAAATTAAATTTCCCAAACAAGAACCAGAGACTCCTAGCCCTGTCTGGCTGGGAGCTACAAGGAAGGATAGCTGTTCTGTCTACCTTGTTCATGGTATGCGCATTCTGCTTGGCAAGAACCATGTCCATGGAGTCATTCAGCTTCTTAAACTGGAAGTTGCTAGGGTGCTGGCGGTATTTCTGATCACTGGCATTTGCAGTTGCTTTCTTGGCCTTCTCCACTTCTAGGGAACCAGCTGGACTCCAGCCAAGCCCTTTGTACCATTCATTGTAGTCCTGCTTATATTCATTCTATAAAGAGAAGAAGCACATTCTACTTTACCTTATCAATTTAGATACAAAACTGTGGCACAGGATCCTGTAATCTCCCTTCTCATGCTAAGAATGCAACCATCACTCAGAAAGAAGAGAGCCTTACATCACTCTGTATGTGATTCATATTCTTGGACAGCTGGATGTTCATGGAGTCTGGAAGGAGGATGTACTTGTGAATCAGGTGCTTGTAGTTGGTGTTGGTGATGTTGGCTTGGGCATCCTTGGCGGCCGTGACACTGAGCATGTCGGCAGGGGTGTGGTAGCTGGTCTTGGTTTTCTCATAGTTTTTCTTGTACTCCCGATCAGATTGCATCTTGGCCACTTGCATGGAATGGACTAATTTGGGATCATCCTCAAGACTGCGGAAACCAACCATCTTCCCCCTCTCCTTTTCATAATTGTGTTTGTATTTATACTGTGAAGAAACAATTGAATATTTATTCAGAGCAATTCCCTTGACCAGAAATCATTCTAGTGTCAATATTCTGTATTTCATAAAAAGGGATACTTTTATAGAATTCTACAGTTCACAAAACACTTTTTTCACATTTATTTGTGTAAGTTGATCATCACAACTATACCTTGTGAGGTAGACAGCAAGGTTATTGTTACTGCCCCCATTTTAGAGAACAGTAAGCTGAGGCCAGAGGGGTGAGTGACTTGCTAAAGTCATTAAAGCTTAGAACATGGATCTTGCGATGATACACCACCCAGATTTTCACACATACCCTGTTGTTAAAGAACATTTAGTAGGTAATAAGTGTACAGCAAATGAGAGAAAAAAGCGCAGAATGTTCTAAGCAGTTTAATGTTGCCCTGAAAAATCATCCAGCCAGTCTTTCACTGATGAGAAGAGGCTTAGTTATAAGATACACAGTATAATTTTAGGGCAGCTTTATATTTGTGGAGGTTTTTTTCTTTTAAGACTCTCTACTCTGGTATAATGGGGAAGAAATTTTACTATTTATCACCAAGTTCCCTCTTTCATGGGGAGATCCTGATGCATGGAAAACTTCTTATTCTGCCTATCTCTTGTGAGTTCGGGTGTACAACTTAGGGGTTAGGAGCTGGGAGAGCCAAATGACTCCAGCACAATAAAGGGAGAAGTCTGGAGTCCTCAGGACAATGTAGGAGTGGGATAGGGATGGGTAGGTAGGAAAAATGAAGAGCAGAGATGGAAGAGGAAAGAGAAAGTAGATCTGGGGGATGGCTGAGGAACGAGTGCCCTGAATGTGCTCCTCTCATTACCCCCAAATCATTAAATGTTCACTGTGAGTGGATTCCTTGTGGAAACAACCAAACGAAAGAACTGAGTTTCATAAAGGTGATGTGTTATGGCAACAGTGTGTTGGCACACCAGCTCTCTGGGGGAAAAAAGCCCTGATTTGTAGTGTTTGCCAATTTCTGTGGTGTAAGTTCTCCCATTATGGTTGATATCAAACTACCAATAGTTTAACAACTGGTTTGCAAAATTCACGATTATTTAATAATCAGCTATCATGAGCACAAAAGATCAGGACCCCCAGCACACCACTTCCTGGGACATCCTGTTGGGAAGACAGAGCCTAAGAGGCAGGAGGCAAGAACAACACAAGTCTTAAGAAAACTTAGCGAAGGGCTTTGGATTTCTACTGGCCATAGCCTTGGTGATGGAGTACAAAGGTGGTCATAATGTAGCTGGCATTCTGTTTTTTCAGAATACCAGAGAAAACACAAGAGCAAGGCTAAGAAGCATTCACAGAACAGAATGGGACTATTGTTAGCAGGCATGCTTTCTTTCTCATATTTTATTCACTCAGTGTTTCTAAAACTCAGCCCTTATTATTTTGGTAGATTAGAAACCCCCAGTCAGGTGACCGCTTTCCTTCAGACTTACATTGCTTGCAATATCTCTTGAGGCTTTGGCAGCTTTGATAGGAATGGCATCAGTTCTGAGATCATACCCTTTCTTTTTAGACTCTTCCAAAGAAAGTTTGTAGAGTTTCTGGAAAGAGAGGCAAAGGAAATAGTTTTCTTCTAAATAGGAAAGTCTGGGTTTATTTTAAAAGAGTAAACTGGCACTGCAGCATCTTTTTTTTTTTTTTAATCTTTCAGCAGAATGCTTCATTGGTGGTTCAAGGGCTAAATGCTCTCACAAGTAACATAACTGTGTTTGAAAACAAAATCTATTACAAATTAAAACATCTTCAAAAAACCACCAGAAAAAGTAAGAGCTACTCGTCTCTATTAGGTTGTAAATATGTTTTTTAAAAATGTGAAAGCCCAGTAGATTCTTACTGATGCATTTTGTCAAATAAGAGTCAAGAGAAGAATACAAAATAGCCATGTTCTTACATCAAAAGACTTCACTGTTTTGCAATTGACACTTTTATGTATATAACTGTGTGGATACTACAATTCAAAAAGAAGTCAACAATTCCAAATCCCTGTGTAATTCAAACAAACAAAAGAAAAAAACTGGTAGAGGGACTTCCCTGGGGTCCAGTGGTACAGAATCCACCTTCCAATGCAGGGGACCCGGGTTTGATCCCTGGTCAGGGAACTAAGATCCCACATGCCGTGGGGCAACTAAGCCCACATGCCACAACTACTGAGCCCGCACAGCTCAACTAGAGAGCCTGCAAGCGGCAAAAATACAGAGCCCATGCGCTCTGGAACCCATGTGCCACGGCTACAGAGCCCACCCACCCTGGAGCCTGCAAGCCACAACTAGAGGAGAGAAAACCACATGCCACAACCAGAGAGAAGCCCGTGTGCTGCAACGAAGACCTCGCACGCCTCAATGAAGATCCCGCGTGCCGCAACTAAGACACGATGCGGCATTTATTATAAATAAATAAATAATAAATCTTTTTTTAAAAAAACTGGTAGGATTTGAGGGTTTCCTGGCAACTGGTTAGGATGAGAAAGGAAGTGAAATAAAACACCTATGAAGTTTCTAACAGTAAGTTAGAACATTACATTCCTTACGGGGCTTGACCTAAATTCCTTATGGGGCTTGACCTAAATTTTTCAAAATGTTATTCTTCCCTTTCCATTTAACTTTTCCCAAGACTGCCTCTTTAGAATCATTTCAAAAACTTGGTAGAGGGACTCTTTAAGAAAGTCCTGGGATTCGCTCTTTCCTTATCTCTTATCCTGGGCTCTAAACCACTCTCTTTACTTCTCTTAGTTTGTTAAGAAGTACCTACTACTAGAACAAAATCCAACTGCCCCTCGAATTCCTAACTGCTGTCCCATAAACAGGCCTACTCCTACTCTTAGCAAAGCAAGATTAGAAAGATTCTCATTTGTGGGTTCCCACTTATTGTCAAAACAGTCATTCTCAAAATCGAGCCATTAATTAGTTAATTTGTTTTTATTGGTTCAAATAGGTAGGAAAGAAAAATGACAACTGGAGGAATTATACTCACATCACTCATATTAATTGTATTTGCCTTTGCCAGAATAATCTGGGGGATATCAGACATGATGTGGACTTTGGTCTTGTCAGCCTCCCATGCTTGTTTGTAGAGGTGCTGGAAAGAAAAAAAAAGAAAAGGAAGGAAGGAAGAAAGGAAGGAAAAAAGAAAGAAAAAAAAGAGAAGAAAAAAGCAATGGAAGTTAGTGTTTTAAAGGAAGTCAGTACATATATATTATTGTACACAAATATCAATATTTTATGTATTTTTATTAGCTGGCTCTTATTTTTAAAAAATTTAAAGGAAAAAGGTGCTCATTCAAACAAAACAGTGGAGAGGATGTCAGATGGAAAGTAAAATGTCCTGCCTTCCTATTTTACAGCCTGGATATAGCATCTCCATCCTAAAATTTTCTATGCGTATTAAAGTCCACATATAGTCCTTTTTTTAATATAAATGAGGTTATATAAAACATGTTTTACATCTTGCTTTTTTACTTAATATTATAGGTTAGACATCTTTTAGCCCTCTTAATAATTTACTTCATTCATTTAAAGAGCTGTGCAGTATTCCATGAAGAGGTGTAACCCAATTGATTTAACCAGTTCTCCTTTGATAGACATTTAATTTGTTGTTTCCAGTTTTTTTCTACTATAAGCAATGATGCCATGATCTTTGTGGTGGGCCTGGACATGGACAACCCAGACACTCACTCAAGGAAGGACTGGTTGCACCAACTATTGGCAGACAGCCTCCAAACTGTCACTTGCTTCAAGGTTTTGTTGCCTCACTCAAGAGCACACTCTTCCTTGGTGGCCATCCAGTTACTCATCAGAGTGGTGGTACAAAGGCCTGGCCATTCCACCCAGTTCAGGACACGTCTGGCAGGCTGTATATACTCAAGAGACCTCTGGGGCACTGGCATAGGCTTTGTAGGGCTGGCATCACAGTCGGACCCCTCTTGCCCCCCCCCTTTTTTTTACATCTTTATTGGAGTATAATTGCTTTACAATGGTGTGTTAGTTTCTGCTTTATAACCAAGTGAATCAGTTATTCATATACATATGTTCCCATAACTCTTCCCTCTTGCATCTCCCTCCCCCCCGCCCTCCCTATCCCCCCCCTCTAGGTGGTCACAAAGCACCGAGCTGATCTCCCTGTGCTATGTGGCTGCTTCCCACCAGCTATCTACCTTACATTTGGTAGTGTATATATGTCCATGCCACTCTCTCACTTTGTCACAGCTTACCCTTCCCCCTCCCCATATCCTAAAGCCCCCTCACTGGTACTGATCCCTGAAAAATGCCCTGTACTCCAAATTTCATCTCAGCATCTCTTTTTGGGGACCCTAACCTGCAAAAAATATTACCGTGTGTATGTATGTGTGTACATCTTTGCACATACATGAGGATTTCTGAAGGGTATTGGGCAACTGTTAATATTTTAACAAATATTAACAAAAACTGTTGATTAGTTTACATTAACTCCCTTTCCAATACTGTATATCACACAACTTTTTTAATCTTTGCAAATCTTATAGGTGAAAAATGCTATCTCTTTGTTTTAGCCAGGTTTGATTAAAAAAAGAAAAAAAAACTTCTGCTAGAGTCTTTTTCTAGATCAGGGGTCAGTAAACGTAAAGAGCCAGATAGTAAATAATGTTAGGCTTTGTGGGCCACAGAGTCTCTGTTATGAACTACTTAGCTCTGCTGTTGCAGTGCAAAAGCGGCCACAGATGATATGCAGATGAATAGCTGTGGCTGTGTTACTATAAAATTTTATTTACAAAAACTAATTTTCTGACTTCTGATCAAGTGATCTGTGTCATCTGTGTCATCAACACGACAGTCCCTAGCCACACGGGGCTATCAGTCACTTGAAATGTAACTAATGTGAATGAAGAACAAATTATTAACATTAATTTTAATTAATTGAGATTTGTCATCACATGTGGCTAGTGATTATAGTATTGGAAGCACAATTCTAATGGAAAGAGCAATAGTTAGTCATTAGAGTACTGGTTCTAGTCCAGACCAGGTCATTGACCTGCTATGTGTCTTTAAGGGAGGTGCCTTGCCTCTCTGGGCCACCCTTTCCTCAACTCTGCAAGGAAGGGGTTCAACCTGATGACCATCAAGATATCTCTCAGTGTTAGCATTTGCTACTTCTGTGATTCTCATCTTGGCATGATTATTTTAAAATGGTAATCTTCAACATTGAAAAAATGAAAGGCTTAATTTAATATTTAAAAAGTAAATGTATGTTTGTGGTAGTTTAAATTCTAAGTCTTAAAAGGGGCACTGAGACTTTTGCCTTGTGTCAACAAGTCCTTTCCAAAGAGATTGGTCTTCTTGACAAAATTCTTTCTCAGAAGACTCCAGAGGATTTACTCAGAGACTTAGCGTAATACAGCTCTATCTTTCTACATCATTTCCTGCAACCGTTTCATGTTCAGATCCAAATTATTTTTCCCCTTTTTGGTTAATCAATGGCATTTCTAATTATGATCCACAACATATAACCAATGCTGTTGCAATTATTTTATTTTTGCAACTTAAAAACAGATGTCCAAGGGTGATGTACTTGTTGATCCTGAAATCAAATTATGGCTAATTATGTCAAACTACAGTAAGGCTTTTCTGAAGGCTGGAGTCATTAATGATCCAGGGAAGTACTAGTGGAGAGCTATCGCTCTCAGCATTGCCCAGAGAAGGTCCTGGCTCAGAATGCTACTACAGCCATGTAATCTAGTTTTCTTTTATTCCATCAAAAGAGCAAGGAAGCAGGGGTGGGCTGCAACACCCAGCTGTTATCATCAGCCCTACAGTCTACTGATTCAGCATAATGAGCTTCTACTAACTTCGCCTTAGACAAATGGGACTCATTTTCAAGATCTGCATCGAAAGAAAAGAGTCCATACTTATTTTGTTATGTCTATTAGGTAGGGTGGTTCATTGAGCATTTGGAGAGGGCACTTATTAGGACTAATTTCTATCTTTTTTGTTTGTTTTTTTAACTACAAGACCCTTTTTCAAGGTAGAGGAAACATTAATTATGATGCTGTAAAACTGTTATCAAAACCTGTAGATTAAATGTAGGATATGCCTGGCTTATTCCTGTTGCTTATGAAACACTACAATATTGAAAGACTTACTTCATTCATAATTTTTGCATTATTCTTGGCCAAAACCATGTTCACTGAGTCCATCAAGGTGGAATACTTCAAAGTGTCTGGGTGTTGGCGGTACTTCTTTTCACTGATAATCTCCATGGCTTTCTTGTTTTTCTCAGCCTCCAGGGAGCCCAGAGGGAGCCATCCAATGCCCTTCATGAAGTCAGCATAGTCAGCTTTGTACTGATTCTGCAAAAGAGGAAAAGTTCGAGGATGAGAAGAAACCAAATCTTCCAAGAACCATGAGTATTTAATATTCCATAAGTTCCACTTCAGTTTTCAACTGATAGTATATTCAACTTTAATTACTTTTAACCCTAAACTTTATTTTTTTTTTACATCTCCTTGCATGAGGAATTTAAAACAAGCAGCAATATCTTTGTAATTTATTTGCTTCTCTCAATGCCTTCATAAAGAAAAAGTGCTAAGAAATACCAAATAGATCAATCTACCATGTGACTACTATCTCAAGAAAGGTGACCATGCTGGACTAACTTTCTTACAAAAATCCCCAAGGCCCCTTGGTTAATAGGAGACTTAGAGGACTCCATTTCTCTCTTTTGTTATAAGCCTTTGAGCAGCCACCATGGTTACAACTCCTTCGGGTATGCCAGAAACCTCACTGATACTTCGTGCAAATTTCATTTTTTTCCCCTCAAATCAGACATTTCCCCCTATAACTGTACCATGGTTGCTTTCATTTGGGTACTTATGTACCTCCCCAGCTATAGCTCATCTCTTACATTTCCAAAGAGAAATATAGGCTCGGCATGGCCTGCATTTCGTTCATAATTTATATTCACTTTCCCCAGCCACCAAAGGGCCCCTATAGCTCAATTCTTGGCTTTACACTCTCTGTGCCTTCCTCACATTTATTCTAATAGCTGTTTCAGCCATCACCTCCTTACTATTTCATCAGTAAGTAAGATAGGCAATTATAAAGCTGGAAATGAAAGCTGGCTGGGAGTGAGGGACAGTAGCTCTCAAGTTACCTGACTTTCTGTTTTACCTCTTACTCCTTAATCAGGAACTTTTTATACTTCTGACTCTCCCTGCTAGATATATTTCCTTCAACACATTCTTTCTGAAACCAAATTTCATGTGTTATTGCTGATCTAGCATCCAATAATGCTCACAACAATAACAGATAGGGTTCATCCCTTTTGTGTTAAAAAAAATAAATTCAATCTAAGGTAAAAACTGAAACACCTCATTGGGAAATTACATATGAATTTCTTTCAGGATTTTCAAAATGTCATTACTTATGGTCTTTCATGATTTGCTTATTATCCAAAGTAAATGCTCTGCAAATGTTGTGGCTGTCACGTACATCACTTTGAATCTGCATCATGTTTTTGGCCAATTCAAAGCTCATGGCATCAGGAAGCATGTTGTAGGCATGGATCACATTCCTGTAGTTGGTGTTGGTGGCCACTTCCTGAGACTTCTTGGCTGCCACCATGCTGAGCATGTCCGCCGGGGTGTGGAAGGATGTCTTGGATTTCTCGTACGCCTTCTTGTACTCCCGGTCTGACTGCATCTTGGCCACTTGCATGAAGTGCACCAACTTGGGGTCGTCCTCTAGGCTCCGGAAGCCAATGTGTTTCCCTTTAGCTTGTTCATAGGCTTGCCTGTACTTGTACTGTGGATGGAAAAGAAACATGGTGATGAAGATAGTGAAAGAAAGAGAACAAAATATAATTCACTACGTGCCATTAGCTTTGTCACAGGTGTAGGGTTTTAGAGCTACTCTAAACTTACAAAGGGAGGAGTTGTTGGCGGGGTGGGGGGACTGGGAGCAAATTTTTTTTTTTTGCGGTACGCGGGCCTCTCACTGTTGTGGCCTCTCCTGTTGCGGAGCACAGGCTCCGGACGCGCAGGCTCAGTGGCCATGGCTCACAGGCCCAGCCGCTCCGCGGCATGTGGGATCCTCCCAGACCGGGGCACGAACCCGTGTCCCCTGCATCGGCAGGTGGACCCTCAACTACTGCGCCACCAGGGAAGCCCCAGGGGCAAAATATTTTTACTTCAAATTTCTCGACAGACTTGAGTCCATGAGGGGAAAAAATCGTCTAGAGTTAATCAAAGTGATGTGTAAATAAGTTGTTTTAGGGTTATTTAGAAAGCAGCTTTTCCCACTCTGATGTGTAACCAGCGGAAAAGGCTGCAGGCACCACTTTTCATGGTGCACCTCTACATTCAGGAAAGAGCTTGGTAATGGATCTTCTGGATAAAATGCATAGATCACATCCCTATGTTTGCTAGGAATTGCCCATAAACAACTTAAGCACTCTAAAAGTAACTTATTTTAACAAGACCCTGTCACTTTTTACATTGAATGATGAACAAATAATTAGAGCATCCTTGGACTGGGTGAAGGGAGGTGTCTTGTGTGTTACATGGGACAGTGGTCCCACCAACACTGGACAGAGCTGATTACAGCTCCTGCATACACATGAGCTTGGTTCATTTGCTCTTTTTCTCGTTTAGACTAAATAAGCATCAGTGAAAGCACTTACATCACTGGCAATGTCTCTGGAGGCTCTTGCAGCCTTTATTGGGATGGCATCAGGCCTCAGGTCATATCCTTTCTTCTTTTCTTCTTCCCAGCCAGCTTTGTACAGTTTCTAAATGATGAAGTAGAAAAACACCAGCAGCTTGTTAGTCGTGTTAGCATGGGGACCCTAATTTTAAAGGGGTTGTCATGTGGAAGACAGATATTCCACAACTATTAGTTCCCTTCAAACTCTTCCCTCCCCCTGCCACCCCCCTCCCCCGCTCCCTGCATCTTTGTTGTTGTTGTTAATCTACTCACATCACTCATGGTGATTTGGTTGACTCTGGAGAGTAAAATGCCTGGAGTATCAGGCATGACGTGAATGGTGGTCTTGTCTTTGTTCCATTTTTCAGTGTAGAGCCTCTACAACAAGAAAGGCAGGCACATGACTGTACAGCAGGAAAAATCTGCAATGTGCTATCAAGAGACTCACATCTCCATGGTAGAAGAGGTTAAATCTGATATTGGAAAATGAATGAAATAGCAAGAAGATGGGCTGATGAGACTGGACACATGATTTTAAAAATCATCAAACAAGGGAGCCCTCTTCCACTGAAACAACAAAGGCTATCTTGCTCCAACCACACATTACATAGAGTTTCGTGGTTCTAGCACACACTCAGCATGACAGACAGCCTGGTGTTGGTATAAGTGGGAGCTCTCTAGACACGATGACGGTTATAGACTGCCCCCTCCTACCACCACCGCCACGACCACGACCATCAGAAAGATGAAAGCGCTGATGAAGGTCAAAGTGGCACTGCCTGGTTCAATGGTCTGAGCACTGCAGGGGTTCTGAGGCTGAGGCCAGCAGGTGAGTTCTTACCTTGTTCATAATCAGTGTGTTACTTTTGTTTAGTGCTTGTTCCACTGTGTCCATGGCGTATGTGAACTTCAGCTTCTCAGGGTGCTGGCGGTACTTCTTCTCGCTAAGAATCTCTCCTGCTTTCTTTGCCTTCTCCACCTCCAGTGACTCTATGGGCACCCAGCCGATCCCTTTCATCCAATTGGTGAAGTCGGATTTGTACAGATTCTTCACAACGAAAAAGGAAATTCTCGTTTCAGAAAGAGTCAGGGCATGGGTTTCTTTGACCAGATGATTTGCTCATTTTTAAAAAGAGGAAAAAAAAAAAAAAGGATGGGGGGACTGGGAGAATAATCTGCTTTTTATTCCCTACCATCCTTCAGAAAAAAATTAATTACAAAGTGATTGTATTCATGGTGGTTTTGAACAGAAAATCCTGACCCAATAATTCCTTTAAAAATTTAACTTTCTTGGGGGGAACGTTAACAGAATTTTGCACTGGAAAGGATATTATATAGCACCCATTTGGACCTGTTAGTCTTTCACAGAATACAACATATATTGGGTCTAACTTCCAAAGTTTGAGTATATATATACATTATAACTAAAGAAAACAATATATATAGTTCAAATGAGTGAAATCCTAAAACTCCAAATTCTGGAGAGGATCCCTAATTACAGTGAGTCCAACCAGGTTTAGGATGGAGTAAATGGAATTGCTGATTTCTAGTTCTTCTTAGCCGTCAGCTAGAAATGGATAACTAATTTTATGCTGACAATCTGATGACTGCTACATACGTCACTTTGAATCTGCATCGCGTTCCTGGAATGCTCCACGTTCAAGGCATCAGGCAGCAGGGTGTAGTGGTGGAAGGGTTGTCTGTAGTTGGTGTTGGTGGCGACCTCCTGAGATTTCTTGGCTGCTGTCACACTGAACATATCCAAGGGGGTGTGATACTTGGTCTTGCTGGCTTCATAGCCCTTTTTGTACTCACGATCTGACTGGATTTTGGCTACATTCATGTAGTGAACCAGTTTAGGATCATCCTGAAGACTGAGAAATCCAATTTGTTTGCCTTTGGCTTTCTCGTAGGCCTCCTTATATTTGAACTACATGAAAAAGAAGGGCAGACAGAAGTTTGATAGGGTAGATTGTATGAAATACTAAAGCATTAAACTGAATTTATATCACAAATTAAGCAATAGCCAAATTCATTCTGAATCTAGGTAACACCTAAGTCTTTTCGTATTTTTAAGTAAACAACTAGCAAAGTATTTCCAATGGATGGTCTTGAGATCTGCTCTGGGGACAATTAAGAATGGAATAAATTGTAGTTTATATCTAGATTATTCATAGGTGGATTCTTTGAATACAATCAAAGGTTCCTGAAAAGTTTATTAAGGATTTGGTGTACATAGTTTTTATTATCTGTTTCTATGATTAATTTGCATCACCTTATAAACTATTTGCATAATCCTGAGTAAATTGCAGCAAAGACATTATAAAAATTAGTATATTGGACTCCAAATGAATTTCTACTCTATCAAGGTATATCAATTCCTGTAGAAAATATAACTTAATTTACAAAAAGTAATTAATTAAGTAAGCAGGTAACTGAAATGCTGTCATTTAATACATAATTCTTCCTGGTTTTCCATATTTCACCAGATTTTTTTCCTTATGGAAATTATATTATCAAAAAATTGTATTCTTTTAAAATACTGGGAGACTTTCTTGATTTAGTAATATTTTAGTACACCAAAACTTTTTTCTTAACAAAATCCAAATAAGAAGCAGTTTTCTAGTTCATAATAATAATACTAATGAGAATTCCATGTATTTGACAGTTTAAAAAAATTATCTTCTTTGTAACAACTTACTGAGTTTTTAAATATTTTTAAGATAAAAAAATCACTGGTACCTAAGATATTAGGAATTATTTTTATACTACAATTTTTTATTTGCTTCCTAATACAGCTCATATAACCTCATACACCATGTAAATATTTTTTAAATATAAAGAGAGTTTACTATTTTCAAATTAGACTTACATTGCTAGCAATATTCCTTGAACTTTTTGCAGCAACAATTGGAATGGCATCTGGTCTCAAATCATAGCCCTTAGCAAGGGTTTTCTTCCAATCTGCTTTATACTTAGCCTTGAAAAAAGGAAAGATTATTTTATTATCTGACATAATTAAAAGAGGAATGAAACAGGAAACCAAAATGTTTCTTATAAAACATGTCATAATATATCCCTTTCTATTAAAAGAATCCAGAGTTAGGGCTCTAAGTTCATCTTTTAGAAATCTATTATTCTTTAAAAAAAAAAATCAGTAAACTATATACACAGTATGATCTCAACTGCTGTAAAAAATGTATATGTATGCATTTAAAAAAGCAATGGAAAGGTATTGCTTTGAATGTGGGATAACAGAAGATTTTAATTTTTTCATAATTTTCTATATTTTCCAATTTTTCTATAATAAGCATGCAATGCTTTTATTTTCTTGTATTTTTTATAATGAAACATTTTAAACTTACAGAAAGATGTGGGTACTAAAATTAAAAGTTCAGATGTAGTACCACCCAGCTTTAATTAATATTAATTTTTAAATATTACTTATAAAAGCAGGAAAAAGTTTTAAATAAACCAAAAGCATAGAAATGAGTACTTTAAAAAATGTTTATTTGGAGATAAAAGAGAGCCTAAAATGTTAGGAAGAATGACTAAATCATCTTTTAAGAAATGAACAATTTTATCCAGGTTGGATTATGTCTTTAAATTAGAATTTACCAATTTTCTTTAAAAGCAAAAGGAAATAATTCATAATAGTAAATTTAAACATCGCCACCAATTAGAGAGAGATGCTAGTCACATACAAAGAAGAGTTTCTAAAGAAAATCATGGTAAACTTGTTTAGAAGTTTAGAATTTTAACATATAACTGAAACAAAAGTTATAGAAATAGCAATACTTATCCTTACTACAGACCATGCATTCCTGTATTTTCCAATCCTCTCTGTCCTATTTTGTTTTACTTTTTAAAAAATGGAACACAACCTACTAGATTGATTTTATAACCCACTAATGAGTCATAGCCCACAGTTGGGAAAAGTCTGCATTAAGTGAAATGTATGGTAGGCTCTAGTCTCATATTCTATGATAAGGATCCAATCTGGAGACTGTTGGTTCGCAAATTGGTCCCCGTACATGGAGGGCAAGGAGAGACTGAAAAAACAGGCTGACCACTCCAGCTTGGTAGGCGGTAGGTTTAATAAACAAGGGAACTTACATTCGAGGGTTGTCTTGGGCAGTCACAAGACAAGTAGATCTTCACACCCGCCCGCCAGAACCTTACAAGTTTATTAAGGCCTCAAGTGGATTCAGTGCAAATGGTCTCAACAACACATTGGTCTCTCAAGGCTGTGTGCTTGAAAATGGCTCCCACTGTGGGAACAGTGGGCAGAACTTACATTCCAAGGATGGGAGGGGGTGAGGAGCCTCCAATTGCCCAAGTCCAGTTCAAGGGTCACCTGTCAATCACGTCCTCTCAATGACCTCCTCTATCAAAGACTCAAAGGGTCCACACTCAGTTTGCTCCCCCTAAAATTCCCAGTGCTAGAGTTATATAGAACTGGAAAGGAGAGGCCCATGTAAGCAATACTAGACGGGCACCAGGCCAAATACTCACATCACTTATGTTGAAGGCATTGACCTTGGCTTGAATAAACTGCGGTACATCAGGGTCCATAGTGTACTTGTGCTTCAGTTTCTCTCCCTCCACCTTGTAGTTCAACTAAAAACAAATAAGGCAGCATGCAAATCGTATTAGCTAACATAATGTAAGTTTCATCTAGCACACGTTCCTTTAAAAAGGAAGACTATCGCTTGTGTTTTTCCATTTATAAGGCAATTAGCTACATTATCACACAGAGGGAGTATTGGCAGACATATTCATTGCTCATTCCACCCATATTTATTGGACAGCACTCTGATCAATAGGCAGCATGGTAGGTTCTGTGTTTAAAGTGGTTAAAAAGAAAAAGGCAGGGGCTTCCCTGGTGGCGCAATGGTTGAGAGTCCGCCTGCCGATGCAGGGGACACGGGTTCGTGCCCCGGTCCGGGAGGATCCCACGTGCTGCGGAGCGGCTGGGCCCATGACCCATGGCCGCTGAGCCTGTGCGTCTGGAGCCTGTGCTCCGCAACGGGAGAGGCCACAACGGTGAGAGGCCCACAAAAAAAAAAAGAAAAAGAAAAAGAAAAGGGCAGACCTGTCCTCTTGGAGCTTATAGTCCAATAGAGGAAACAGAGAATAGCACATAAACTGTAAGATAGAGCTAGAATTCGTGATGTGTTGTAAATTAAATAACTTTAGGAAAGAAATGAACAGGGTCAGGGTGGGGGGTCAGCAAAGGCTCTCTAAAAAGGTAACATTTACACCCAAACTTGAAGAAAAGGGAAGGGTCCGGGCAGAAGAAGAGCATTCAGGGCCCTGGGTCTAGAAGGGGCATGGCTAGCTTGAGGAACTGAAGGTCACTGGGCTGGAATGTGCTGAGCGGGGTCCCAGGAGGATTAGACAGGAGGCGGGCAGGGGCACAGAGCTGAGGGCTTTTTCAACCAAGTTAACAGTTTAGATTTTAATTTGAGTTCAAGGAGAAGCTACTAAGGGGTTTTAAGTATAAGAAGGACATGATTTGATTTATGCCTTAAGACAGTCTTTTTGGTTTTTGTGTGGCCCCAGGCAGGGAGTCCAGGTAATGGATTATTACAGTTGTCCACGTGAGATATGGAGGCCAGAACTAGGGTTGGTGGCAGCTGAAAGACAGAGAAGTGCTCCAACAGGATGGCTGAGAGATTTGGGAGGCTAACTCAGTAGATGCGTTGGATGAGGGGGGTTCACATGGGGAGGTGTCAATGGTGACTGCCAGGTTTCAGGCTTGAGTAACTAGGTAGATGTTGACGGCATTTATTGGGATGAGGAAGACTTAATACAGTGAGTTTAGGGTTTTCCTAGCTAACTGGAAAAACACAGGGATAAGTGACACCTCGGTCAGTACAAAAGAAATCAGAACAGTCTACACCATTTAGTACCACTAGAATAGAATTAATCTTGAAACATCTGTGGTAATGTGGGACTGATCTGAGAAATAAAATCCAGAAAACCCTCAAATCTGAACCAAAGAATGCACTCCCCACCTTCGAATATCTGGGGTTAAAGACACAAAAAGTCCTCTCTTCTTTGTTTTTTACTTACCACTCTATTTCTGGGGGAGATACCTTAGAACTCTGAAATTATCAAATGAGGGGAAGCACTGAGCATTGTAATTAGCCTCTGACTAAGAAAAAGGGTCCAGATAGACCTCGGCTCAGAAAAAAGACTCCGGATGACTCTGAAAACAAACTGCTTTACTCTTCCCCAGAGGTGTCTCTCTCTCTCAGAATATCGCCCTATTTATTTTGCAAGGGGATTAGGACATTGGCCTTCTCCTCATCTGGCTAGGTAGAACTCTTACAACTAGAGAGAGAGAGAGAGAGAGAGAGAGAGAGAGACTTATAAATAACATAGACTCTCTACATTTGGAAAACAAAGCAAACTTGGAACATTGTCCTTCTCTCCTTCCTGTTCTTCTTAAGTCCCAAGTTGCTTCAAAAGTAAAACCTTTTGATATACCTCCGAAAGCAGATAATTTGCTAAGATAGATGCACACTCATGAACTGAATTAAGAAGGATTGTGGAGTAACTGGTCATGGGTTTATTCATGGACAAAACTCTTTGAAGGAAAACCACTTACATCACTTAGCTGCTTTGTGTTGTGCTGAGCCAAAACCATGCCCACGGAATCAGGCACACTTGTGAACTTGATGGTATCTGGGTGCTGTCGGTACTTTCTCTCATTTAATGCATTGCCTGCCTTCTTGGCCTTCTCAACCTCCAGAGAACCAAGAGGGATCCATCCAATGCCCTTGAAGAAGTTGTTGTACTCATCTTTATATACATTCTGTAAAAGAGTAATCTCAGATGAGGGGATATCCTAGTGAATACTCAAGAGCTGTTTCTGGAATCTGTAATTC
>NW_020185336.1:13507866-13513634 GCF_003031525.2 Neophocaena asiaeorientalis asiaeorientalis | reverse complement strand
CAACCTGTCAGCATGCCTGTGTCTATACTGGAGCTTTTGGCTATCTCTGCCACAGAGCTTCTTACCCAGAATTTGGTCATAAGAAAAAGCAGTTCTGTTGTTAGAGTGCATTAACACTCCAGGAGAGAATGTAGGCCACATATTTCCATGGGTACTGCTAAAAAAAAAAAAAAAAAGTGTCTCTTCTGACAATAAATTGGGCTTTCCTTTTGATTTCACTGAAATCTCCACAACTTCTGAATTTCACCCACACCGTCCACCTGGGCTCCTCCATCTCAGTTGGAGAGAGACATTCTCATTGAGCAACAATAAAGGAACACAATTTTTTCCCTTTACCAAGGATGATTCTTACAAAAACCTGGCTCCTGCAGCAGGAAATGCTCTGAATATTAAACACCCTCCCCCATGCAGCTCTCCATGAGTCATGCTGCAATCACAAAACCCTCCTGGTTCATTTTAGATGACTTGTTACATACATTTACATGCATGAGAGTGTGACCTTGAGTTCAAAAATAGAAGAAGAAGAAAAAAAAGAACATTCCTGAATTCAGAAAGAATAGAGAATGCCCCTATTTTGCATTATACCTATTGCCGTTGAAGCAGGCCCACCAGGAGTAACCATTTCCTTTTGTTGAGAACCAGGGTGGCTTATGTACTTAGTAGAACATGGCTTTATCTTTGACCCATAAGTTAATAAAGGTAATATCAATGATTGCGATAGGAGCACAGAAAGCTAGTAAAACACAGCGTGTCTACCATGCCTTTGTTACTCTTTCAATGATGACTGTATATTTTAAAGTGCATTTTTCAAATACCTTATTGTATTGTGAAGTCTACTAAAATAGGAAGAAATGATCACCTGTTCAGTACCAGCATCTCTAGGTCTATAATGTTATACATACTCACATCACTCTGAATTTGATTCATATTCCTGGTATGCTCAAGACTCAGGGCATCAGGTAGGTATGTGTAGTGATGTATCGGCTGCTTGTAGTTGACGTTGGTGGCAACATCCTGGGCCATCTTTGCAGCTGTAATGCTAACCATGTCCCCAGGGGTATGATAGCTGGTTTTGGTGTTTTCATAGTTCTTCTTGTATTCACGATCAGACTGTAACTTTGCCACATTCGTATAGTGGACGAGCTTAGGATCATCCTGGAGGCTTCTAAAACCCACATGCTTTCCCTTTGCCTTCTCGTAAGCTTCCTTGTATTTATACTGTGGAGGCAGAATTTGGTTAGCAAAGTCCTAAGCATTGGGAACATTAGGTGGAGCGATTATATTCACACACAAAGGCATTCAGAATATTGTGATTTTCTGGAAGACTGTACAAGAAATACAGTCCACACCCCATGCCTCCCAACCCCAGGAAGTTTAGACTGAAAGCATTTATTTCCAATACTGCTGGGTTATAAATGGGTATCATGGTAAATTCAGGAGCAGTTTCTTTTCTTCGCTACGAATGCTATAGATGATTTGCATGTGGAACTTTAAATTTTTATTTATTTATTTATTTTTGGCTGTGTTGGGTCTTCGTTTCTGTGTGAGGGCTCTCTCTAGTTGCGGCAAGTGGGGGCCACTCTTCATCGCAGTGTGCGGGCCTCTTACTATCGCAGCCTCTCCCGTTGCAGAGCACAGGCTTCAGACGCACAGGCTCAGTAGTTGTGGCTCGCGGGCTCGCGGGCTCTAGAGTGCAGGCTCAGTAGTTGTGGCTCACGGGCCCAGCCGCTCCGCGGCATGTGGGATCCTCCCAAACCAGGGCTCGAACCCGTGTCCCCTGCACCGGCGGGCAGACTCCCAACCACTGCGCCACCAGGGAAGCCCTGGAACTTTATATAGAGCCAACTCTATTAAGTTTTCACACTTAATATAAACATAACATATTCCAAAATATAAGACTACATTCCAAATATACCTCTTGGTTTTCCAGGGATGTGAATTTGCCTAATCCAACATGTTACTTCACATCACAGAATACTAGAAATACTTCTGTTTTCAATTCTGATTGGTCCAGGATATGTACACAAAAGGTGCAGAAGAAACTCTAAAGAACTGTACATGCAAGACTTTTATACTCAGATCTCTTTGGGGTGGGGGATGGAAAATATTACTATGTTTGTTGTCTCAGTTGACCTAATATGGTTAAACAAAAAAACCCTCTTCTTTGGCAGGTAGCTAGGCTTTCATCCAACCCCATTTCTCAGCAGCTACTCTCCAAGCTCACTGCTGAAGCAGCTGCATATGAATTAAGGAACTATATAATAAGGGCAGGAATCACCAAGACCTCTCCTCATCAGTAAAAGCCTGACTGCAAAAGCTCTGCGGTCCAAGGTCTCTCACTGCTGAGATCGGCAATGGGGTGTAGACTGAGCTATACAGTAGGTAACAAATCAAAACCTCAATTTTTATGTAAGAGAATTCAAATCCACCCAAACTCTGAAGACACTCTGCTCCTGCCATTTAAGCACCAATTTATAAACAAGAGTTTAGCAGGCAAAAGAATTATCAAGTAATTTCTAGGCATGTTAGAAAAAGTTCTGTGTAAGGGCTAAAAATAAAAATGATAATGTCATATTTTAGACTGTCACTTTCTCCTTAAACTAGAAATGTATTTCAGAGTGATGTGCAAAGCTTTGAAGAACACATTTTCAGTACCATCCCTACATGGAAGGCTGTAGAATTCTTACACCCTATCTTCCACATGGTCTGTACACGTGGTTTCTTTCTTTTCTTGTGTCAGACGAAGAGTGTAGCCTCTGGAATAGTGTGTGACAGTGAAATCTATGGTGTGTGCGTGCTTTTGGAAAATTTTCTTTTTCAATGATGAGAAGAAGTATAAGTGTATACTTTTTCTATTACAGATGAAATAAATCAAAATTATATTCTAGAAAAGTGGGCTTTCTCCCATTTGGTTTATAAAATCTGTACATTTTATTTAACATTTTTTCAATCTTCTAATACAATTATAATGCAGGCAGTCATCTGAATTTAACATGTTAGTGGCAGGTGGGGTATTCTCCCTGAAAATAAATGTGGGCTGTCAGGGAAATGTGTCAGGGAAGGTAATTTGGGCTATGAATCAGGAGAGAAAGCCACTGTCAGATTTAGGACAGCTCTACCAAGTGGGGTCAACTGAAAAGAATCACAAAACATTGAAAAAGTGACAGGTTTTCAGGGCTTCCCTGGTGGCGCAGTGGTTGAGAGTCCGCCTGCCGATGCAGGGGACATGGGTTCATGCCCAGTCCGGGAAGATCCCACATGCCACGGAGCGGCTGGGCCCGTGAGCCATGGCCGCTGAGCCTGCGTGTCCAGAGCCTGTGCTCCGCAACGGGAGAGGCCACAACAGTGAGAGGCCCGCGTACCGCAGGGGAAAAAAAAAAAAAAAAAAGTGACAGGTTTTCAAAACAATATTTTGTGGAGAATTTAAATGTCATTAATTCAACATACTGTTTTCAATGTGGTATCATTTTAACAAGCACCCATTTGCTTACTTTGTAAAAATAACAATCACCCAGATTTCACCTAAAATTTTTACTCACGTCACTGGCAATGTTTCTCGAGGCTTTGGCTGCAGTGATGGGTATAGCGTCACCCAGCACATTGTTACCCTTGGCTATTAAATCATGCCAGTCCCGTTTATAACAGACCTGCGATGGAAAAGGAAAAAGGATGTCAGCATGCTGTGGGGTAATCAGCGACTGATTACTCAACAGCTGGGATTGCTTTGTTCTTTTCCAGATAGAAGCTAGAAGAATCTCCTATAGCACACAGTTTTAAGAAGTCACATTAATGGTAAATCAACTATACTTCAATTTAAAAAACAGAAGTCACATTAGCAAAATGTCATACATGAAATTGTATAGCATAAACTTATTAGACTCTGTACATGAAATTGTATAGCATAAACTTATTACACTCTGTACTAATCATTCACTCAAGTCTGGTTTGGGCACATATTGAAGAGGGAAATAGAGAAACTGGAGTGGATCCAGAGGAGAATAATAAAGGTTCTGGAAACTACAGTATGTGAGAACCAACTGGAGAAAATGAAGTTCAATCTTATGAAAGGAAGGTCCAGGAAAGACCTGGTGGTTAGCTTTAGAAATTTTAGTGTTGTTGTTAAAAAAAAACGGGGGGGGGGGGGGGTGGATTTCATTTATCCTTATTTTTCTGGAGGATAAAAACTTCCTCCATGTGCAGAACTAGGAAAACTAGAGGAATATGTGTTGAGCTTGACACAAAGAAGAATGCTATACCCTTTAGAGCTGTCCAACACTTGAAAAGGCCAACTCAAGAGGTACAGAACCATCATCATGGGATATGCTCTAATGGGGGCTATGGAGAAAACTGATCTAAATTGTCAAAGCCCTGTCATACTCTAAAATTCTATTATTTTATCATCAGGTCAGGATTTCACACCCCATCAAAACTCCTACTTACATCACTTATATTGTAAGCATTGCACTTGGCCTGGAGAAATTGAGGAACATCAGGAGCCATCGTATATTTATGTTTCACATCTTCTCCTTTAGCTTTGTATAAGATCTGCAACACATAGTCACAAAAATAAAATGCATTATGGCTGACTTCCAGGAAGACGGCGGAGGAGTAAGACGCGGAGATCACCTTCCTCCCCACAGATACACCAGAAATACATCTACACGTGGAACAACTCCTACAGAACACCTACTGAATGCTGGCAGAAGACCTCAGACCTCCCAAAAGGCAAAAAAACCCCCATGTACCTGGGTAGGGAAAAAGAAAAAAGAATAAACAGAGACAAAAGGATAGGGACGGGACCCGCACCAGTGGGAGGGAGCTGTGAAGGAGGAAAGGTTTCCACACACTAGGAAGCCCCTTTGCGGGCGGAGACTGCAGGTGGCGGAGGGGGAAGCTTCGGAGCCTCGGAGGAGAGCACAGCAACACGGGTGCGGGGGGCAAAGCAGAGAGATTCCCGCACAGAGGATCGGTGCCGACTGGCACTCACCAGCCCGAGAGGCTTGTCTGCTCCCCCACCGGAGCAGGCGGGGTTGGGAGCTGAGGCTCGGGTTTCGGTCGGAGCGCAGGGAGAGGGCTGTGGTTGGCAGCGTGAACACAGCCTGAAGGGGTTAGTGCAACACGACTAGCCGGGAGGGAGTCTGGGTCCCGCCACTGCCAGGGTCCCGTGATCCAGGGACAACTCCCCCGGGAGAACGCACGGTGCGCCTCAGGCTGGTGCAATGTCATGCTGGCCTCTGCAGCCGCAGGCTTGCCCGGCACTCCTTGCCCCTCCCTACCCACAGCCTGAGTGAGCCAGAGCCCCTGAATCAGCGGCTCCTTTAACCCCGTCCTGTCTGAGTGAGCCGTGTAGATGAAAGGCTCTTGGTGCTGCAGCCAGGAGTTAGTGCTGTGCCTCTGAGGTGGGAGAGCCAACGTCAGGACACTGGTCCACAAGAGTCCTCCCAGCTCAATATAATATCAAACAGCAAAAATCTCCGATAGATCTCCATCTCAACACCAGCACCTGCAAGAGGGAAGAGATATGGGAACATATGTATATATATAACTGATTCATTTTGTTGTAAAGCAGGAACTAACACACCATTGTAAAGCAATTATTCTCCAATGAAGATGTTAAAAGAAAAATGCATTATGGATGGTACAAAAAGGAAAATACATTAATTACACGCTTAAAGAAGTTATTCCTAGCATAATTCCCCACAATTTCTATTACTTAAAATTATCAAAGCCGGGCTTCCCTGGTGGCGTAGTGGTTGAGAGTCCGCCTG
>NW_020185336.1:13389229-13507832 GCF_003031525.2 Neophocaena asiaeorientalis asiaeorientalis | reverse complement strand
GGCAAAAAAAAAAAAAAAAAAATCATCAAAGCCATCTTCCTATTTTAAGAAACTCAAGAATCTCATTAAGGAAGACCCAAAAACTCTGTATTAAAATAGAGAGAAAAAAATCCTAAGAAAATAGAAATCTTTGCTTGCCAGAGATGAATAAAAACTGAGTTCAAATGTGAAACCCTAAAATGGATAACAGAATTCACTAAAGCCAGAAAAGGTCATTTTTGCTAGTGGAATTAATAGTTCTTAAAGTCTTGGTTTTATTTTTATTTTTTGGTTTTTTATTCTTAGAGAGAAAGAGGTAGTTAGAATGAGTCTTTCAATTCCCCTAAAAACTTTCCAATTATAATTGTATCAGTAAAAGCACATAATAATTTCCTCATGATATAAAGGTGCTTATATGTAAATCCAGCCTACGCAAGAGGTTTACCACTTCACATTTACCCTATTTTGCCATTTTAAAGATGTCTGAAAGACACCAAAGTGCATGGGGTAGAAATCATACTGTATCCTCCTCTTGGTAATGAAAAAGAAAGAAATTGCTCAGTTTCTAAAACTAAAACACAATTGGAATCCCAAGTAAATTTTTAATCTTTTGATTGTCATTTATCATCTATACCTCCATTTCCCAGGCATGTCTGTGTGGAATACCATATGTAAACTGGTATGCATGTATCACAAGTAAAATCTGAAATGGCTGATATCTAAATGAATCTCCAAATACTAAATAATTTCTTTTAGGAATCCAAGAGCTATCTTCACTTCCTCACTGCCTTTAGAAACCACATCTAAGCATTCAGAGAATCTCGTTAATTTTACCTTCTAAACATCTCCTTTCCCACTGCTATTGCCTGAGTTAGGTCCAAATAAGGTTTCTGTCGAATTTCTGTAGCAGCTTTCTAATTCACCTCCTTGCCTTCAATCTCTCCCCTTTCCAATATATTCTCTGCATTTTTTTGCCAATTATCTTTTAAAACACAGACCTGATAATGCAACTCCATGGATTAAAAATCTTCAGTACTTCCTGTTACCTACCCCATAATGTCCAGAGTATAAATTAACATTCAAGACCCTCAATAATCAGGTCTTGAAGGATTACAATCCTAAATCCTTCATCCTTCACTGTCCTTCCATTCATTACTTTTTGACTGTCATTATGTTTTTCCTTTTGCCAGTAATGCAGCCTTCCCTTATTTGCCAGGGAAGCTCTGGCAGGCAGTTACCCTCTCCTCTTATACTTACTTAGCACATGCCTCTCCTGTAGCATTCGTCTCTCCATATGATGATGCTGTTTCTATCCATGCCTTTGTCTTATACTCTTGTCCTGTATCCCATTCATCCTCGTCTGTTTCATCTTTATACCATCAGCACATAATATAGTGCCTCGCACATGGAAGGTGTTCAAAAACACTCATTCAATGAATTAATGAATGAATGTTTTTTGATGTCCCTTTAGCTCTTTCATACAACTTTTCCTTGAGAGCTGTCTTTAGCCAGAGCATATACATTCCTCATGGACAGGCAGGCAAACAATACACTAATCTCCTCCACGACATAAATAAAGTATCTATAATAATTGTATATGATGAATTCTGAGGAGAGAAATCATCTACTCATGTGTATTATTTCCCTGTACTAATATTTTATATATGAACAACTTAATACAGAATTGAATATGATGCATTTGCCACAATAACGTGTATGGGATTTAAGCTTAAGTTTTGTTTGTGTGTGTGTCGTTCTAGGGTAGAACTTTTTGCACTTTCTCAAATACTTTATCCAATAACACAGTATTTATAGGCAGTTAAAAAGGAAGACATTTTTAAAAGGAAGGTAAAAAGCAAGATATAAAAAAAAAAAAAAGAAAATGTTAGTGCCCAAACTAAAAATAATTGTAATTATTATTTTTAAATGAAATAAAATAATAATTTTAAAAGGAAAAGATATCAGGCTCAGAGAATAAAAATGATGAGCTCATCTTTTGAAGCCTCCCTCCATCCTTTTGCACCCTCTGTTTTGTTGTACTCACATCACTGACTTGCTTTGTGTTCTGTTTTGCCTGGACCATAACTGGGGAGTCCACGATGCTGGTAAATTTGAGGGTGTCTGGATGCTGCCTGTACTTCTTTTCATTCAGGGCATTACCTGCCTTTTTAACATTTTCTACCTCCAGACTGCCAATAGGTATCCAGCCTATGCCTTTCATCCAGGTGTTGTAGTCTTCCTTATAGACGTTCTACACCAAAGAGAGAAGAGAGAAGTGAGTGCCCCAGGCAGTGGGTTCTCTCACACAGGCTCCCTCCTTAGAGGGGGACTGTCTTGTGGAGTAAATGTCACTTACATTGCTCTGTATGTGCATCATGTTTTTCGACAATTCCAGGTCCATGGCATCAGGCAGGTAGGTGTAGTGATGAAGCAAATGCTTATAGTTGACATTGCTGGCAACATCCTGAGCTTTCTTAGCTGCCACAACGTTGAACATATCATGGGGTGTGTTGTATTTGGTCTTTGTCTTCTCATAGTCTTTTTTATACTCCCGGTCCGATTGTATCTTGGCCACATTCATATAATGAACCAGTTTAGGATCATCTTGGAGACTCTGGAAGCCAACCATTTTCCCTTTGGCTTTTTCATAATCTTTTTTGTAGTGAACCTGTTGGAAACAAAGGTGGGCATATTTTTTAATGTAGTTATGAAGGTTTTACTGAACAATGAGACCATGATTTGAGCAACTGAGCTTCCCAGAAATTATTTCAATAACCAAACAATTTGATATTTGCTTGTATATATATGAAATGTAGCCTGTTAAAATTAAAATGTTATTTAGAGCCCATGTGGTTGTCTGTGGTTGCTTCTGCCACCCAAGGGAGGTTGGGGGACGTTACTATAATTTATATCAGTGACAAAGTAAAATAAGTTCTGTTCCACTTAGTGATAGAGACAAATGAAAAGATAAATATTTCACAAACTCTACCAATTATACTGTGCTTCTAAAGCCAAATAGCTGGCTATTTTAATAATAGAGTTATACTAGTAGTAGTAGTAGTACAATTTTAATGAATCTTTGGATATTCAAAGGGAGACCCAGAACCAGTAGTGTGTAACACTAATTGGTTCCGAATAATAAAGTGGGGAGAATTAAGTGTCCTTGAGGAGACTTGGGAAGAACCCCAGGAAACGGAGTAGCAGAGATATGAGGAAAGGTTTATGTGTATGCTGGGGTGGGGTGGCTGGAGGAGATCACCCACAGAGAAAGGGGATCAGTGAGAAATTCTGGAGCAGGGCTTTTAGGACATGGGCATTCATTATTCAGCCTTAATGTATTTACATTGCTGCAGTGACAACTCCATTTCAAACAATTATTAAAGTTGTACTTGGGATTTGGAGGGAAACCAAAAAGAAGGGGCTGAGTTCCATCTCTGGATCATGCAGAGCAGAAAGAGAATAAATCTAGGGGAGGAGAGCCCAGGTGAGCCAGAGCAAAACCATCATGTGCAAACCAGGAGCCAGAGGTGATCAGAAAAGCAAAAACCTCAGAGAATGCAGCAATCATGGGGAGGGAATCCCACTTCCTGCAGGACAGCAGGAGGGGGCTTGAGTCCATTTTATTTAAATCTCAAAGAGCAAAGTGACTTCAGTTGACATCTGAGTTGAAGTAAGATAGGAAAAGAAACAAAAGTCTTCACTTTAATGCAACCTAATGACTGACTCTTAGGGGCTCTGACACTTGAAGCCCATTCATCAGTCTGTAGAAGCAATGAAATGAAAAGAGAGGTAAGGCAAAGAGGGAATTCATAGAAATTAAGCAAGTTTTGAGATAAAGATTTACCATCAGGAGGTTATTATGATGTAAATAGCAGGTAACTTCTTTATTTCTATAAGAGAAATAATGTGAATTTGTGCAGAAATATAGATGAGAATTTTAAATTAGGGGGCTTGATTAGAACAGATTGGTTAAGGTTATACAAATCCTTACCCCCAAGAAAATTCAGATCTGTTTAGGGAACTTTCTTCTCTAAATAGTTTCAGCCTGGCTTGCTTCCAGTCAGGGACAGCAGACATGGAGACTTGGATAAGAAGCCCACCTGCCCCCATTTTCTGGTTACACACAGGTAACCACCAGCTGGACTTACGTCACTCGCTGCCTGCCTGGCAACTTTGGCAGCTTTGATGGGGATCGCATCGTTTCTCAGGTCGTATCCCTTCTTGCTCAGGTCTTTCAAGTCTGCTTTGTACATATTCTGAAAGAAAAATGTCATTTGAAGATAACTCAGACCACGTGTAGAAAAGGCTTAACCCTCAGTGAGCGGCTGAGCCCACATGCACACCTCACTGATATTGTAGGCGTTGACTTTAGCCTGAATGAACTGGGGCACGTCCGCCGGCAGACTGTACTTGTGAATAATTTCCTCCCCTTTGACTTTGTAGGCAATCTGGAAGAGAAAAAAATGCATAAGCAAACAAAGTAGGGGATAGTCTTTAATGGCACAAGAGAATAATTTTGGAGCAGATCACATTGCACAGAGGAGTTTTTTTAATGAAAGACACTCTCTGTGCCTTCCCCACATTCCCCGGAAAATATTTGTAGGCATTTAAGATCTCCTATGCAATTGCACAGGGTATGATCTTAGTGCCTGTTAGCCTTGGCAAAAGTCCCTTGGTATGTGCTAAGAACCTCCAGACTAAGGTAGGGGGACCTACCTAAGAGCCCAGGAAAGTGACCCAAAGACAAAGTTAACCTGTAGACACTTTCCTGAGCATAGGAAAAGTAAATAGGGTGGGATTTACCAACTATCTATGTTATATTTTGTGGGCAGTGGGTGACTAAAGGGACTTAGGGGTAGTTTTTACTAAGCATGATTTTTGTCTTACCTCTGACTTTAAATATAACCCTTTCATATGATGTAGTGTCTATAATCACCTTCCTGATCTTTCCTAGAAATAGGCTTGTGTTTCTGGTTATCAAGAGAAGCCCCTCTCACCTTTTCCTTTGAGAGCAATGTCCAATCACTGAAATATGTATAATCCTCTAAAGATATGAATTAGGTGTGCTTTTTTAATGAAAACCTGGGGAATTATACAGTTGTTTATATAACTGAGTCTCTTTAGATTGCCTAATAAGTACAGGTGATCATTACATTTAGAATACAAATGTATTTGTATTAGTTAACATTTAAATACAGAGAGAATTAACACTTACATCACTCCTCTGGGCCTGGTTAATCTTAGACTGTACTATAATTGGAGCATCTTCAATCGAAGTAAACTTGAGAGTATCTGGATGTTGGCGATATTTTTTCTGTTTGACAAATTAAAAAGAGAAAGATAATAATAATTTCACCAAAGGCTAATAAATTAAAAAACTTTAAATTTATTTTGGAGGGACAAGAAATTTTCCTGATTTTAAAATGTAAAAATATTTGATTCTTTGTTGGCTTGGGTGAAAAAATGAATACAATACAAAAACCAACATTTAAAGAAATTGTTTTAATTTTGGATTGTTTGGGGCAGTACAGACCAATACAACTTTCAGGAATGACTTTATTCTCTTAATTTCTTGCTTATGATGTGAAAGAAGGCACTGTGAAAGCTCAGCAGAATCTCGGAACATCACAAAGTTTTCTAAAGGATTAACAGGAAAGCATGCAAGAGTATGGAGTATCTTTGCATGACACTAAACAAGCTCCCAGGAATGTCATTTTCCTTGTCACTCCATCAGCAACTGAAGTTTTCCAGTTGAGGGAGGAGGAATTGAGGAACTAGGGCAATAGCTATGGATTACTAATAAGAAAAGGAGGACTTTTGCTTTGGAAGCCTTAACGTGGTTAGTACATAAGTTATCACTAAAGTGCTGAGGAGACACAGGAGAGGGGCCATGGGGAAGATGTCTCAATTGGGAGCTGGCAACATCTAGCTACCCTTATTCCTATATTTTTCTCCTAGTTCTCTTCATTTTTCCATACTATACATCCCACTTTTGTGTATATAGTAGCATCCCTCTTTCAACTTCAGACTTCTGAAAACCACTAACCCAGAATTTTTTCTGAAAGATCTCTTGAGTAGATAAAGTGGTTTTCACCAAAAACAAACAGACGTACAAAACAATAAGAACAACAAAAACTTGGGTGTGGAAGACAACCCTCACTTAGCACCTCTGACCCTTCTTTATGTGGTCTAACTTCCTGGATGACGGATTCACCTGACAGCAGGGGGAATGTTCAATTGCTGTCAGAGAAGGAACTGCTTTAAGAGCCCCAAGATCATCTTTGTTTCTTCTTAGACTGAATAACAACATATATACTACTTCAAAGTCATCAAGAATATAGCATAAGGTAAAATAATACTTCAAAGAAAATTTCTATAATAGTCATTATATGCATAATTCACAATTGCCAAATATTGGAAAAAGTCCACATGCCCACTAACTGGACAATCAAAGTGTGATATAGCCGTGCAAAGGAATACTACTCTCACTAATAAAAAGGAAAATATGGGCTTCCCTGGTGGCGCAGTGGTTGGGAGTCCGCCTGCCGATGCAGGGGACACGGGTTCGTGCCCCGGTCCGGGGAGATCCCACATGCCGCGGAGCGGCTGGGCCCGTGAGCCATGGCCGCTGAGCCTGCGCGTCTGGAGCCTGTGCTCCGCAACGGGAGAGGCCACAACAGTGAGAGGTCCACGTACCGCAAAAAAAAAAAAAAAAAAAAAAAAAAAAAAGGAAAATATTACAGACACATGTAGAGATATGGACGAACCTCAAAAACATTGAGACATATGTCTGATACTGATACAAAAGAAATTTCTAGAAAAGGCAAAATTATAGAGGCAGAAAGCAGATCGGTGGTTGTCTGGGGTGGAAAATGGGAGTGGGAACTTTTTGGGGTGCTAGCAGCATCTTAAAATTCAATTGTGGGGCTTCCCTGGTGGCACAGTGGTTGAGAGTCTGCCTGCCGATGCAGGGGACACGGGTTCGTACCCCGGTCTGGGAAGATCCCACATGCCGCAGAGCGGCTGGGCCCCTGAGCCATGGCCGGGCCAATGAGCCATGGCTGCTGAGCCTGTGCGTCTGGAGCCTGTGCTTCGCAACGGGAGAGGCCACAACAGTGAGAGGCCCGCGTACCACAAAAAAAAAAAAAAATTCAATTGTGGGTCTGATATCACTGAGCCCCTGAATCTACGCCAGCAGCCAACCCCCTCCTGACTATTTTGAAGACAAAATATTTGAGTAGCCTCCATAACTTCAAGTATTCTCTTTTTCTTGCTGCTAAAACCATTCCTAACTAGTAGGGGGATCTCATGAAACCCAAGGCCAAAGTTGAAGCAACCTTGACCTAACCTCTTGATACCAACTGCATCCAACGACCTAACAGAGCTTGCAGTCCAACCTCCCTAGACCATGCTGATTTCACTCCTATATTGTGTATTTCATAATATACTACTCATTTTCTATCTTGCTTCTGAAAAATAAAGATGCATTTACCAGTTAAAAAAAATTCAGTTGTGGGGATGGCTATGCAACTATATGGATTTATTAAAACTTGTCAAGGGGTACACTTAAAATATGTGAATTTTTGTGGTATGCAAACTATACCTCGATAAAGCTGTTAAAAATATTTCTGTCATGAGTGGTTAACGTAAACGACTTTGGTGATGTGAAGAGGTATGATTATCTACCGAGATAATTCATGCACGTGATAAGTTGGGGTTTTTTTCCTCAGCAACAATACTAGAAAATGAAGTGGTAAAGGAGGCATTTCCCATGGTTTGGGAAGTTTTACCATGTCACATTCACAAATCTATCTCTGTGACACACAGAGATATGATGGCTTTACCTCATTCAGAATGTCTGAAGCTCGCTTTGCCTTTTCTATTTCTAAGGACCCAAAAGGTACCCAGCCGCAACCTTTCATCCAGCTATTGTAGTCAGCTTTGTATTGGACCTAAAACACCAAGAGAAAGATTACATTTCTTTTCTCAGCATCATCCTTCTTCGTAAAATCATTAACATTTTCCCCAAAATAATGCTTTTAAGTTTTCTGACCAGTTTCCTTATTCCATACGTTGAGGTTATTTTAAACATTTCCTTGGGGAAAGATTTTAACAGCCCTTAGGTTTGCACTGTTCTTTCTAGTTGGCATATGTTCTACTTCACCCTTATTTCCAAAGTATGTGGAATTATAATTCCAATCTGCTAAAATCAAAGCTGTATTTCAAAGAATAAATGAAATTGTTATATTTAGATCATCAAACGTGAGATGTTTGCTCACTAGAACATATTATGTATTATGTTTCTATGGTCAGATTATAACTGAAGGCCATAATGAAGGTGGATCATTTTACTCATTTTCTGATAAGACTTGATAGTAGTTATTTGTATTAAGTGTTTACACATATTGCCCTTCATGTGTAATTGTAAGCTTAGGAGTGTTTCTACATTGGCTAACAACACACTTTAATACAGCTGTATTCAATAATTTGCTTATGGAGAGCAGTTATCATTTGGAATTGGACCTATCTGGGAGACAGTTACTTGATGCTATTAAAATAATGACCTACTCCTGTTGTCTGGCTATAGGTGATACCTAAAACATGTACTCTAGATATAAAATTCAGATGATTGTTCTTTAGTGTGGGCCTTCTAACTGGAATGAAAAATCAAGAAACCATTGGTTCCTGCCTTTGAAAAACCTATGATCTATTTGGGAGGAAGAAACATAACAAAATGAAACAAATAAGATAATAATGCATAAAATAGAATTTTTAGTGATAAGAATGTAAAATTGTGCAGCTGCTATGGGAAAAAGTACAGCGATTCCTCAAAAAATTAAAAATAGAAATACCAAATCATCCAGAAATTCTACTTCTGGGTATATACTCGAAAGAATTGAAAGCAGGATCTTGAAGATATTCATACATCCATGTTCATTGTGGCATTCGTCACAATAGCCAGAAGGTGGAAGCAGCCCAAATGTTCACTGACAGATGAATGGATAACCCAAATGTATACACATAGAATGGAATAGAATTCAGCCTCAAAAAGGAAGAAAATTCTGACACATACTATAACATGGATGAACCTTGAGGACATTATGCTAAGTGAAATAAACCAGGCACAAAAGGACAAGCATTGCATTAATTCCATTGATACGAGGTCTTTAGAGTAGTCCAACTCACAGAGACGGAAAGTAGAAGGGTGGTTGACAGGGACTGAGGGGAAGAGGAAATGGGGAGCTGTTTAATGTGCAGAGAGTTGCATTTTTGCAAGACGAAAAAGTTCTGGAGATTGGTTGCACAACAATGGGAATGTAACTGCTGCTGAACTGTACAATCAAAACTGGTAAAGATGGCAAATATTATGTTATGTCTATTTTACCATTAAAAAAATAGAATTGTTAGGATAAAGTATTCAATTGTATAGCTCAGACAAATTAATTTGCCTAAAGAAGTTTTGATCTGCAGGGAAAAAAACCCAGCTATTATAAAAAGTAATGCTATAAATAATATATTCTATTTTCAGACAAGAAAGCAATCTACACAAAAAAGTATTGATAATGATGAATGTGATAATTATGATAATGGTGATAATGATAATAGTGAATGTTTACTGAGAATTCACCAGGGCCCAGCACCATGCTAAGAGTATTTTGAATGCATTTAAATAATGAAAACAATTCTTTTGTATTATTCCAATTTTGCAGGAGGACTCTAAACTCAGCAAGGCTGATCACTTTCCCAAAAGGAAACTGTGATGGGGTGCTTTTGCCAGACCCAGGCCTCTCTAACTCTGAGGGGTGTGCTCTCATAGAATCCCAAGGATCATTTTCCCATTACTACTTGCTACATACAGAAGACAATGCAGATACTTCTGAGAATTGCCAAAAAATCACTCAACTTAGAAATCCTTTTCAGTTTCTACCTTAAAAAGAGGGAATAGAGAAAATCTGGTTACTCACATCACTCTGCAGTGCATAAGCCTTCTTGGCAAGGTCCATGTTAATGCTGTCCAGCGGGTAGCTGTAATTGTGTAAGAGGTGCTTATAGTCGACATCACTGGCAATTGCCTGAGATTTCTTAGCTTGAGTCACTTGGAGCATATCAAGAGGTGCCGTGTAGATAGTTTTTGACTTTTCATAGTTTTTACGATATTCATGCTGTGAATAGGAAATTACCATTTATTAGCACAAACCTTCAATGGATTTCCAGAAAAGCACAGAGATCTCTCATAAACAACAAATACAAGACAGAGATTTTTTCCTTCTAGTTCGTTATTTTTTCCTAAAATTTGATCATATGTTTCATATCATTGAAACCGCCCCTCCCAAAATCATGGGCAGATGCATGGACAGATCTTCTCAAATCTTTGTTTAGATCAAAGAGGAACTGTCAGACAGCAGGAATGGGCCACAGCTTCTGATTCAGCCAGCTATTATTTTATTTTAAAACAGGGTTTTTCAAGGACCACTAGCAAGCATGATTTCTGCTAAGGTAATCTAACCTTGGAAGAGTCTTCCATTAAAGAAGTATTTTTTAAATTGTCAAAAATCATTTGACAATCATTTCATACTTCTGATTTTATAAAATGACTACTTCATAAACAGAGCTGTACACTTGACTTCTTGACCTTTCTAAAGTCATCTTTAAGTGAATAGTTACTGATTTTTCAACCTGACTATTCTACTTTGGACAACAGATAAGCCCCACTGAGAACCCCAGAGGTTTTTCCATACTAAGTTTAATTTTGGTAACAATTTAAAAGAAGTTTCAGATTTCAGCAGTTATAAGACCTCAAAGGAGAAAAATTTATGAAACTGACCCACTGAAGTAACCTTGGCCCTTATGTACAATGTTCTCATAAACCAAATGTCCTGACTGGCCTCAGAAGGCACTTTCATCGGTTGGTTTTCTGGAATGGTTAGACAGGGTGTTAATTAGGCCAAAGTCCCAGGTTCATCACGTCTGCTCACCAATTACCTTAAAAGAGAGAAAAATTCTGACCCAGAATTTTTCCTTTAGGAAGATTCTAAACCTATTATATCTCCCTATAATCACGTAAGCTCTAAAGACAGTGATCCAAGCTAGCAAGTATAGATGTGCATTATAAATCTCCTGCAGAAATTCCTTTTACAAATAATCCAATCTTTTGACTTTCTTAGGGAATATAGTCTTCTTTCTAAAACATCGTGGGTAGTCAGTTTCACAGAATAAATTCCTCTCTTAATTGTAAAATCTAGGCCCTGGTTTATGAAAATAAAATATGGAAACTTTATGATGGCATGCAAGAACACTGAAAAAAATAAAGACAGTTTGTCTTTATTAGAAATAAACGGATAAAGCAATGTTGCAATAGCAGTTGGTGTGTGGAAGTGTTTCTGACTAAATTGTTTTGACCCTTTTGTTCAAGTTCAGATAAGCTCACACATGCTGCACATATAAAAGGTTGTCAAAGTTCCAAATGGCTTTATTTTTATTTTTATCTATTAATTTATTTGGTCCCACCGTGTGGCCTGTGGGATCCCAGTTCCCCAGCCAGAGATGGAACCTGTGCCCCCCTGCAGTGGAAGCGCAGAGTCTTAACCACTGGACCGCCAGGGAATTCCCTACTGATTTATTTTTTTATTGAAGTATAGTTGATTTACAATATTAGTTTCAGGTGGACAGCATAGTAATTCAGTGTTTTTACAGATTATGCTCCATTAAAAGTTATTACAAGATAATGGCTATAATTCCCTGTGCTGTACAATATAACCTAATTGCTTATCTATTTTATGCATAACAGTTTGTGTCTCTTAATCCCATACCCCTATCTTGCCTCTCTCTCCTTCCCTCTCCCTACTGGTAACTATCAATTCAAGTTTGTTTCTATATCTGTGTCTGTCTCTGTTTTGTTATATACGTTCATTTGTTTTATTTTTTAGATTCCACATATCATACAGTACTTGTCTTTCTCCGTCTGACTTATTTTACAAGCATAATATTCTCTAGGTACATCCACACTGCTGCAAATGGCAGAATTTCACTCCTTTATGGCTGAGTGATACTCGATTGTATATATATACCACATATTCTTTATCCATTTATCTGTTGATGGATGCTTAGGTTGCTTCCGTATCTTGGCTATTGTAAATAATGCTGCTATGAATACTGGGGTACATGTATCTTTTTGAACTAGTGTTTTTGTCTTTTCTGGATATATGCCCAGGAGTGGAACTACTGGATCATATGGTAGCTCTATTTTTCGTTTTTTAAGGAACCTCCATACTGTTTTCCATAGTGGCTGCACCAATTTACACACCCACCAACAGTGTAGGAGGGTTCCCTTTTCTCTACATCCGTGCCAACATTTGCTATTGGTAGACTTTTGGATGATAGCCATTCTGACAGGTATGAGGTGATATCTCATTGTTGTTTTGATTTGTATTTCTCTAATAATTAGCAATGCTGAGCATCTTTTCATGAGACTGTCAGCCACCTGTATGCCTTCTTTGGAAAAATGTCTATTCAAGTCTTCTGCCCATTTTCTTTTTTGTTTTTGTTTTTTTTGATTGTTTGCTTTCTTGATACTGAGCTGCACGAGCCATTTATATAGTCTGGATGTTAACCCCTTCTTGGCCATATCATTTGCAAATATGTTCTATTTCATTCTTTTACATGTAGCTGTCCAGTTTTCCCAGCACCACTTATTGAAGACACTGTCTTTTCTCCATTGTATATTCTTGCCTCCTTTGTCATAGTTTAATTGACCATAGACGCGTGAGTTTAGTTCTGGGCTCTCTATTCTGTTCCACTGATCTCTGTGTCTGATTTTGTACAGGACCATGCTGTATTGATTTCTGTAGCTTTGTAATACAGTCTGAAGTTTGGAAGCATAATACCTCCAGCTTTGTTCTTTCTTCTCAAGATTGGTTTGGCTATTCAGGATCTACTGTGGTTCCATATACGTTTTAGAATTATTTGTTCTAGTTCTGTGAAAAATGTTATGGGTATTTTGATATGGATTGCATAACATCTGTAGATTTCTTTGGGTTGTATGGGCATTTTAACAACATTAATTCTTCTAATCCATGAGAATGGGATATCTTTCCATTGTTTTGTATCACCTTCAATTTTCTTCTTCTCAAGATTGCTTGGGCTATTCAGGGTCTTTTGTGGTTCCATATAAATTTTAGGATTATTTATTCTAGTTCTATGAAAAATGTCATGGGTGTTTTGATAGGAATTGAATTAAGCCTGTAGATTTCTTTGGGTAATATTGACATTTTAGCAATATTAATTATTCCAATCAATGAACATAGGATATATTTCCATTTACATGTATCACCTTCAATTTTCTTCATCAATGTCTTATAGTTTTCAGAGTACTGGTATTTTACCCCCTTTGTTAAATTTATTCCTATTTTACACTCCCATTTACCACTGCAAAAAAAAAGAATAAAATACCTAGGAATAAACCGACTCAGTATAAACAAACAAACAAACAAAAAACAACTAATACTAAACTTTCTTTGGGTTATTTGTATGGAAATATGTTAATATAAATGTTTCAGACATTACATGAAATTTCTAAAAATCTTGTATGTTCTGGTATAATGTTATAAGTCATAATTCTAGTTATTACTTTAAAATTATAACTCAGAAATAACTAAATTTCCTTGTTAATTGCATTATTATGAACTTTCATCAAATCTTTAACCATGGTCATTTTTAAGTCTTTTGTCATTTACAGACAGTTCTGGGTGTACTCTGATGCTTTTACAAAAATGTTCCTATAAAAGGATTTCATCTTCAAGGAATTCATGGAAAAGACTCTGACAAGTACAGGTTTCTGGTAACTGACTACACTGCTGAACTGAATGAATAAGCATTTTCAGAACTCTAATGGAAAACTGATGTATCCATAAAAGTGCTAACAAAAGATCAAGATGAAAAAAAATTAATTACATGGGACTGAGTGAACTGATGAGGATGATTATAATTTTTGTGACTTTCTGTTTGAATTTAAAAAAATTTATTCCTATTCTTTTTGATGCAATTTTAAATGTGGCTTTTTTTTTTACTTTCTGATAGTTCATTATTAGTGTATAGAAAAGCAACAGATTTCTGTATATTAATCTTGTATCCTTAAACTTTACTAAATTCATTTATTAGTTCTGATTGTTTTTGGGTGCAGACTTTAGGGTTTTCTATATAAAGTATCATGTCATCTACAAATAGTGACAATTTTACTTCTTCCCTTCCAATATGGATGCTTTTTATTATTTTTTTAATAATTTATTTTTTCTGATTGCTGTGGCCAGGACTCCCAATACTATGTTAAATAGACGTGGAAAGAGTGGGCATCCTTGCTTGTTCCTGAATTTAGAGGGAAGGTTTTCAGCTTTTCATCACTGAGTGTGATGTTAGCTGTGGGTTTGTCATAAATGGCTTTTATTTGTTGAGATATGTTCCCTCTATACCCACTTTGATGAGTTTTTATCATGAATGGATATTGAATTTTGTCAAATGTTTTTTCTACATCTGTTGAGATGGTCATGTGATCTTTATCCTTCCTTTTGTTAATGTGGTGAATCACATTGATTTGTAAATATTAAACCATCCTGCCTCCCTGGAATAAATCCAACTCAATTATGGTATATGATCCTTTTTATATACTGTTGGATTCAGTTTGCTAATATTTTGTTGAGGAGATTTGCATCTATACTTAAAGATATTGGTCTGTATTTTTTTCTAGTATCTTCTTCTGGTTTTGATATTAGGGTAATTGTGGCCTCACAGAATGAACTTGGGAGTGTTCCATCTTCTTCAATTTTTTGGAATAGTTTGAGAAGGATAGGTATTAGTTCTTTTTTATATGTTTGGTAGAATTCACCTGTGAAGCCGTCTGGTCCTAGATTTTTGTTTGCTTGCATTTTTTTTTAATGCAAATTCAATTTCAGTACTAGCGATTGGTCTGTTCAAATATCTGTTTCTTCTTGATTCCGTTTTGGCAAGTTGTATGTTTCTAGAAATTTGTCCATTTCTTCGAGGTTGTCCAATTTGTTAGCTTATAACTGTTCATAGTATTATAATTTTTGTTTCTCTGTGGTATTGGTTGTTATTTGTCCCTTTCATTTCTTATTTATTTGGGTCCTCTCTTTTCTTCTTGGTGATCTTGGCTTTATCAGTTTTTTTCTCTTTTCAAAATAACAGCTCTTGGTTTCATTGATCTTTTCTATTGTTTTATTAAATTTTCATTTTATTTATTTCCTATCTTTATGATTTTCTTCCTTCTGCTGACTTTGGGTTTTGTTTGTTCTTCTTTTTCCAATTCTTTTAGGTGGTAGATTGGGTTATTTATTTGAGATTTGTCTTGTTCTTGAGGAAGGCCTATATCGCTATAAACTTCCCTCTTCAAACTTCTTTTGCTGTATTCCATAGATTTTGGAGTGTTGTTTCCATTTTCATTTGTCTTGAGGTATTTTCTGATTTCCTCTTTGATTCCTTCATCGACTCACTGGTTTTTTGTTTTTTTGTTTTTTTTTTTTGCAGTATGCAGGCTTCTCACTGTTGTGGCCTCTCCCATTGCAGAGCATAGGCTCCGGACACGCAGGCTCAGCAGCCATGGCTCACGGGCCTAGCCACTCCGCGGCATGTGGGATCCTCCCGGACCGGGTCATGAACTCGTGTCCCCTGCATTGGCAGGCGGACCCTCAACCACTGCGCCACCAGGGAAGCCTGACTCACTGTTTTTTTAGTGGCATGTTGTTTAGTCCCAAATGGCTTTAAAAGACTCTTTTTTAAAGCGATGTGTGCTCTGTATCTGCAGCTTGATTTTAGCCTGAATATTATTTGAGAATGACTCATCATTGACTATCCCTTTTGGTTGCCAACATGAATCAATTAACAAGTACTTATTGAACACTTATTATGCACTTAATAACTTAGTGTTCTAATGGGTTCTGTGGTAGGGTAAAAACCAAAGATAAACATACACGTGCTGTCAATGGGAGCTATAACTTTCTTGAGTTGAGACAAAATAAGGAACTGGTGAAGAAGATAGTATTATGTATGTGAGCACTGTATACTGACTGTATATAATCACACTGTATCTAATTCAGTGTGAATTTACTAGAGAAAATAACTGAATAAGACGTTTAAAGTGCTATATGACTATATAGTAAATGTGAAATGATTTAAAGAAGGTTTAATAGCTCACAATATGAACACGTGGTTAAAGTGAAGCTAAATGATACAAACACCCTTCTCTTTCACCATGAAAAGCTAATATTTGCAAGCTATGTTGAACATTCTTACCACTTTTAAGGGATTCTCCAAACATTTTAAAACACAGTGTATATTGCAATTTTCAATAGTATATGTTTGCCTCTCTATGGTAAGAATTTTAACTGGAAGATGATAGATATCCTAAAGGCTATCCTTAGGGAGTCCATGAATTCTCTATGAAAGTCAGGCAAAAGATGTGAAAAAAACTCCATTTCCCTAAAGAGATGGACCAGATCTTTTATCAGATTCTCAACGGGGCCTATAATTAATGGAATCTTAGACTTAGGCCAATACTAATTACTAAAGTCAGTAAAGAGCAATGTTAGCTATACTAAGATTTTTATCTCTGACTCATGATTTTCTTCCAAAATAAAGTCACTTTTTAAACCACAGTTTTAAGTTACTTTTGAATTAGAAAATATGAAAACATCTTAATGTTTTCCAAAAGGTGTTGAGAATTACAATCAATATTCTACTAAATATGAAAACAGGTTTTTTCAAAGTGAAATGAAGATCAAGTACAAATCATTAATTTCTCTCCTCAAACATGAGAGGTGCAAGAGTCTGGGGAATCACTACTTCTAAAGTTGTCCTCAGCAGTTCATTGTTGTGAACCTGAGAGAGCCCATGGATATGGAATCTTTTTACACCATTACCCTTGGGCATGTTGACTGGGACACAATCTTGAAAACAAGACAGATTCACAAAAGCACTCACATCACTCTGGTTTTTGGCCGTCTTCAAAGAGTGCAGCATCTTGGGATCATCGTCAATGCTGAGGGCTCCAATCATCTTTCCTTTGCTTTTCTCATAGTCTTTCTTGTACATCACCTGCAAAGACATCACACGTGCCAGATCTCACTCATCAGGAAGATCGCTGAGGCCCCCCCCTGTCCAGGTGCCCAGGCCATACTCACATCGCTAGAGTTCCTGGTATTGGCTTTGGCTGCCAGCAGGGGAATGGCATCCACCTTAATGTTAAACTTCTTAGCTTTGGTCTTCTCCCAGTCATACTTATAAGCATTCTGGACAGAAAAATTTTAGCAGAGGAATGGGCAAAAGTAATATGCATGTTATCACACTTTAAAGACTAGAGGGTAACCCAATACCTTGTCTTAATATAAAAAGACCATTTTCTTTGTTTAAGAAATTGTGCATAGGGCTTCCCTGGTGGCGCAGTGGTTGAGAGTCCGCCTGGCGATGCAGGGGACATGGGTTCGTGCCCCGGTCCGGGAAGATCCCACATGCCGCAGAGCGGCTGGGCCCATGAGCCATGGCCGCTGAGCCTGAGCGTCCGGAGCCTGTGCTCCGCAAAGGGAGAGGCCACAGCAGTGAGAGGCCCACGTACCGCAAAAAAAAAATAATAAAAAAAAAAAGAAATTGTGCATATTTTAGATAATTCTCCTCAAGATGAATCTTCCAATTCTCTAAGATTAAGTTTCTCTACTCTCCATGAGAATATTGTATTATGTTAACTTCATTCTAGTTATCATACTAATATTTGATTCCTAACACTGAATATTTTATAGAGTGGCACAAATATTCTATAGTTAACTTACTTTGTATTATATAAAGGCACCATTTTCATTTGATCTCAAAGTCCTCTGGAAAGGTTATTTCACGAATCATTGCAATACTCATTGATGCTGGATAGTTTTAGTACTTATTTAAAGAATTGTTGAAGAAATTGAAACCCTCAAGGGTAATTTGACTTTTCTATAAAATTATTTAGTTTGGAAATGAAAGATAGCAATGGATACCTGGCCTTATGCCTTTTGAATACCCTATATCTTTGTTAGTGCAAGTTCTCTTACATGTAGAAATAAGTATCATTTGTGTGAAAGAAGGGACTTTACATGCCTGGGGAGTAAACAAAATGAAACTATCTTAAAATATGAGGTTCTGAAAGAAAATTATAGTATAGTATAAAAGGATATATGGCTAAAAGAGCTTACATTAAGATTTGCAATTAAACATACATGAACAGTGGTATTTTGAGGGTTGGTTAAAATATATTAAGATTGTCTCATTGTATAAAGCTACTTATAAGATCGCTACACACATTTTATAAGGTGAGTTTAAAGTTACCCTGGCAGGGGCATAGGGACACAATACAAATGTTAACTGTTATTCCCATCTTTAACACTGAAATATTTATTCAATGAGGCAATTCAAAAATAAAAGCATAGTTGTCAGTATAACACACGGCATAGTGCATGAGGAACTCACGTCACTCAGGTTATAGGCGTTGACTTTGTGCTGGATAAAGGCAGGAGTATCTGGAGGTATATGGCACTTGAACTTTTCGTTTTCATGTTTTGCTTTGTAATTTAGCTGAGAGCAAGAGAGAGAGAGAAAATGAGCCATTTAGTTCTCAATTCAGAAGAAGATTGCTCCAAAATGCAAAAGAAAAAAAAAATATTGGGTGGTACATTTCATGAGATAAAATGTAAAATACATTTTGTTAAATAACAACTGACAGAGTCGTTACGATCAAAAGAGAAATCCACCTGGAGGGGTGTGATAGGGAGGGTGGGAGGGAGACGCAAGAGGGAAGAGATATGGGAACATATGTATATGTATAACTGATTCACTTTGTTATAAAGCAGAAACTAACACACCATTGTAAAGCAATTATACCCCAATAAAGATGTTAAAAAAAAAAAAAAAGAAAAAGAGAAATCCAGATCTAGGGTGGGCCACTCTGCCTTACTGACACTGCGTGGAGGATAGTTGACAGCTGTTATCATATCTGTCACCATGGTAGGGCCCTAATGGAAAGAGGTGGCACTTTCATACGTGGGAGCTCCCCTCTTTATATATCACAATTGGTCCTGTAGGTTCTGAGAGTGACAGCCTTTCTTCCTTTCTGCTGTCAATGCTCAACCACTGGAAAATCTTTTCTAACAAATCTGGTTATGTCCCCTCACATGCATTATGGTTTGTGGATACTCTAACTGAAGCCTTCATTTCTGGCCATAATCTACTGAGGTTACTTTTATTTTTCATTTTTTTATTTCAACACAAGTTTGGAAATTCACACTGAAAATTTATATGATAAAATGTATCTCAAAGACTATTTCCTAAAAACTTATTTGAGAGACAGAGAAATCCCATGTACTGAATACCCGCTCTGGGCCAGGATGTGTACTATGCGCGTATCTTCTTTCACAATCTTCAAAACCACCACAAATTATCAAAGGGAACTATGAGGTATGGAGAGGTTAAACAACTTTCCTAGGCCCCAGGTCATAAATGACAGAGCTGGAATTTGAATCCTGTTCTCTCTGACTCAGAAACTCATGTTCTTTCCAGCGCATTAAGCTACGTTAGCTTCCCTTGCAGAGCTCTTTTACTATAATTGTTATCCACCCAAGAAGATGTAAGGTAACTAAATAGGAAAGTATTTTAGGTGATTACAAATATATACAAGTTAAACTTGTTAAAAGTTACGTAGCCTTTTTTATAAATGTGACAAGTCACTGGATTTCACGTATAGAGTTATGATATGCTATCCCTCATAACTGGATTTCTTGGATATTTAGGGGAACTTACATCACTCAGCTGTTTGGAATTGACTTGGGCTTGCACCAGAACAGGAGAGTCGGTGACCTGAGTGAATTTTGTCTTATCTGGGTGGACTTTGTAGGTGTACTGTGGGGGAAAGAGAATCACGTTTAGTAGTATCACTTGTCAAATCCGAGTTGGCCTAAAGGCCAAGCAAGCAGAACCCCATCCCCCAAAAGAAAAGAAACTTTCAGTAAGCAAAATGCATTTTTTCTAATTAGACTGCAGTTTCTTTGAGAGATGCTCTTACATCTATATAGGAAACTTTCCCATATCTACAGATTCCTGATTACTTTTCTTTGGGAAAATGAGCTAGAATGAGCGCTTGAGACATGTGGGTGACAACAGGGAAAAATAAATTGTGTTTCTTACAGACTCCTTGCTTACATTTGTTTGCAAAAGTGTCAAAATATTAAACACATCTTGATCACTAGATACTGTGGAGGGTGGTAACATTCACAGTTTATACTACAGACTTACATCTTTACACTTATCTAGTTTCTTGATTGCTTCATATTCTTGAGTTATGGTCTGGGGGAAGAAGCCTTTGCCTCTGTCCTCTTCATATTCTGCTTTGTAGTTTTTCTATGAGGAAAAGAAATCAGATATAAGGATGCAACCAGTGTATTCATGCCCTAAAAATGTGTTATTTGGGAAGTCAAACAATTGCCTTAGGACTTACATCACTGTTCTGAGCTGAGACTTTCATGCAGTGTGTATGATATGGATCCTCAAAGCTGCCTACATAATGTCCCAAAATATTCTTTAAGTAGGAATCTTTATATTTAGTCTGAAAGACAAAACATATTTCATTTGTTTATTGGCAAAGTGATGGGTCTTTGATTTAACAGAGGAAATGACCATGGGGTGGCTTACATCACTACTGAAGTTCTGCAGAACTGTATCGAGCTTAAATTTGGGGGTCTCACAGTAATTTATGCTCTTTGCCTTTGTCTTTTCATAGTTTTCCTTGTACAGTTTCTGTCAAAGAAAAAAAAATCAGTTACAGTAGATTCCTGTCACTCCCACCCCGATTATTATACTTGTATTTTCCAACACTAAACAAAGGAAGAAGAAAAAAGATATTACCTGTCAACTGTCTAAAAACTGACAATCAAACATTGGAGTGTCATAAATGATAAACCTTTTCTATTAGCTATTATTGTGAAGCCTAAGTTTTTAATATTCTCCAAAAAATTAAGAAACCACTATACTGCCTCAGACCAAGACCTTAGTTGTAGAGGTTCTTGCGTATCTGAATTGCTGCCTTTTAGACCTCCCAACTCAATACTCTTCTCTCACTAGTGATGCCCCAATAAACAGGAATACTCTGAGCAACAGCAAATTTTTCATTTTTTTTAAACAAACCTTCATGGAAAAAGTCTAGCACACAGAGAAATACGCACTCTTCCTCTTTCCACCAAGGAAAAAAATCCCTTATCATACGAACAGACAGTACACCTTAAAAATAAGGTATATACAAGAGTCTACTAACTCCTCTTCTCTGCTAGGATTTATCTTTAGCTCTAAAAGTTACTGGATTTTACAGTGCAAAACATGATTTTTTCATGTTCGGTTTTGAAATTGTAAATAGTGCTATTCATTTTCAATATTTTTATATTGCTGTCTTTTTCAACAAAATGGATTTGAACTTCAGTTCTTATACGTTTGATAAAGATGACCTTCATTTAGGAAGCAGGCGATGTGCTTTGCATTGATTTCCCAGTAGAGCTATTTGAACAGATCCATTTACATCCTCTCACCTGCCACTCCACTTGCCCCACTCCTCAGTCACATGTACACATTTCTGTGGTGCTGAATTCAAGGCACAAAGAAAAGACAACTAACTCACACAGAGAGCTACATATAATCCTCAAATACTGGAAAACTTAATACTGCCTAACCAAAAGGGAAAAACTCAACTGATCTTTTGTTCAGTCTCTTTATATATTGATATATAATCAAAGTGGTCTTGGGCTGTTAGTCTTTTAATGCCAGGCCCAGTTCTCACTTATCTAATCTATTTGAAACCTAATGGATTAGACAAGCTCTTAATATTCCACAAGTAGAAATTGCTCTGAAGACTTAGGGAGCCATCTTTTAAGTTCTGCTATCTGCAGATGATGGTTTCTGGGGCCAAGACCTGAGCAGAAAATGGCAGAGTCTGGGGAGAGAAGTTGTGAAACACAGGAACTTTTCCTTCTTCTAGCAGCAGGCTTGAAGAGCACAAGGATAGGGCACTAAGTGGCTTCGTCTTTCTCTCCTCCCCTTTCAAAGTCTCCTTCTGCCTCTGTCAGAATCACAACGTAACTCCTACAATGTACTCTTTGCCCACACAAAGGCATAGGCTCCTGGAGCTTATAAGCAAATGAGGATTTCCCTGCCTGCTGAACTAAGTCCACAGGCTCCCCAAATTGACACACATCATACTCAGAGGCACTAATGCCTTCCTGTGGTTAGACAGCTCCAGGGAAACTGTTACACCATAATCTTAAAGTATTTGTAAAGTTCTATTTGCATTTATTCATTATAGAAGGAGAGAAGTTTCATCTCTCTTGCTGCTAAGGTTAAAAACACACTTTTGACAAGAATATACTTACATCGCTTAGGGCAACTCCTGCCGCCTTCAGCTGCCTAAGCAGTGGGTTTTCTGAAGCAGGAAGTACATTATAATCTGCTTTTCCTTTATTCTTTTCATAGTCTTCTTTGTATTTTACCTGTAGGAGTGAAATAAAGTGATAAAGTAACTCTCCAGGTTATTTTTGCTCTCGTCTCTATTACAGATATTATGACATAGCTCCACAAATCGATTTTCTCTTTAGAAAAATGGCAGCTTGACATTTCATAAACAAAATATTCATAGTAACTTATGACAGCAGCAGGGAAACTGCATACATTTTCAGGATATCTTTTCTTCTCATTCATTTATTCATTCAAAAATATCCATAGGGCATTGATTACGTTCCTGGCCCTGGGACAGATACAAGAAAGAGTAACACATGGTCCCTGACCTCAGAGAGAGAGGGAGGGAAGGTGGGGGGCAGGGGGAGAGAAATAATAAAAGATGCACATCATAATAACGGTAGTACATCATGCCCCAGATACCTGCTGCTCCAGAACCCTCATTCATCTCTTAACCTCCACCTGCCTATGTGCCAACACATTTTCAAAGAAAAAAGCTGGAAGCTTCATGCCTCATCCGTGACTATGTGTGTGAGCACATGTGTATTTAATGTACACGCGGGAGGAAGAGGAAGGGGCTGGGGCTAGATGAATGCTGGCAACCTCATCTTCTCCTTCTGCACCCCCTGCTTTGCACCTTCAATTCCAGCTATGACAGAAGCTTTAAGTGAGGGCACAAAAGCCCCCTTCAGGCGCATGTCCAAAGGGAAGAAAACAAGAAACTGGTCCTAATCTTGACCATGATCTCCAGTGCCAGCTATTAGTTCAAGCAATGTAATGTGAGAATATAGACAAGTTGAGGGAATCCTAGATAATCTGCCAACATTTAAGAACCTCAGAAACAAATACAATCATCTTGGTATCCAAAGGCAGGAGATACACTCTGAAACACAGATGCACCACCCCCTAGAGCCCAAACAGGGGACTCGCAGGGGGTGTTCTACAGGAGTGGACGATATAGATAACCTCTCTATCTTATAGAATTATCTAGTTCCTTGAACAATGGAAACAACCAGAAAGGAAATTTCACAAACCCTACTATCCGCCTATCTGCATCTTGGATTCGCAACCTCCTCTCCTGTTTCTGGGGAAGCCATCCCCTCCTCTTAAATGCCAGGTCCCTTCCCCTTTCCCCTATTCTAGGACAACACTCCAGCCACTTTCTTCCCCCGGCCCTCAACATCATCACATTTTCCCACTACACTGGATTTTTCTTCTATCAGCATAGAAACATGGTATTTTTGTCTCCTACCTAAAAAAATATCCTCTTCACCTACTTATCCATCAGCTACTACCCCTTTTTCTTCTTTTCTTTTCAGGAAAATACTTTGGAAGAGTGGAGTACACTCATATTCTATGTCTCTCTTTTCATTCACTCACAAACCCTCTCTAAGCAGATTCAACCAAATTGCTCTTATTAAGTTCACCAGAGACCATACATTGATAAATCCACTTCAGAAACATTTGACACAGTTGCTCACTCCCTTCCTTCTTCACCTGCTTCCCAAGACATCACTTTCTCCTAATTTTGCTCCAATCCCATCTCACTGATGTCTTCACATGGAAGCACTCCAGAGTTCAGTCCTTAGAGTTTTGTCTACACTTGCTTCCTTGATGGCCTCCAGTCTTATGACATTAAATACAGTCCATATGCTACTGATGCCCAAATTTATACAGCCTTCCCAGATATCTCTCCTGAAACTTCAGACCCATGTAATCAAATGCCCACTTGACATTTCCACTTAGGTGTCTCAAAGGCATCTCAAATTTTACATATCTGAAGAGCTCAGGTCTCCCCTCTAAAAAGAAATTACCTACTCCTTCCACTATCTTCCCTATCTTGACAAAGGGAAACCTCATCCACCTAGTTGCTTAGACCAAAACTTTTCTCTCATATCCCACATCCAACCCATCAGCAAATCAGGTCAGCTTTACTTTCAAAATACTTCTCATCACTTTCTGTGCTACCCTCCTGGTCCAAAATATCACTGTCTTGCACCTGGATACTGAAATAGCCTCCTAAGTGATGTGATTTTTCTGCTTTCACTGCTCCAGCAGAGCCAGCACCAGGGTTAGAATCAAGTCTGATTGGCTTTGAACATATTGCTCTTTCTAGTGCTTTAGAATGCCTAGGAGTAGACTATTTACCAAAGTCACTCTATAGAGTATATGAGCAGATCCATGGATTCAAGTATCTTGTCTGTGACTATATTTTCACCAGTTAGTAGGAAAATAGAAAAATGATGGTAGTTGTAAGTGTGAAGTGTCTATATGCATACAAGGCTGCCAGTTGCTTTTTCTTGAGAAATTCTTTTGTCCTTTCTACTTCTGGGTATCAGAACGTCCTTTAGTCTAAGAAAGGCTGAAGATGGTAATTGAGTATTGTGAATTCTCCTACATGGCAATTTTTTAAAAAAAAATTTGGTAGCCCTATTGTAATCCCAAAGTATTTTTCTTATTGTTCCCCTAAGAACCTTTTTTTCCCCTTTATATACAAAAGTAAGAGTTGTAAGAAATTCACCCACACTGAGACCATCAAGATAAAAGAGAGAATGTCCCCATACCTTGCTAGTTGCCACCCCAGCTTGTTTATTCATTTTGTACTCTGGTGTTTCAGTCTGCATGAAGTAGATCTGGTCTTTCATATTCTCAAAGGCTTCCTGGTATTTCCTCTGTAAGACATTAAACATGCTGGAGAACTGCTGAGGGAACAAACTACATAAATATTTTATACGCGAGGACAGAGGCCATTTGGAGATGTTACCCAAAGCCATGCTCCTCTTAGCTTCTGCAGGTCAGATTATAATTATAGAATGTGGTGCCATCACAAAAACCATTAGCAACTTAACAGAGACTTGGGAAAATTATAATAGGCTGAAAGACAACTTCAAATAAGGAGCTCTCAAAGGCCAGAGGCAGAGAACTTAAGAGAAGAGAAAAAGGGGACTTATGTTTTCCAGGGAGGAGAATCTAGGAAGAAACTAATCAGTTTCATAAATGTACTGTTCGAGTGCCCAGACACAGAATAAACTTAAAAGGGCCCCTTTCACCTGTACTCACTTTGAAACCATATTGTTCCTATGAAAACCGAGGCAAGAATAATGGAATCCAATAAAAACAGCATTTCTCAAAAGGAAGGCAAGATTGTGGAATTCCTTTCTAAATAGGAACACTACACAGGTCTTACCCCCAAGAAGAGGTGCCCAGATTCAAATGTTCCAGTACCATTGCTGGAGCAGCAGGTGGCTAGAAGTCATACAGGAAAGGGTCACCCTCTCAACCCAAGGACATCTGGCAATCCATTCCTACTTACTGTGCTGATGTTATTAGCATTCATTCTGGCGGTTGCAACTTCAAAGCAAGGTGTCTCACTCCATTTGCCTTTGATTTTATTTTCATAGTCTTCCTTGTATTTTTGCTAGGATAAAAAAAACAAGAAAGAAAGAAAATAAGAGAAGCAAAATCTGGGAATTGCCAAATAAAGCAGCTAATTAAGTGGTAGTGGTTGGCTTTTAAAAATATCTTGACCAGGCCCTTCCTGGGTACTTAACAGATGTCTTCAAATCTCCCAGTATAGTGTCAATTTACCCAAAAGAAGGTTGGGTGTGGGGGATAGAGGTATCAATCCCCGCTTTGCTGAGTTTAGAGACTTAGTTCATTGAGAACTCACACATGGTCCCTGATGTTTGAGGGAAGAGAGAGTTGGATGCATCTTCCTTCTATAATTCATAGTTATAATAAAACCACTCAACCCCAGATTTTCATGCCCGATGAACTTTGCCATTAATTTCTGAGCTTTACCAAAACTCCTAGTTATCCAGAAAGCAACACCACAACAAAATTTGGCATGAAGGCCAATGAATAAGACTTCCTGGTTTAGACTTAAAGAAATTTTAATGAGAACTGACAAGTAATTAAAAAATTGAACTGCTGTCCCATATTAACTCACAAACACCACACCACCTGAATCTTAGGCTGTGAGCTCCTTGGAAAGAGGAATTGTATCTTTTTCATTTTTGAATCCTCCGGATCTAACACAAAATGCAGCATGCAGAAGTTACCACATAAATGTATGCTCAACTATGTTAAATTGAACCTAGTCCATGATATATTGACTACCTTGGCTTGAATGTTCTTGGAATCGAATTAACCCCAAATTTGGGACATGAGCCCGAGCCAGAGCTGGGTTAGAGCAATTTCCCCTCCTTTGCTCAATAGAATGTGTCCACAGACATTACCAGGGGGTCTCAAAGTGTTTGCCTGCCTATACCCCCACCACACTCTTCAAAGAAAAAGAAAGTCATTTTCTGTTACACCTTTAAAGAACAAGTACCAAGGGTGAGTGATACGCAAAGCCAGAGAATTTGAGTTATAGGAAGCCCAGCCCTCTCTCTAACACCCTATATCCTTTCTTCTCAAAAGGTTAACATTCTAGATCCCAGTTTCTCCTTTCAGGTCCAGACCTAGTGTCAACTGGAAATTCCAACCTGAAATCTTATATCTTTCCTATCACGAGTCTGTAAGAAAGCAGAGAAGCAGGCACAGAGAAGCTAACTAAAGGGACTTCCCAGTGTTTCTTACAGAACCCCCTGTAACAACCCCAGCTGGTTGTAGTAGGCATGGTGTACACAAACAGCCCTGCCTGCCTACCCATCTCTACAAAACGCGCTGAGCCAGGAGGAGGTGCTGGCATGTACTTGATGGCTTTGGCCAAAGACAAAGGTGAGAGACTTGATTCTGAAAGGTACAGTAAGGAAGGATGGTAAACAGAATGTAATGGCAATATAATCATTACAGATATGTGTTCCTTATGTTAAAATCTGAACTGGAGGCTGTAAGACAAAGGGATGGAGCTGGGAGACATAATCTGACAAGGAAATGCTAAGAAATTACAGCACGAAAGGGAGTAGATAAAGGAGATTTTACGTTTTTGGAGAGAAAGGAAATGATACTGAAACATGGGTCAAAGCAGCTTAAGAGTGAGGAAAACTTCAAAAGAAAGGCAGCAAGTCCCACATCTAAGTCACCCCTGGCAGCCCTACACCTCTCTTACTGGATGGTTTGTTGTTGGATGGACTGCTACCCATCACAAGCACTTCTTCCCAATTATTATTGGGACTATTATATTGGGGCTATTATTATTTGACTATTATTTTGGATGCACAACAGCCATTTAGAAGTTGGAAATCTGGATGAGACTGGGATGAATAACTATCACCATGGCTGAATCTAAATGACCTTCATCCACAGCCCTCCTCCCCTTGGATCATATTGTTATTCCACAAAGCAAACCCAGTTGTAGCAATGCTTTCAAAGTACCCAATTCTGTCTCTGCATCCAGCAGACTGCTGCAATCCAATAGGCATATAATCCAAGCCACCATTGTAATGTTAAGTTTTCTAGTAGCCATACTTTAAAATGTAAAAAAGGAACAGGTGGGAAATTAATTTTAATAATATATTTTACTTAAGCCAATAGATGCCAAATATTGTCATTTCAACATAATATAAAATAATTAATGAGCTATTTTACCTTTTGTCATACCAAGTGTCCAAGATCCAAGATCTAGTGTATATTTCACACATATAGGACTCAGTTCATACCCTCACATTTCAAGTGCTCAATAGTCACATGTGTCTGGTGGCTACTCTCTTAAAAGTGCAGCTCTACAACCCAAGTGTCCATCGACAGATGAATGGATAAAGATGTGGCACGTATATACAATGGAATATTACTCAGCCATAAAAAGGAAAGAAACTAAGTTATTTGTAGTGAGGTGGATGGACCTAGAGACTGTCATACAGAGTGAAGTAAGTCAGAAAGAGAAAAACAAATACCGTATGCTAACACACATATATAGAATCTAAAAAAAAAGAAAAAGAAAAAAATGAAAATTGTAAGAACCTAGGGGCAAGACGGGATAAAGATGCAGACCTACTAGAGAATGCACTTGAGGATACGGGGAGGGGAAGGGTAAGCTGGGACAAAGTGAGAGAGTTGCATGGACATATATACACTACCAAACGTAAAATAGCTAGCTAGTGGGAAGCAGCCGCATAGCACAGGGAGATCAGCTCAGCACTTTGTGACCACCTAGAGGGGTGGGATAGGGAGGGTGGGAGGGAGACGCAAGACAGAGGGGATATGGGGATTTATGTATACATATAGCTAATTCACTTTGTTATAAAGCAGAAACTAACACACCATTGTAAAGCAATTATACTCCAATAAAGATGTTAAAAAAAAAAAAGAGTGCAGCTCTAGACTAACTGGCAAGCCTAAATTAGTGGAGAGACTGATTATAGGAGTTTGAAATAGATTTTTTTTTTAAATCACTTTCAAGTACCCACCCTGCATACTCAAATGAGGTAAAAGAATGTTGCAAATATTAAAAATAGATTCATTTTTCTTTCTAAATGACTACTTGAAAGCCATTTTTTATTTTTCTCCCCCCCTCCAAAATAAATAAATAACCATCCTTCTCTCTAACTGTCCTTCTCTCCAATCTTATTTACAGTAGCAACACTTTCAGGAGGCCATCTCTTTGTGAATAGTTAGTTCTAAAGTTAATATCTGCTTAGCCCTGCCTGGGCAAAATTTCAGGTTCACGGTATTCCTATCAGTGAAAATTTACTGTACTTAGATCTTTTATCCAAATAGCCCTTGGTTACACCAGTAGGTAATCTGCAATGTCAGACACTAAAAAATATTGCTGAATAGACTTCATCATCTGTAATCTCCTTCCTTCTCCTTTACTGGAGACATAATTTCCCCCAAAATACTTAAACAAGATAGAAATCATGAGGTCCCATCACAATTCAAGCAGAAGACCAAACTGACAGTCAACTCCACAGAGGGCAAAGGAAAGTATTTAAAAGCAGCAGTATCCCAGAAGAAAGTGGCCTGATTTGGGCCAAATTAAAATGGGAATTTAGGGGCTTCCCTGGTGGCGCAGTGGTTGAGAGTCCGCCTGCCGATGCAGGGGACACGGGTTTGTGCCCCGGTCTGGGAGGATCCCACATGTCGCGGAGCGGCTGGTCCCGTGAGCCATGGCTGCTGGGCCTGCGCGTCCGGAGCCTGTGCTCCGCAACGGGAGGGGCCACAGCAGTGAGAGGCCCACATACCGCAAAAAACAAAAAACAAAAACAAAACAAATAAAATGGTAATTTAGCATGGATCTATTCATCAGTTGAACATCTGTTTCTCTGCATTCCCTGTCAGGGCTGCATTCCTCAGAGCTAGTTTACCAGACTAAATACAGACAGAGTAAGCTGTTTGCCAGGGCCTTAAAAATTATGAGGTGCACTTCCCAGGGCTGTCTAACCAAACTACATCTGAGAGACCACTCATGCACTCTTACTTTCTCCAAGTCTGACTCTGAGCATAAAACTATACAGGGTCTGCACTGAATTAAAACAATCAGATCCTTTGTGGAAATTTGCAGTTACTTGGTTACTCTGTTAGTATCCCTCTCATAAGTCAAAATGTCAAAGGACATCAGGACATGGGTTCTGTTCTCAAAACACTTTCCCATGTATCAATCACTGAGTCATCAAGCTGGCTGAGTATTTATTAACATGGTTCCACGGTGTTAATGGATGTGTTTCTTTAGCTGTAGAGTTTTCCGGTCATATACACAAATACTCTTAGTGTTTGTGTTGCATTTTTAGGTTTAACCTTAGTTACTTTCTCTGATGGCTGAGATTATTCAGCAGAGTTTTCAAGGGAAACATTGTCCCAGCCCCATTTACTCACCTTGCTCACTTGATTGGTCACTTTCTTGGCAAATTCTATATCTGGAGGATCCGGCAGAGATGTGAATTGAGTTTGCTGTTCAGCATGACCTTTTTTGTAGGCAATCTGACAAAATAAAAGACAGGGATGCTCAAGAGCTATAGCAAATTAATCTACTTCCCACATTCCATTTGTTGACATTTTTTAGAAAAGGCTATGTCTTCCACTTTATTTGAAGTCTTACATTTTAGAGTACTGTAATTTATCCTTTTAAATGTTACAGGCCTTTCTCTCAGCTTTACTAGTGATTTCAATTTCTTTGAGTCTTCCTTCTCCAAGACTATTGGCCTTACATCCATCCCCTTCCATTCGTCTCCACACCATGATTTACAGCTAAAGTTATTCTCTTAAGTAGCACCCTCAACTCCCATCCCCTTGTCTTTACATCACACCTGCTCACAAACTCCCAGCTCTGGAAAAGTCAGGCACACACTTCAGCTGTTCTTATATCCAGGATGCTGAGTGCTGCCGAGGAAAATCACACAACTCTATGGATTAGGTAATGACAGCACCATAAGCAGGGTTAAAAGGGACACTGGAAGAAGGTGCAGAGGTGGGAGAGGGAGCCTCTGGAACCCAAGCCTCTAGTTGAAATCTATGTGTCTACCCAATGGTATGTTCTGTGAACAGCTACTTGCTTGGTGCTGTGTGCCCAAAACTCTGCATTTATGGTATCCAATTGCTACTTCGCCTTTACTGAAGCTTGAACATCCCATTTTGTGTCTCTGGTCAGTCTCTACTCCCAGTGACTCGTCTGAAACCCCAACACTGTCCAATCCTCTCCATTTTCCTCTCAGCTTCCTCTTTCATAAAGACAGCCTACACACTTATCTTTATCTATCCTCATCCCTGCCTCTCCCAGCCCCTGCATGGCTCAGAGGAAGCATCCCTTGCAGGGCATGAGTCCTGCACATGGGGTGCTGCTCACTCCAGTAGCCCTGGGTACCCAGCTCGAGAAGCCACCCCTCTTCTTTCTTACAGATTCAACAGCCCCCCCTTCATTAGCTTCTTTCCTTCAGCCTACAAAAGGCCTCTCGAACCTTAAAATAAGCATTGTGCCCATTAACTATGCATCCCCTTGGCTCCTGTTCTCCCTTTTTTCTTCACTACTGACTTCTCCGGCTTTTTCTTCTACCAGTCTTGACCCCTGCCTCTAACAATGTAGAACATTCACAGATCCTCAGACACACAAGGTCCTTTTATGCCTCTGAACCTCAGACATGCTGTTCCCTTTCCCTGGAAGCTCCAACTCCACCCTCTCCCCATCTGCTTGCAAACTGCTACTCATTCTTCATGTCTCAGGACAGGCACGATTTCACCTCTTTAGCCTTTTTTGTCTTGATGACCTTCTCCTGGGATCTCACTCAACTTGGCCCTTACCTCCTTTAAAGGAATTATCGGATGACACTGTAACTGGTTGTTTACATGTCTGTCCCACCTTGGATTGCGAGCTCTGGGATGGCAACCTCTCATTTGGGAACCCTGTTCCCCGTCTAGTACCTGACTGGAGCGAGGGTTTGATAACTGTTTTCTGAATGTGTGTTTTACAAACTGAGGCCATCGGGGGAGATCTGAAGAGGAGAATTATCCTCCCAGCTCTTCCACTACTCAGCTGTGAGACTTCTACAGATGATTTCTTCTTCCATGTGGCAGTGTCCTTATTTATAAAGTAAATAGGTAGGATAGTTCCAAGGTCACAATCATCTTCATCATACTTTAACCAAGTCTAACTATATCTTATTCTAAAAATATCTACCTCGTGCCTATATAAACACTTTCACAAATACTAAGTCAATTGGGATACAAAAGACAGATTTTAAAATGTATTTGTATTAATTCCATGGCTTATTTTCTTTTAAATAAGTGAAGACTTATTCTAGGCATAGGGCAACCTGTATTTTCCATGACTAGCTAAGTCCTTAAGGAGAAAGCAACATTCTGCTAGGAGAAATGCTTACTAAGTATGACATGCTGTCAAGAACTTTCTGAGAGATCAGATCTAGAAGTCCTAATTTCTGAAGAACCTTTGTTCAGAATTCTGTCTAGTTAGAATTCGGTACTCCGGATCGGCTTAGACTCTCAGTGTTTGCAAAGTCGTTTGTCTCTACTTAGATAGATAATAAGGAAAACATGGTTAAGTAGGGTTAAGGACACAGAGGGAGAGAGAGCCTCTGAAACCAAACCCTTAGCTCAAAATCTATGAACCTACCCAGTGGTATGTTTGTGGACAACAGCTTGTTTGGGGCCCTGTGTCCAATAACTGTAGAAGTTCATGGTGCTGACAACAGTATTAATAGGCATGCTGGTAATCTGATACTTGGTCTGCAGCAAAAATAAAAGCCATACCTCAACTGCCAAGTCTTTCTGAGGCAAGGATGGGAAGATTCTACTTCGTTATTATAAATTCTTCATTATGTCATCTATTGAGATATCTCAAAAAATGTGGTCAACTTTAATTGTTCAAAGTCCATAGCACTAAAGTGGCATGGAGGTGACTCTTCATCTCTCCATTTTGTGGGTAAAAGGAGACATTTGGAGATTAAGAGTCTTCTTGGAAACTTCTCCCTAGGCTTACATGACATGGCATTTCCTGGTTCCCCTTCAACTTCTCTGACCTTTGTTCTGTCATTCTTCTGTTGGCTCCTTTCCAGATGTCCTAAGTGTGGGTGTCCTCCAGAACTCTGCCCTTGGCCATACACTGTTCTGCCTCCCTCATACATTTTCATGTCTACAGTTGTCAGTTTTTAAAAATTATTTGACTCAAATATTAATCTCTTGTCCTGATATCACACCTGTGCAATAGAACTAAATTTCTGGTTTATCAAATGCCTTGATCTGAATGTTTCTTCCATTATCTCAACTCTATTTCTCTTTTCACTAAAGGCATCTTTACCACATATACCCCTACTCACCCAGACTACCAGTCTGTCATAAACTCATGGATGTTTCCTTTCTCACCTTTATCTGCAATACCTAATGTCATTAACATTCTTTTAAATACCACCTTCAGATTCCTTTCTTCCTCTCCTTTGTCTCCATCATCCCTCTGATTTGTCTGTTACTAAAATAATGTTCTACAAATCATGATGTTCCCTGTCTCAATCCACCATATGGTCCATCAAAATTTCTCCAGATTCTACTTTCAGGTGTTTGCTCTTTAATTCTTCTAGGTCTTTGTTAAACATTTCTTGCATCTTCTCGATCTTTGCCTCCATTCTTTTTCTGAGGTCCTGGATCATCTTCACTGTCATTATTCTGAATTCTTTTTCTGGAAGGTTTCCTATCTCCACTTCATTTAGTTGTTTTCCTGGAGTTTTATCGTGTTCCTTCATCTGGTACATAGTCCTCTGCCTTTTCATTTTGTCTATCTTTCTGTGAATGTGGTTTTCATTCCAAAGGCTGCAGGACTATAGTTCTTCTTGCTTCTGCTGTCTGCCTCCTGAGATTCTACTTTTAACATGTTGTTTTCCTCTCCAAAATCTTATGATGCTTCTCAATGCCTACCATGTTATATCAAAGCTATTTTGTCTGATTTTCAAGGTCCTGATACCAGTTTCTTACAAGTGCCTTCCTAACTGAGCACCCAAGCATTCACTTTCTTTTTTTTTTTTCAATTTTTTTAAATTGAAGTAGAGTTGATCTACAATGTTGTGCCCATCTCTGCTGTACAGCAAAGTGACTCAGTTATACACATAGAGACATTCTTTTTTTATATTCTTTTCCATTATGGTTTATCACAGCAAGCATTCACTTTCTTTGTCCCCTAAAACTCCAGACTCATTTCACTACTGTCCCTTTGTCCAGTACTATCTCTCCTCAAAATGCCTTTCCTGTTCATCACTACCTATTCCCTTGGGATCACCACCTCCACATGGCTTTCTCTGATTATTCACACATGTCCTGTCTTTCTCTTAGCAAATATTAGACTGTATGGTTTGGGTCTGGCTTTTTTGTTTTTGTTTTTTTTTAATTTTTGTCTTGTTGTTTGTTATAGAACACTTTCATCTTACCAGCCTGGTTTTAAATTCTAAGGGGGAAAGGATGAAAATTTCTTGTACTTTTTCATCCTGCCAGGTATGCATGCATAATGGACTTTCAATTAAAAAAAATTATTGATCACTTAATAAAGGCCACACAACTACATTTATGAGGTTCAAAACCAAACAGCTAATCTTAAAAGAGAGGCAGAAGGTCCCCACACATTAAAATTGCTGCCATTTACTAGCAGGCCTTAAAATTTTGTTATGCCTCCGTTATTTCCTAGTTTACCCTGTGGAAGGATAGGATTATATCTGTGCTATATTTTAATCAAATATATGCAAACTGGGATAGAAATATGTCTATTAAACTTGCAGTTGATATCAAATGATAGGAATTAAAAAATAGAGCTCAAAAGTTGGAGATACCTTCAAATGAGTATGTATAACTTCAGTTCAGGGCAAGATAGGATCCTAGGATGCATTCTAATGAGTCTCAAGATGCCAAGTGACTTAAGTCTATGTTTAACGTAAGAGGTTCAGGGGTCTATTGAATGAAAGACAATGTCTCATTCTATAATACAGTGTTTTCCTGAAGCCTAGAGCAGTCTTATTTTCAGTATGGCCTCTAGCAAATCAAGAAATAAAGTACCTCAAAACAAGGGCTAGTGTTGGACCCAAGTGGTCATCTTTGCTGCTGCTGCTCTCAATTCTAAGAGCTCTATTATGCCTTTTAAGTTCCTCTAATAAAGATTTCAAGGTCTAGGATACTAAAATTCTGGCCAGTGGGGCTGCTGACTTTTTTTTTTTCACTAACTCTGAAATATCCTCTATGTACACTCAATGGTGAGAGCTCTTTGTGAGATAACCACACCAAGATGTTTGGACAAGTATGTAGTCAGGTCCCCCGTGCAGAAGTAGGTGACATACCATAGTTCAGGCTTTATGATTAGGATAGCAAAGCAAAATCCTTCAATAACATTGTTCCCTTAATACAACTGGGAAGGTGGCTATAATCCCAATAAGTTTTTTTAAATGCCACTCTAATGTCACAGAAAAACTTAACTCCAGCCAGCGGGATAGAAGGACACATGCTCTAGCGGAAAGAACATTGGTCTTAGGATCACAAGACGAGGCTTTTGGTCTGGGCTCTGCCACTAACTACTTATGTGACCTTAGACTCAGGTTCCTCACCAGTAAGAAGAGGGCATTAGACTAACTTATATGTAATATAAATTATAAAATCTAATTTAAATTAGACATCATAAATTATGATGATTCTAGATCTCCTCCTTTACAATAATAGCACTTAGTCTTTTTACAGGAGGAGTTGCAATGAACTTCTGGCTAGAAGACATAACTCGAGGTGTCCTGATTCCACACTCCCAAATGTGCACACTTATGATTCTAGATGTACTCCTTTACAATAATAGCACTTAGTCTTTTTACAGGAGGAGTTGCAATGAACTTCTGGCTAGAAGACATAACTCGAGGTGTCCTGATTCCACACTCCCAAATGTGCACACTGCACTGCACTTACGTCACTGAGAGCTTTCTGGGCTTGGGCAACCCTCCTCAGCTCCGGGCTATCATTATATGGATAAAACAAAGTTTTGTCAGCTTCCCAGTCTTCAGTGTAAAGTTTCTAAATCAGGGAAGAATGAAAGTTATGAGAACGTGAGAACACACTTACTTGAAATATATAATTTTGAATTCATCCATCAATGGCATAAAGAACCCAGGGCAAGGTGAGAGCAACGGTAAGTGGAATTCACAAATTCCATTCAATCCAAGTCATATTTATTAATAGCTTCTCCAGCTTCTCCTGACAAGTCTTACTTACAGAAGGGCAGATGTGTCTGATTTTGTTTCATCTCCCCTCTGTAACTGCACCTGCCTCCTGCAGCAAGTACTAATGCAAATGTAAGGAGCCAGGAAGCACTTAGCATAATTGCTGTGCTTAAACCTTTAATAAACCTTTAATAAGAGTGAGAAAATTAAAGCTTTAATGAGAGTGACAGCTGGGAATATCCAAAGTGTAGCACAGGCTCTACACTCTGTGGGTCTTTGTGGGTCTCACAGCAGGCTCTCAGGTGCATCTTTGTTTTCCCTGGTTGTTCAGACCCTCTCCTCTACTCGGCCCAAGAGCTTTCTTCTCAGTTCCTCCTGGCCAGCCCTACCCCTGCAGCCCCACATGTCTCAAGGTTACTCACAAAATGGTTGGGGAACCATATTCCAGATTAGCCAGGGTTTACGGGGTATCCCTCTGCATGACGTGTGGGAGGACATGAGAAGATAGAAGTGGCGACAGAGCAGAGGCCCTTACCTTACTGAACATAGCTGTGTTCTTGATGGCCTGGACAAGTTCAGGGGCATCAGGAGGAAGCAGGTACTTATCCTTGGTGTCTTCCCAGTTCTGCTTGTATAAAACCTGGACAGAAAGAACAGAGGACCTGTGACTTGATGTCTCCCACAAGGGCATGAGGATTTAGAGCACAAAGGAGAGCACTATGAAGAGTCTTTCAAACTCAAGTTGTCCTCATGCAAAGCCTGCTGATGTGCCACCAGCATCAATTATGGAAACACTGACCATGTCGACATCCCATGATAATTTGCCTGCATTAGTAAGCTTTTACTTGAAAAGCCTAATTTTGTAAACTAAATCATGATTCTAATTCTCTAGAGATTCTTTACAAAGGTTGCAACCTGTCAGTCATTCACTGAATTTGGATGGTAGATGTGTTTGACTTAGACGGTATTTTTTTTTAATGTTTTAATTAGTTGCCTACCTTTGAAATTTGGAGATTTCTCATAAAAATTCACCTCCCAACTTCTTTAAAAAATAAATAAGAGATTCTGGTGACACTGGGACTGCATTCTGTGCAGCACCTGCCTGGAGCTGAGTGGCATGGCCTGGGCTTTCCAACCCCCATAGCTCTGACCAGCCACTTCAGTCACCTGTGCAGCCTTCCTGACACGTGTTGCCGTTAGAGCCCACCATGCCTGTGGGTTCAAGTGAGACTGGTGAGCAGGATCTGGCCAGTCCAGTTTTCTCCTCTAAGGCCAGGCAGAGACAATGCACATGCTATTTAGTACCCCAGCTATCCATCCCATGACCTTACCTTACTGACTTGCTGCGACACTTTCTTTGCATGTTCAATGTCCTTTGCTTTTTCGTCTACGTGACAAATAGTTCTAGCAACATCGCCATCCATTCGATACTTAACCTGCAAAAATAATGCACAGTTAGAACTCATGACAGGCATGAACATATGAGTATATTAAAGAATATCTTATAATAAAGAGCACTGACCCAATCACTCTATGTCTGCATCACAAAGCCAAGTTTCTGCATTTTAGGTAGAAAACTGTGATCTCCAAAGATCTATAGAGCACCTGTATTTACTGCGTGTCTGCTTTCCCGGGCAAATTTCAGCCTCTCTGTGCTCCAGTATGGAGGATCACAGCGAGCTGGAACTCCCATCTCATATCACCTTGAAGCCAAGCTTTTAGAAATCTCTTTAGGTTCATATTTACAGCAGCATAATCTATGGCCATTGCTTCCTCTAGATTTCTGGACTGGCTCATAGTAATTTGACCCCTTATTCTCTCCACACCTATTTAAAGCCCTCAAATTCCCAGTAGTAGGCATATTTTTGAAATGTCTCTCTCCTTTATTTTCGCAATGCAGCCCACCTCACTGAGCTGATCTTGTACTTTCTTGATTCTGCGAAGTTCTGGGGTATCAGTTGTGATGGCGTATGGCTGTCCTTTTGCCTTCTCATAGTTCTCCTTGTATTTATTCTAAAAAGAATATCAGATATTAGCCTAAACCCGGACAACACAGTAGCAGAAATTTCAGGCAATGCACACATCCCCATCTTATTTTTTTAATCTTGCAGGTTATAACAATTATCAATTATAATAGCTCTCTTTTTGTCCCCTACCCTGATTCTCAAAAACTAAAATAGATATGTTAATTGTTCTTCCTAAACATGGCTGAATACTGGAGACAGTAGAAATTTTATTATAAAATATTGTCTTGGAAATGCCCTAAAATGATTCTTTCAATATTTTTATTGTCTAAATTCACACATAAAAAGCTGGAACCTCAATAATTTTAGGAAATAAGTATAGAAATTGAGTCAAGTCTGAAAAGATTTGATTGCTAATACAATGCAAAAATATTCAGTTCAGAAGTTGCAGCTAAATCTCAGTAATTTAGATAACTGAGACACCAGCTGAATTAATGGGAAGTCTAAATTATGAGTATTTTGAAAAGGAATGCAATTTTATTATTTCTGCTAAATATACGAGTTCTTGCTTTAACAATAATATGCATAATTTATCATTATTAATGCTTCAGGAAGACTCAAGTGGAATAGTCAACAATCTAAATTATACTATTGATTTCATTACTAATCACTTTAAAAATATTACAAACCTTTGCCAACATTTTGTTCAGACCATCAGAAATTCTTGAATATTAATGTCTGAATTAATGAGATTTTTATGACAATAAATTGACAAATTTTTCTATCTTTGCTGAATACGACTGTGATAAAAGAGGCAAGATAATCTTGTTTTTAGAAATCTAAATTTTAGAAAACCTAAATTTTAGATCATTCAATAATCTGAACTAGAAATTTACCAAATAGTCCCCAGTAGTTAACACTCAACCAGAAATGAATATCTATTGGCCAACCACAACAGGATGCTTTTGACATAAGCATTAATCCTATATAATTCGATGTTCCCCTGAGTACCTTTCATCTTTTTCAAACCTCCAGAGGATGTGCAATCAGGCCACCTAGTGAGACCCCAGTCTACTCTGGAAATCAACAAGTGAGATCCATTCAAAGGGGTCTGAACCTGCTGCCAGTCACTGTAACTTACGGAAATGTACATGGAAATGTAAGGACCAGGGATCATCAAAAGCAATGATTCTCAACCTGGGCTGCACATGAGAGCCTGGGAAGCTTTTAAAAATCCTCCTCTACAGGTCCCAGGCCTGCCTGGACCAATTAAACTAGAACAGCCTGGGCATCAGTAGTTTTAAAGCTCCTTGGGAATTCCAATGTGCAGCCACAGTTAAAAAACTGCTGTTCCAAGGTACAGTAAAACATTCTGATCCTCAGTTTCAGAAGAGTTCTTAGTCTGATCCTGGCTTGTTCAACTACACGTTCTTTTGCACTATACCTCCTAGATACCTTGTTATATACTGTCAGCTAGTCTACTAGTCTACTATGCTCAGAATAGTGTAGATAAGTGTTATTTAGCTTCTGTGAACTGATTTCAACTAAATCTATATCTATAAATCTATAACTATGATTTCCATTATTCTAGACTGGCTATCAAAGAGCGATTAAATCCAGTAAATGCTTTATAGTTGGCCTTATGCTTGTTTTGTGGGGACAATTTCAATAAGGATGCTTCCCCTGATGCTGCAATGGTACAAGTAAATTACCTGAAAGCAGAATTCAAGAGTTACAAGACATTATATTTCTGTACAATAAGTTTTGTCTCATACATGGTTGAGAAACAAAATCCAGCCAGCATCCAAAACAGAGTTGACTGAGATCAGTAATTTCTCAATAATAAAACCAGATAAGCAGAAGTTGTTTGAAACTTACTGTGCTGAAGAGATCCTGCATTTTCTGACTGTGTGCAATGTAAGGGGTCATGAACTTTGAAGAATCCACCTTCTTTCGAACGATTCTCTTCCTCCCCATCGGCTTTGCTGGTACTGGCTGTGCCAGTGCCGGTTTGGAAGTTTCTGATTGCCCATAGTCAGATGTCTTTGTTGTCGTAGTTTCATAGATTTCTGTTACTGTCTGAAAATTTGACATGCAGTTATGTCAAAATTTGACAACATTGTTATGAAAGTAAAAACTGAGATACCATAGTCTTGATATACATTATTCTAACTTCAAGTCAGACTGATATCCCTGGTGTTACTTCTCCATATCTAAAGCAGGCCAAAGCAGGAACTTACATGCTATATTCATGTGAAGGCATATTGTGTGACATAAATCTGAATGCTGATTGTGTCAGATTGCATGGAATAAAATGGTTACTCTTTACTGACTTGCAACATTACCATAAAATTCCATTTGCCTAAAGTAACACCTTAAGATAGGATAAAAATCAAAAATAAAAATATTTTCGAACATTTAAAAATCTTCTTAAACTGCATGGGTAAAGTAAAAGCAAACTGGGATCAGGGAACAAAAAAATGAAGACAATCAAAGCTCAAATTCTTGACTTTAATATTAACTTTTAAATGATTCTAAGAAAAAGTTGGTTGCTTGTTCTGCAGGTGTTTTAAGCATTCTGTAGTATGAGACAAAGAATGATGAACTTGAAAAAATGAATCACATCAATATTACAAGTGATTACCATACTTTTGTCTTAGTCAGCACAGGGAGATCAGCTTGGTGCTTTGTGACCACCTAGAGGGGTGTGGTAGGGAGGGTGGGAGGGAGACACAGAAGGAGGGGATATGGGGATATGTGTATACATAGAGTTGATTCACTTTGTTATACAGCAAAAACTAACACAACATTGTAAAGCAATTATACTCCAATAAAGATGTTTTAAAAAAATTAATGTGAACTGGAGTGCCATTTACACTAATAAATGCTTAGGTAGACAAGAATAATGATGACAACATAATGGGGTAATTGGTTAGCCTCACAATAGTCCTACGTATGTGGTAGGTGGGAGATTGTTGTTTCTTACAACAGGCTTTATAGTGGAAGAAACAAAGGTCCAAAGTTTGGGTCTAGTCCAAGGTTAAAAATACAGTATGTAAGAAAAGAAGATAAGTAGCTAAATCTTCAATCCATCTCATAGTAAAATTTCCTTCACAGCTTATATCATCTGTACCAAAGGAAGAGTTCCAACATCAATTATGAAAATAGAAAGCTAAATGATAAGGAAATTGTACATCTATGACAACTACCTCTACTCTTGTCAGATCATTGTTAATAGGTTGCTCTCTGCCCGTTATTACTGATGTATGGCTGATGGTGAGAAACTAACCAATTTACAACATCTACAGATGTTAGTTTTTATGCAGGCTTCAGGGTTAGCCATCCATATCACTATCTGTCATGCTCAAGAGAAACAGCTCCATGCAGAAAATGAAGCATGAGAGAGCTTGGAAAAAAAAGTTCCAACTTGGAATATTTATGGAAATGACTTTCTCAGAATTCCTAATGTGCCAGAATCTAAGTAGCATTTTATTGTATCATCAAGAACAAAGGCTTGGAGGTGCCATCTCTTTTGGCAGAGCTGGTGCCCCAGAAGTTATGACAGTACACAATAAAACTGTTGGTCCCCGTGCAAATCAGAAGTCCAAGGCAATACCTTTGCTGCAGTCAGAGAGTGGTGATAGCCAATGATGTCATTCTAATAAGCATCACCTACACCAAAAATACAATACGAGTAACAGGGGAAACCATCCCTAGCCATCTTGGATATATTGAATAGTAAAAACAGGTAACGTTCATTCTTTTAACACCGGCTGCTGGGCACACAGGTGAGTGATCCTCCAGATTCTCCCTTTTGCCAGCTCGGTGGCCCTGGGAGTCTGAGAGAGGAGAAGGCTCCTTCTGCTTTAATGAGCATGCAGCTCGTGCAGGTGTGGGCTGGGTCTTACCTCCCCCGGCACCTCTTCATAGACTGTCTCCTCTGTGTAATACTATAAATAGAGAACAAAGTTATCATGAGAACTAAAGCAGAAATCACCTCTGCTCTGCCTCAGTAGAACCACTTGGCTTATTTCACTAGTCCAGTTGGTTTTCAATATTTGTGGGAAGGACGTAGATGAGGGAGGCTGTTCACATTTTGGAACGCATTCCAACTATGTGAAACATCAGGGTAGCTACAGTGAAAGCCCTCAGACTGGACAAGGAGATGCAGACAGAATGACGAGGAAAGTGTCTGATGCTGGCTATTTATCTGCTGAAGCTATTTTACTTGAGACAAGTAAAATTCTTTTCTTATGGTACCCTAGATAGAGTTTGCTGAGAAAAGAAATATAATAACAATATCTTGAGTGTGTGAGTTGGCAGAGAGGAACTGTGATAAAACTCACTGCTGACTAACAATAAAAAAGAAGAAAACCAGAAACCTCAGTGTGAATAAAATTTTAAAATATTGTTATCATGGAAATGATAGATCCGAAAGCACAGACACATCTCAATTATCCCTATACCACCCTGAGTACTAAGTAATAAGAGTTTCTTCTGGAGTGATGGGCAAATTGCTTCTAGTAGCATGATGGTCCTGAAAGGGTTGCTACGGAGAAATTCCTCATCAACAAAATGTGGGAAAGTTAGGCAGCGATTTGCCACTGATGGCTCTGAGGTGCCTGCAGGCTGGATATGAAGTCAAATCTACTTTTGAGCTACTTCTGACATCACTAGCAATAAATAGACGTGGATAGGAGCTGGCTGACATTTTGTTTCAGATGCTAAGGAGAGTGGAATCCTGCCCCCAGCATCACCCAGCAAAGCTGGGTGAACAGAAGGAAAGACTAGTTTAGGCCGAGGCATACAAGGAAAGGGATAAAAATGAAACACTTGGTTCATTTTCTCAGTTAACAAAATGTGTAACATTTTATGCTTCATTTTTTCTTTGCCACCAAAACATTCTTGGGGGGAGGAAAAAACACTGAAGGCAAAATCCCTCTCGGGGGCCTTTCTTTTGCCCTTGGTTCAGTGAACTCTCATCAAATTACTTAACCATTGTCAGTAGGCCACATGGTCTGTTTCACTTGCAGTAAAATTAGCACAAAACTTGCTTAACGTCCCCCACTCCTGTGCTTTCTTTGCTCCTGTACTGTTTTTTTAAAAATTGAAATCTAATTCTGTCTCTGTGCCCTTACACATAGCAACATAAATCACAAGCTCTTACAGGACAGAGAATCTCTTGTGTGCTGTGCCTTCATCACCTGGGAACTATCATTTGGACACTTTAGGAAATGCTGTTTGATGCTGATCTACATGGAACCATTTTTCTGGCCACACAAAACATCAGTGACTTGAAAAGAAATTTTAAACTAAAGTGAGTGATTCACAACTATTTTGGATTTTCTTAGCATCCAAGTAAAAGCAGCTTTTTGGTAGCCATCAAATTTTACCTTTACTGGGCTCTCATCATTAGTAAACATGTCTTAGAAAAAAGCTTACCAAAACAGGCAACATTATCCAAATGGTTGGCATTAACTTACATGCCAAATCTCACATTTTTTTTTTTTAGAGCTGTGCCACTAATTAGATAGTACATCTCTGCCTTTTCCTTTCTTTCCAAGTTTAAGTTTGAGTACAGAATGACAGTACAATTTTATTTAGTTGTCCAAGATCCCCAGGAGATGTATTTTTAAAGCTAATTCCTGTCTGTTTTGTGAATTCTTCCCTGCCCGTTTTCTTAAATCTGCCACCATCCCATTCTCATGGCATCTTTTTTGAGGTCAGAAAGACCTTGGTTCAATTCTCTCTGGCAGAAAGTCTATTAGTATATCACCTGCTGGTCAGACCCAGAAGCAGTAATGGGAACAAAATGGCAAGGGTGAGATGCCTAAAAATAGCCTCCTCCATTTTTATGACATCTAGTTAAATCCATCAAATCTAGCACTAAGGACAATTTCCAGGGACCAATGAACACAATTATTTTAAGAAAGACAAGGTATATTTAAGCTGGAGGCTAAAAAGTATTCCTGGTATTACCATCATAGGAAAGGCAATTTAATTTATAATTGTGTTAGTGCTTCATAGTGATTATTCTGACCATCAGGGACGTATATAAAATGCACTAGTGATAATATTTAACACTGAAGACATGACCTTTGGCATTTAAGCCAGATAAGTTGAACATTATATTGAATGAGTCTCAGTGTGGGTTTTTTTTTCTTTTCCTTCTTCTTCCTATCCTTCAGTAATAAAAGCAATTTTATTTGTAGAATAAAATTTTCTTGACCTAAATATAAACTGCTCCATAAAATAATCTTCCAAAGACAAATTTTGGCACGTTCAATTTGAATTTGATTCTGGGTAACTCTTAAAGTTAATTTCATTCTTATTAAAAAGCACAGATTTTCAAAGCTGCCTCCACCTATCTTGGGCACTTAGAGATTTTCACATGTGTAGATCATCATGGTTAATTGGTAATTATTAAGGACCTTCAGATTCAATGGCAATGTATCACATGAATACTAAAGGCAAGAGGTGGTAAAGAAAACCCACAACATAATAAAGACAAAATAAAATAAAATAAATATAAAATATATATATAATAAACAATTAACTTTATAACTCATGTCAGATATCCACCAATAATCTTGAGGGAACATTTCAAGATGCCCACTATGATCTTTGTTTTTTTTTCAAAATTCAAATGCAAAAGCTAGTCTTGTTCTCTTGGGTAAATATATTGGAGTTGGTGGGGAAGTGTGGCTCCAGCCGTCACTTGTGAGACAAGTAAAAATAAACTCATGAGTTTGCTTTGATATATGTATGTGTGTGCACATAAACACATATATAAAATCTCCCATATGTCTATAAGCTCATATATATACATTATTCTGAACACTTGGTCCATTTCGCCCTATACATAGATAATTAGCTGATTGAAGCAAAGAGTAAGTAGCTCTTTTTCCTCTGTGGCTGTGCAGACACTAAGAAATTGAGTTCAGTTCTCAGAACTTTCTCTTCATCCCCTCAGTCCCTTTGATCATGGGGTCTGGGAAGTGGGGAAGAATGTAACTTCAGAAGACAAATGAAAATCTGTCTTTACACTACACTTTTTTTTTTTTCTGAGAGTTTGAAGAAAAGCAGAAGTGGGAAACAGTGATACTTCTTTTCAGTTCTACTCCCACATAATTATAGTGAAACTGAACGTAAAATATTCCTTTCTTATGCTTTAATGATGACTCCTTGAGAAGTTATAATAGACAATGTGTTTTTCGAATGATTAGTTCACCTACACGATTTTGATTGTCGCCACATAAAATTCTCTGCTGTCAGAGTCAGGATTTTAAAAAATCTTACCTCCACCACCTCCTCATATTCTTCGTCATCTGCCATTTTCCCAGAGTAGTAGTGGCACCTACAAACTTTTCATATTCCAGACGAATGAAAATACATTAGAATCTATACACTAGAAAATACATTAGAATCTATCCCCAGGACTGAAACCATCTTATAACATTCTAAAAACAGAATTTAAGGCTAATCCATTCTACATATCCATATATTTTTGCAGGCTAAGTGAGAAAAGACATTTAAATACAGGTCTAGAAAATCTGAGGCTTCAAATTTTTTTTTTTTTTCAAATTTCTTTCTCTTGATTCCCGCAGGAATGTGTTTTGTATTGCTACTTCTAGCTACATGATCAATTTAGCTAAAGTTGTAAAAGGAAGCTAAGGTAAGGGAGGTAAAGGGTTTGGATTCAAAGGTACAGAGTATCTACATTTCCAGATACCTGGAGAACAGTATTTTCAAGTAAAATTTCAAGCAAAAATTTTAGTGGAAGTTCAGCTTGGCTTTCAGAAAAAGTTGGAGTTTTTCCTGGTAGCACCCAAATTCTAGGAGGGCTGCCTTAGGTCTCCATCCTGTTCTACTACATTGTATGCAATAGATCCTATGCTTCAAATTAGAACACATAAAAATAAATCTGTCAACGGACTTTAAGAGAAAAAATAGAAACCTCAAGGCAATGGGGTTATACTCTTCCCGAACACCATTGGCCTGTGTGGCTTTTTCTCTTTTGTTTCTGTAGCTCTGTTCAAACCTGAAAAATAACAAATTGTTAAAGCATTGATTGAAGTACATATGAGATGGTGGGTCTCTGGCCTAAGCTTCTAATTCAGGAACTAGCAAAAGGATCTCCCAAGGCCTTCTTAGTTTGACGCCAGAGAGTAGGACTCTCCCTTGATAAAAGTGGATGATGATTTGGAGCAGCTGTCCCTTCGCCCAAAGATATTTGCCATGTAAATCAATACCCCAGCTGTGGCTGGTTTTGTTACGCTAGCAAAACTGCCGCTCCTTCTGAGGCAAATGAAGCCCAGTAGAACCAGATAAATATAGGAACGTAGAACATAGATCCTTTTTGTACTAATATATTTAGAAAAAAAAAAGGCAAAAAATGAAAAAAAAATTGTTAGACAACAGAGCCAACTCAGTCAAGCAATAAATTGGTTAATATAGGACTCGACTCTAATCACACACTACATGTCACGTATTAGTAAGGTCTGAGTAGGGCAATGGGGTTACAGACTTTCCTAGTCACATTTGCGTCACTCATTTCCCCAGTTACAACCCAAACTTTGGAAAATACTTCAAGGGAAGTTGTGGAACAGGTCCTGAAAGAATATTACAGAAAAAGCCGTAAATTGGCCTTACCTTCAATCTACCAAATAAATTTCCTCAGCAGCAAAGCCTCTCCCAACTCTCCCCTCCTGAGAACCCCAGGCAAGAGCCAGCGAGGAGCCTGGGCTCCGAATTATCATGTGGCCAGAGCAGCCAATCAGATCTTGAGTTGCTCAAATTTCAGAAGCTAAATATACTGAGTGAGCTTCTGAAAACCACCTGTTCATCAATTCCACTAAAGGATAAAGGGTAACAAATTGCTTGCATAGAAGTATTCAAATGTAATGGAATTTTACCTAACTTCCAGAGTATGGGGTTCTAAGTTATGTTTAATCTCTCATTTTCTACAGCTCTGTTTAATACCATATTCATGCAAAAGAATTTAGAAGAAAATCAGCATGACTTTGAGGGGCTTTAAGCTTTCTGCAACTTTCTTCCTGTCAATTTTCCAATCTTCATGGAGATAACTATGCTTGCTCATATACAGCTCACCAGGTGAGCCACAGGTAAGTCACAGGTGTTAATGTGAAAGAAACAGGGGGATAAGATCCAGAAAACATCAAGTTGGCAAAACCAAGTTTTTAAAATGTGATAAAAATGAAGTGATTGGTGAAAATACTTGATGGTGACACTAGATAAGGTATCCACAGGGCGTAATTAGAGAGATTAGGCCCCATCATTTTTCTATTACTAAACCAGGTGGGGAGAATGCCAAGATCATGTTCATCACCTTCTCCCTTTCTAAGCATTCCTAGCTGCTAGGAATGCAGAGCCTCTCATATGTAACTGGGTTATTGATTTTCTATTTACTCAAATGCTTCCTAGAAGCAAAGTGTGAATGCAGGCACAAAAGGGTTCAATTTCTGAACAGCAAGGGCAGATAAAATGGAAATCAGTAAATTACTAGAAGATAATGCTCTATTATGCAAGTCAGAGTGTAAGACATTGACTTCATAAAAATCATCCAACAATTTTCTACCTGAAATCAATTTTCACTGATTTAATCCCTTTCCACTTCCCTGTATTAAGGCAAAAACCCCATGGGTCACTCACATCTTGATATGGATTTGAAACTAAACATATTGTTATAGTTCTTTTTGGTTAAATGTTAGGAAGTAATGTCACATTTCAAACATACGTATCTCTCCCCCTTCCATGATTCATATGGTGGTAAAATTTGAACATCATTTTATCATCTGAATTAATTATACCTGTTCCTTTTGTTTCCACAGGTTTTATGACCAAGGAATATTTGTGTGGATTATGAGATCATTCACCTGGCATCTGCAAACTAGAATTATGACTTACTATTCATTATGTGCTTTTTAAAAGATGGTGTTAAGTTGAAAAATAATACGGGCCTTTTAAAAAGTAAAAAATAGGCATAGATTAATGCTTATCTGGAGTTATGCCCTCGAGACAAAAGAGCACCTCTATTTTTCTGGCCTATCAACGGCCTCTTCTGTTGAAAAAGAATCAATTGACACCTTGATCTATTGGTAGCTTCTTATCATACGCCTTATACATAGTAAGTGCTCAATAAATGTTAGCTATTATTATTTTTAAATTATTATTACATCTTTAAACATTTTATTGGAATCTTTACTCTTTATATTAGACTGAAATACCAAGATATTGTGAAGCTTCTGAAACCAGTTGGTAGTTAGTCTCAGAATTTATGAATCAATAGGAATTTGGCTATAAGCCAATATAATTGGCTACAAAACAAAGCAGGGTACAGTGAGGTACCAATAGCAGAGCTTCAGATGATGCTTTCTGAAATATCAAAGTATAGAAGTGTCATGTCTGGGGACCAGAAAAGATTTGATGGAGGAAATGGCATTGTAAAAGAGTTTTTGTTGCTGCAGTTTGATTTTATTAATTATTTTAACCAAATTTTATCTGCACATCATTTAAGAATCAAATAGTTTTGCAAGGCTTGTTATTAAAATCAGTGCCTCCTGTTTCCACTATTCCTTTATTTTTCCCACCCTGGAAACAATAATTTTAACCCTTTTAACTGAATCTTTTGTTATTTATCTCTACACATTTAACAAAATGTCTATATTATTCTTTTCTGAGTTTTCCAGTCATTGGTATTATCTGTCAGGTTCCCACCTTGGAAGATCAGGCTTTAGTTCTCTTTTATATAACCCCCACTCTCACCAGACACAAGCCTCATCCCCCATCTCTATCCTCCCAATAATGTTCTATTTATGTAATTCAGAATTCAATGTTTATGTTATTATGATTGCAAAAGGCCATTCATAGCTGAACCCCATATATATATTATGATTATTTTTCTTTTCCTGCACAAGGGTTTGTTTTTCTGCAAGTTGATAGTTTTTGTTGCTGTTGTTGTTGTTTGTTTTCTGTCTCTCCTTTTTTTTCTCCATCGGCTTCATTTTTCCAGATAAGCAGTATCCAATAGAGTTCTCTGTAGTCATGGAAAAGTTCTATACCAGCAGCACCAAGATGGTAGCCACCAGCCACGTGCGGTTATTGAGAATTCAAAATATGGCTGGCATGACTGCACAACTGAGTTTTTATATATTTTTTTGTTTAATTTAAACTTAAATAGTCACATGGGGCTGGTGGTTATGGTGTTAACAGCACAATTCTAGAGGCTTATCACTACCTCAAACTTTCTGTCTAAATCCGCTCTTGGTGTTTTCAAAGACATCAAGTAGCATTTTATAGTTATATCTATTTCATCTTAGATCTCTCAGGGAGCCTTTTGTTCTATCCGACCTAATTTCCTGGTACTCAGATCTCATCTTGATGCCCCTCACTGTCATTCTGGGGATTATGTAGATTATAATATGAAAATTCCCAGTCCTTTAACTAATATTTATTATGTACAATGTAGCAGGCACTGTTCTAGGTGCTTCCATCCTGCAGCAGGAGTTGACTAAGCACTTCTTGCTTTTTAACGGAACTGCAATTTAGTTTGGGACAGAAATATGCTAATTTTAAAAATACATTCCTCCTCAATTCCTTAAATGTTAGGGGAAAAAGGTGACATAGTTTTGCCAATAAGATTTAAGTGTAATTCTAGAGAATAAGCCTTCTGGGAAAGGTATGATTTTACTGAGGAGCAGGGTCAGATTCAGCAGGCACGTACTGTTTTCCTCTTGCCATTCCACCCTTCTCTAGGCCTGGGACACAGATGTAATGTCCGGGGGCAGAGCATGAGGGTGTAAGTCATACACTAAGAAAGGTAAAGCTAGAAGGAGACTCAGGCTTTAATAACCCCCTTAATTTTTATATTTTGTAATTATTTTATAATTTAATAAGTTTAATATATAATTGCACAAATAATTACATTGTATTTTTAAATTTCCTGCATATTATATTTTTTTTTCTATTTTGCACTTTACCAACTACTAATAAAGTTGGTTATTTATTCATATGTTTATCGACCATTTGTATCTTTTATTCGGTGTATTATTGGCCCATATCTCCCCACCTATACTGATTTATAGTCATTCTTTTTTTATTTATTTATTGTTGGTTGTGTTGGGTCCTAATTGCTGCGCGTGGTCTTTCTTTAGTTGCGGTGAGCGGGGGCTACTCTTTGTTGCAGTGTGCGGGTTTCTCATTGCGGTGGCTTCTCTTGTTGCGGAGCACAGGCTCTCGGTGCATGGGCTTCAGTAGTTGGGGCACGCGGGCTCTAGAGCACAGGCTCAGTAGACGTGGCACACGGGCTTAGTTGCTCCACGGCATGTGTGATCTTCCCAGACCAGGGCTCGAACCCTCGTCCCCTGCATTAGCAGGCGGATTCTTAAATACTGCACCACCAGGGAAGCCCCAGTCATTCTTAATATATTATAGCTATTGGCCATGTGTTTCTTCTGTGTGTCGTATTTCCTCCAAGTTGTTTGTGGTATGTGTGGCCATAAAGATGTTTTAAATCCATATGCAGTCAAATCAGGCAATCTCTTCTTTCCAGTTTCGACTCTACTTAACAAGTAAATTGAATTTGAAATGCCACTTTTAGCACTTGTTGAATTAACATGGATGTCTGTTTCTAGTCTCTTGTGTTTTTTCTTGTTTTGTTCTCCTTTTACTTTCTGGGTTTTTGTTTTTGTTTTTTACTTTAATTTTGTTTCTGTTGTGAAGTATAATATACGGAAAACTGTATAAAGCTTATGTGTACAGTTTAGCAAACGGTGGTAAAGTGAGCATTTATATAACTATCACTCAGGTACAAAAAGGTCATTTCTGTCGTGACCTTGAGAGTAAAAATGTCCTTGCTTTTATTTTTAGTTTTGCCACCTCTGTATGCACTCCTAAACAATATAGTTTAGTTTTGTCTGTTTTAAAATTTTATATAATGGATTCATGCTGTATGTAATTTTTATAACTTAACTTTTCACTTAATGTCATTACTTTTATTATTGTATAATATTATCATATAATAATGTTTATTATTGTGTAATAATTTAATTATTGTACAATATGACAATACTTCTATTTATCCATTCTGCTGGTGAGGAGGAACTGAGTATATCCAGCTTTTGTCAGTTAAGAGCAAAGTTGAAATGAACATTGTTGCACGTGTATTCTGGTACTCATAGACAATTAACTGACCAGAGTATGTAAGTAGGCAGGTAAATTATAGGTCGAGGAGTATGCTTATCTTCAACTTTATTAAATAATGCTACCTGTTTTCCAATGTTGGTACCAATTTACATTCTTATCATGTAAATTGATGAGAATTTTTTACATTCTTTACATGTATGCTCTTAACCTGGCCACCACTTAAGCTTAAGCTTTCTAAATTTCATCTGTCTGATGGGTGTGAAATAATGTAATCTTGTGGTTTTAATTTGCATTTCCATGACTACTAGTAAAGTTGAACTCTTTCGTATGTGTATTAGACATTTGGATGTTTTGTTGTTTTTTGAGAAGTGTCTGTTTAATTCTCTTGCGCATTTTTCTGTTGAGTTCTTGGCCCCCTGTTCATTGATCTAATAGTATCCTATAAAGGATACTAATCCTTTGATGGTTATATATGTTGTAAATATCTTCCTCTCTCTGTGGTTCTTTTCGTTAGTTTCACACTGACATTTGATGAACAGGAGTTCTTAATTTTCATGTAGTCGACCTCATCAATTTTCTTCTTTGTGACTAGCGCGGACATGTGGACATGGAAGGGGAAGGGGAGGGTGGAATGAATTGGGAGATTAGGTCTGACATAAATACACTACCATGTGTAAAGTAGATAGCTAATGTGAACCTGCTGTATAGCACAGGGAGCTCAGCTCGGTGCTCTGTGATGACCTAGATGGGGGGGGGGTAGGTCCAAGAGGGAGGGGATATAGGTATACATAGAGCTGATTCACTTCATTGTACAGGAGAAACTAACACAACATTGTAAAGTAGTTATATTCCAATTAAAAAAAAATTCTTCCCTAAGATCATGAAGATGTGTTCCTGTATACTTTTCTAAATACTAGGAGTCTTACCTTTCATATTTGTGCTTAACCTATCTGGAAATTTTTTTTTTATATAATGAACAAGAGATCTAATTTTATTTTTTGCATATGGATAGCCAATTATGCCAGCACCTTTTATTTAAAATTCCATTGTTTCCCCACTGATGAAATTCCTCCTCTGGTATCAATCTTATCTATATATGTATGAGTTCTTTCTGGACTCCCTATTCTATCCACTGGTCTACAATATCACACTGTTGTAATTCTGTAGCTTTATAATCTGCCTTGATGTCTGGAAGAGCAAGTCCTCCCACCATATTATCTGTAAGAGAGTTTTGGCTCTACCTGTCTTGGATATTCTACATAAATTTTAGAAGTGGCTTATCAATTTCCCTAAAAAGTGTTCATTCAACTAATCTATTTGACTCTTTCTAAATCAGTATCACACTGTTTTAGTTATTGTACCTCTTTTGTATGTTTTGATATCTGTAGGGCAAGCTTCCTTCATTCTTCTAACATTCATTTAGATATTCTTATACTTTTGTTCTTTTAGAAGTACTGAGAATTAGTTTATCAAGTTCCATGAAAATTATCTTTGAATTCTTTTTTAATAATTGCATTGAATTTGTAGATTTATTTTGCAAGAATTGATACTTGATAATGTAATCTTCCCATCCAGATTCTTTTTTACATCCATTACTAAAGTTTTATGGTTTTTGTTATATAGGTCTTGCACATTAATAGTATAAGTGTATTTCTAGGTATATTAAAGCACTCATTTTCACTGTAAATTAGATTTTGTATAGACTTTCTAGTAGATACTATGTATCAAGTTCTTTTTATTTCTGTTATTGATTTGTCATGTTACTATTAATAACTTTTTCATAAAATTTATTAGGATTTTGAGAAAGGTGGAAATAAGTGTGTGTGCTCAGTCAGCCATCTTGAATCCAAAGCATGGACACAGCATTTTTGAGTGAATTTTGGATACAATTTTAAGATCCAGAAATGACAGGGGGAAGAGCATTCCAGGATTAGTAGATAGTATGAGTGATCACATAGAGGTGGGAAAGTGTGTGGCATGTTTGAGGAATGAAGATTAATCTGGTTTAGGTCAAGTAAGGTATATGTAGAGAAGTAATGGAAGACTCTAAAGTAGAAGTTATGCTGTGGAGGACCCTGAATGCCGAGCTAAGCAGTGGAAAATGGCATGTTCTGACATTGCCATATGGCTATTCTCTTCTACATAGTGTAGAGCTTTAGCTACTGTCTCTTTAGTGTAGAGACAGCAGCTAAACAAATATACATCAGAAATACATTATACAGTATACAGTTAAATACATTCAATTGTGAAACATGCAGATACAATAACATAGCAGGATATGTAGGTATGAATAAGAGATTTCTCAAATTATCAAAACTCCCAGGTGTTATTTGCTTTCCAAAATCCATGTCAGACAAACTAAATTTCAGCAATATGCCTACTCACCCTTCTAAATACTCCTACCTCCTCCTACTGATGCTCCCTACGATGAAAAACACATAAACATGGAAGAGGGAGCTTTTAAAATTACCTTCTGATCCATTTCTAGGTTCTCTTTCTCCTGTCCCTGCTTCCTTGGAGGTCTTGGACATAGGTTTATCTTCTAAGTGAGCTCTTCATGAAGTTTCCTGGTTTTGAGAGTCCTGACTTTGAAGCAGCGAGTCTCTGGATCTCTGTATTGCAATGAGAACAGCCAAGGGCTTTCATTGTTTTGCTTCTGTTTCCCCTCTCCACAGCCTAGCCCAAAATTGTCCTTTCAACCCACTACCCATAGATATTCAATAGTTATGCAGTAAATTATCAGAATTTACAACAATTTACTGTCCATTGCCAACCAAACTTCGCAAATGAATGGGTCTCAAAAAATGTCAGCGTTAAATTGCTGATTCCTAAAGAATTTCCAACATGAGATATAAAGAAAAGATAGCAAAGCTGGCTTTCCTGTGTGGCATTGAACTTACTCCATAGTCAGTACCTCCAACTCTTGCCCTCACACACAAATATACGTGTGTATGTGTGTGTGCATCTTTGCACGCATATGTGTGTATGTATGTGTATGTGAATTTCTTTCCAGGAAAATGACTTCCCAAATACTAGTTTCAATATATGTCATTACGTCGTTGTTAAAAATAAGGTCTAGAGTTCAAAAATTATTCATTACATGTATTTGTGTATACATGTATATGTAAGTATGAACAGAGAGGCAGCCATAGAATTTACAACATAAAAGGTACATCTAGCTTAGATGACAATTTTTTAAATTGAATATACATTTCCATGTCCATTAGTGATTGTATGAGCTGGTTTTAGGGGAGGAAGCTGCTGTATCACTTTCTAGTTAGCAAGAAAAGGCTATGTGAAGGAGGTGGCATTTTATGAGGTCCTGTATATGCCAAACCAACCTACCTAAGCCATCCTTTCAGAGTGATTTATTAAATAGTTCTTTAAAAAAAAAAAAAAGGTTAACTAGTTCTTAACACTCTTTGTGAGGTAATGAGCAGTCTGGGAATGCCTAACTCACTTGACAGAGTTTGAACTAATATCTAACTCACTTTTCCGTCACTGTCAGCGGGACCAGAACAGTTGGTTTTTTAAGAAGGAAAGTGGAGAGAGTTTATCAGCAATGTTTTCATGGTTAGTCACATAACATTGGAAATTGGAATGTTTGACAATATAGCAATATATGGGCAGGTAAACAGTGGACAATAATTGTCCCATTGATTCTCAAGTGCATTGTAGCCCCAGGAAGACCCTGAAATGCAGGTCTATTCCTGAAATCCAGTTCAGCATGGTATGGGCAGTCTAGCTGACCTATTGAACACAGGTGGTCTGGAGGTCACTGAAAAACTGGGTCAATTCTATCTTCTCCAGTGACTCAAGATATGCTTTAGGGAGGGCCAAGATGGCATTGCAGATCCTGAATTAAACAGATAATCTCAGATCCAAACTGTGCCTAAATAGGGCACCCTGGAATTATTATTTCAGTAGACAGCTGCCTAGAGTGGGCATGCCTGGTGCTTGGTTACTCCTGAGATTAGTTTGGGTTTTTTAAAATAAATTTATTTATTTTTGGCTGCAATGGATCTTCGTTGCTGCACGCGGGCTTTCTCTAGTTGCAGTGAGCGGGTCTCTACTCTTCAGAGTGGTGTGTGGGCTTCTCATTGCAGTGGCTTCTCTTGCCACGGAGCATGGGCTCTAGGAGTGCCAGCTTCAGAAGTGTGGCACACGGGCTCAGTAGCACAGGCTCAGTAGTTGTGGCGCATGGGCTTAGTTGCTCCGCAACTCAGGATCTTCCCTGAGCAGGGCTTGAACCTGTGTCCCCTGCACTGGCAGGCAGATTCATTTTTTTTTTTTGAATTTTATTTTATTTATTTTTTATACAGCAATTCTTACTAGTTATCTATTTTATACACATCAGTGTGTACATGTCAATCCCAATCTCCTAATTCATCCCACCACCACCACCCCCTGCCACTTTCTCCCCTTGGTGTCCATACGTTTGTTCTCTACATCTGTGTCTCTATTTCTGCCCTGCAAACCAGTTCATCTGTACCATTTTTCTAGGTTCCACATATATGTGTTAATATACGATATTTGTTTTTCTCTTTCTGACTTAACTTCACTTTGTATGACAGTCTCTAGATCCATCCATGTCTCTACAAATGACCCAATTTCATTCCTTTTTATGGCTGAGTAATATTCCACTGTGTATATGTACCACATCTTCTTTATCCATTTGTCTGTCAATGGGCATTTAGGTTGCTTCCATGACCTGGCTATTGTAAATAGTGCTGCAATGAACATTGGGGTGCATGTGTCTTTTTGAATTATGGTTCTCTCTGGGTATATGCCCAGTAGTGGGATTGCTGGGTCATATGGTAGTTCTATTTTTAGTTTTTTAAGGAACCTCCATACTGTTCTCCATAGTGGCTGTATCAGTTTACATTCCCACCAACAGTGCAAGAGGGTTCCCTTTCCTCTACACCCTCTCCAGCATTTGTTGTTTGTAGATTTTCTGATGATACCCATTCTATCTGGTGTGAGATGTTACCTCATTGTAGTTTTTTTTTTTTAAATAAATAAATTTATTTATTTTTGGCTGTGTTGGGTCTTTGCTGCCATGTGCGGGCTTTCTCTAGTTGCGGTGAGCAGGGGCTACTCTTCATTGCAGTACGCAGGCCTCTCATTGTTGTGGCTTCTCTTGTTGTGGAGCACAGGCTCCAGGCATGCGGGCTTAAGTAGCTGTGGCTTGCGGGCTCTAGAGCTCAGGCTTAGTAGTTGTGGAGCACGAGCTTAGTTGCTCCGTGGCATGTGGGAGCCTCGCCGGCCAGGGCTCGAACCTGTGTCCTCTGCATTGGCAGGCAGCTTCTTAACCACTGCGCCACCAGGGAAGCCCCTCATTGTAGTTTTGATTTGCATTTCTCTAATAATTAGTGATGTTGAGCAGCTTTTCATGTGCTTCTTGGCCATCTGTATATCTTCTTTGGAGAAATACCTATTTAGGTCTTCTGCCCATTTTTGGACTGGGTTGTTTGTTTAATATTGAGCTGCATGAGCTGTTTATATAGTTTGGAGATTAATCCTTTGTCAGTTGCTTCATTTGCAAATATTTTCTCCCATTCTGAGGGTTGTCTTTTCGTCTTGTTTGTAGTTACCTTTGCTTTTATGTTTCATTAGGTCCCATTTGTTGATTTTTGTTTTTATTTCCGTTACTCTAGGAGGTGGATCAAAAAAGATCTTGCTGTGATTTATGTCAAAGAGTGTTCTTCCTATGTTTTCCTCTAAGCGGAAGGGGTCTAATTTCATTCTTTTACATGTAGCTGTCCAGTTTTCCCAGCACCACTTATTGAAGAGACTGTCTTTTCTCCATTGTATATCCTTGCCTCCTTTGTCATAGATTAGTTGACCATAGGTGCACAGGTTTATCTCTGGGATTTCTATCCTGTTCCATTGACCTATATTTCTGTTTTTGTGCCAGTACCATATTGTCCTTTTTTAAAATTATTTATTTTTTATTTATTTTTGGCTGCATTGGGTCTTCGTTGCTGTGCGTGGGCTTTCTCTAGTTGTGGCGAGCAGGAGCTGCTCTTTGTTGCAGTGCACAGGCTTCTTATTGCAGTGGCTTCTCTTGTTGCAGAGCACAGGCTCTAGGTGCGCAGGCTTCCGTAGTTGTGGCACGTGGGCTCAGTAGTTGTTGCTCACGGGGTCTAGAGTGCAGGCTCAGTAGTTGTGGCACGTGGGCTCAGTAGTTGTTGCTCACGGGTTCTAGAGTGCAGGCTCAGTAGTTGTGGCATACGGGCTTAGATGCTCCGTGGCACGTGGGATCTTCCCGAACCAGGGATTGATTCGTGTCTCCTGCATTAGGCGGGTGGATTCTTAACCACTGTGCCACAGGGAAGTCCCATATGTCTTGATTACTGTAGCTTTGTAGTATAGTCTGAAGTCAGGGAGTCTAATTCCTCCAGCTCCTTTTTTTCCCCTCAAGACTTCTTTGGCTATTCGGGGTCTTTTGTGTCTCCACACAAATTTTAAGATTTTTGTTCTAGTTCTGTAAAAAATGCCACTGGTAATTTGATAGGGATTGCATTGAATCTGTAGATTGCTTTGGGTAGTATAGTCATTTTGACAATATTGATTCTTCCAATCCAAGAACATGGTATATCTCTCCATCTATTTGTGTCATCTTTGATTTCTTTCATCAGTGTCTTATAGTTTTCTGAGTACAGGTCTTTCACCTCCGTAGGTAGGTTTATTCCTAGGTATTTTATTCTTTTTGTTGCAATGGTGAATGGGATTGTTTCCTTAATTTCTCTTTCTGATCTTTCATTGTTAGTGTATAGGAATGCAAGAGATTTCTGTGCATTAATTTTGTATCCTGCAACTTTACCAAATTCATTGATTAGCTCTAGTAGTTTTCTGGTGGCCTCTTTAGGATTCTCTATGTATAGTATCATGTCATCTGCAAACAGTGACAGTTTTACTTCTTCTTTTTTTAGGTGGATTCTTAACTACTGCACCAGCAGGGAAGTCCCCTGAGATTAGTTTTTTCCAAAATAGAAGCTTGTCCCATAAAACTTCTCTGTGGCTTCCTTTCCTCAAAAGTAAACAAGGGAATTGGGACTGGCCTTTCCCAGTAGGAGTTCTTGAGAATCATTAGTCTTATAAGTTGGTCCATGAGAAGAGGGTTCCATTGTCAAGAAGTGTGGGAAGTGCTGAGCATTCTAACCCCTCTATGAGATTTGCAGGCACATTCAATTGTAATGGCTCCAAGAAACAGAGCCTCAAAGGAAGAGAAATCTACTGGCTTCTCTGGTTTCTCCTTGCATGTCTGAAAAGTATTCAACCATAGTACAATATATTTAAGTTAATTTTGTCCCACTGAATATACTTTGTGAATCCCGACGTTAACGTTTATCCAGTGTGGCAATTCCAGACCTGCCTTGGTCGAAACAAACCCTGAGGACTGCCACAGAAAAAAAACTGGCACCCAAGGCTGGGAAGAGAGAGTCAGTTTACCAACCTTCCATCTCTGACCTGCATGTCATTTAATTGACAACTAAATGTCTTACTCTAGGAAATCCTTCCCTTGCTTTGGGACTCATTTTCCTTATCTGTAAAATGAGCAAGCTGTATGACCCTTTCGGCTCTGCATTGCATGAAATATCTTCCTATGTGTGAGGTTCACTTTAGAACTTGACCTCACCACTGCCCCTTGGGCTGCTGAATGACAGACACCACAGCTAATCTTCCATAAATAGATGTTCCATATCTTGGGTCTCAGGATGAATTTATAGCTGAAGATTGACACATAGTAACTTTCAAACAAGACCAATCTGATCTCCAAAAGAAAACATTTTACACTATTTAAAAACCATTATATTACACTATAAAGCAATGACATATTTTTAATTTAATAAGTATGAATGACAGTCCTGATTTTTATTTAAAAATAAGTTTAAAACTTACCAAGCAATTTCTCTGGACAGGTCAACACCCAAGAGGCATCTCAATGCAACTTAGAGTCATCCCAGGGGCCATTGGGGTTAATAATGACTTTTTACCTAAAAAATTTGTTTCCTTTTTTTTATGAAACCAATAAAAGACATTTCAATGTGATTAGTACAGTTCTTGATTGGTTACAGGTGTGCCTTATTTGACCACCCAAGGAGCTTAACAGGGAGCAGAACCATTTCATTTCTCTGTTATTTTGCTTAATTCTGAATGATGACAAAAGGGTCTAAACACCAGCTGATCTAAAAATGAACCTAAGGCTGCAGAGACTGAGAAGGACCAAAAGTAAAATGCAAATCTAATTTAGATGCCAAAGAAAATATGGCTTTCAGGGAAGAACATTTAAAGAAATACCTAAGTCATGGTATTTTCAGGGAGAAAAAGTAATAATAAGAAACTATGAGGTAATAAGCTAGCAATGTGTTAATCTCAAGTGAGTAACCAAAACAAAATTCAAACCCCATTAGCAGTTTGGAACTGACTTCTGCTTCTTGAAATAAGAAAAGAATAGTTCTACAGATAAGGAGTACGTAAAGAATAGTCCTACATGTAGGGAATAGGTAGAGAATATTAACTCTAAAATGTGCCATTCCCAGAGGCTAAATACCTGCCATCCTTAGCCAGCCAAAGGAATCCTTACTCCTACCTCAGCTCAATTCACGTTCCTGACTTTCTCTTTCTCCAGATGCACAAAATGAAAATAAACACTGAATTACAAGGCTGACTGTTGCTTTGCCACGCTGCCTAAAGGCCCAGACTGGGAGACTTATCAGAGACCATGTTTGGCATTCAGCTCAAGATTACCCCCAGGTGGTGTTTTATCAATGTACAGTCTGTCCCTTGCCCCTTTGGACATATTCCACCACTTCTAAAGCCAAATCTGCATCTCTGTCCCTGAGGCTCTTTTCCTCAGCACTAAGGGAAGTTGTACTGCCCAGCAAGCTGCAGACCAGAAGTGCCAAGGAATTAACACACTACCCCAAGTCACCAGCTACCACACTCAATAGTGCCTGTCAGGAGTTTTTGTATAAATACCCCATCTGCCTCCCACCTTGGTAGGAATAATTTTGAGGCGTGTGCTTTGCAATGATCCCAGTTTCCCTGAGGCTTAATAGTTCTGTCTTCCCTTCCCTGTATAACATGCCTTTCTTTACTGGAGTTGCTTGTGCTTCTTAAATAAAGTACTTTCACTTAAATCCATCTTCAGCATCTGCACCTGGTAAAACCCACACTAAGACTCATTATATCCAATGGCCATTTCACAATGAGGAAGGGAAGTTCTCAAAAACAGGTTATACTGCAAAGGGGCATAGTTGTCAAGGAAAATCTCACCTCCAACATGCTGAAGCTCTCCAAAGGCCACTACAGTGAGTAAGTCATGATTGCCTCGCCTATGCCTTTGAGCCCCCCTAAAATGCTCCCCTCTATCTTCTCAGCTAATTTGTGTCTAAATCCTTCCTAGAAGCTACATCAAAATGTAACTATACCATTCTCTAGGAGAGTTCCCAAAGTATGGTCCCAGGACCAGCAGCATTAGGATCACCTGGGAACTTGCTAAAAATGCAAATCTTGGGCCCCTACTCCAGCCTATTGAATTAGATTCTCTTGGGTAGGGGCCCAGCATCGTTATTTTAACAAGCCCTCCAAGTGATTCTGATGCACGATGAAATGTGAGAACTACTGTTCTAGGAAGCATTTCCTGTCACCCACAATCTGACTGTAAAAACCTCCAACTCCAGTTCTTACCCTCTTCCACATTTATTCAAACTCTCAGCGCCACCTCGTAAATCTCTCTCATGATGACCTCTTTTCTCCTTCTCCATTGTCACTGCTTTAATTCAGGCCGATCCATACGTCTCACCTGAATTATCAATGCAGTCTCCCAACTGGTCTCCCTGAATCCGTGCCTCCCATCTATCCTCCATCAGCCCTGGTGTGTGTGTGTCTAAAATGCAAATGTGTTGTGTCCCTCTAGTGCTTCAAATGCTTCCATTGCAGTCTGTCGTCTAAAGGTAAGTTTAAGATCCTTCGGCTCTTCATGGAAGGCCATTTGTGCTTTGTCTCCTGCCTAACTTTTCCTGGACTTCAGACACACCTCCCCTTTCACTTCCTCAGGTAGTGCCTGAACTGTCTCTATCACAGCTACATTCCTTAGGGTCTTAAAAACCCCACAAGTGCCCTCCTTAAACAAGCCATAGCCATGTAAAAAACAACTCTTCAAGACAAAATCAAATTTTGGAGGGGATCAGTAGCCTAAAGCAACTCAGGCTGCATGGGTGAAGAGAAAAGGAGGACGGAGAGGCCAAAGCTAGATTTTTCTCTACTTTTTCAGTTTTCCTCTGGGTAGGTCTTACCCCTCAGGGCCCAGTCAAGCCACTTGTTTTCCAGCCCATTCTGCATTCACTGTCTTTGGCTCTAGGACTTATTTTGTCCCTAAACTCTTTGAGATGAATTCCTCCTCCGTAAACTAGAGATAAATGCTTGCCTTGTGTATCACATGGGGCTGGATGAGGCTCAAATGAGAAAACATTTATAACAAGCTTTGAAAGCTCTGAGGTATAGATACAAGACAAAAGTAAGGTATTGCTGTTAAATAACTGAGACAATTACACTAGCCAACATTTAGTGAGCACTAATTATTTGCCAGGCCTAATCTGACTGTAAAATGCATCATTTTATTTAATCCTTTTAAAGCTCCATGAGTAAAATACTATGATAATCCCATTTCACATAAGAGGAAACTTAAGAGGCAGCAGAAATTGCAAACAACCTGCCCAACATTACTTAGAAGTAATGGAGCCAAGATTCAAACCCAGGTAGTGTCACCCCAGAGCCCAATTTCTTAACCCCTGTGTGCTACTGCCTCCCGAGCATGTCTGTGACTGTGGGGATGTGACATTATCCAAAGGGCCTGACATATTCTAGGGTAGGCCAGTTGAGCTCACTGTACAGGGGTCAATCTATTGCTCTATCGTCCGTCCATCCATCTACCTGCTCACTGGTCATCCATTCATTGTCCTCCATTGGTGGCCAGAGCGGTGAAGAGTCTTGTCCCTGAGGTTGGAGCACCTGAGTGCAAGGATACTAACAGTGTGACCTTGAGCAAGTAACCTACCTGCTATGTACCTTGGGTTCCTTTCCTGTAAAATGAGGAAGACATCTGTATTGGCCTCATAAAATTTTCTGCAGATTGAGAGAATTTCTGTAAAAAGGTGAGCACAGTGCCTAATACGTGGTGAGTGTTCAATAAATGTTGGTTCTTATTATCATTTCTCTGGGGGCAGTAGCAATGTGGTGAGGTAAAGCAATATTCTCTACCAAACTGTGAAGAATATATTATAGGAGCCATCACAATGTCTCTGGAGAATGCTTGCCGCACTTAGAAAACTGTCTTGAGCCCTTGAGCTGTCTTTGGGTCATCAGACAAGAGCAAACAGGCTCAAGACCTGGGGTCAACACAGTGTTGAACGCGGAGCTCACTGCTGCAAATAGCAGCCACCTGTGGGCTGGACAGAATGTGTCCACCCTCTGGCAAGGAGTCAGGGGCATGAGGGTGTGAGGAAAACTAAGCCAGAGCAAAGGCAGTGTGTGTGGGCTCAGTGGGCAGAAGGGAAGGAACTAAGCACATTTCAATCAAAAATGGCTTCTTTTCAAGGGGGGTTGTGCTATCTGTGAGGCCCAGCCTCATTTTCACAAAGGGCCTCAAGAGGAGGCCTCTGAAGTTAAGTCTAGTGAGGTTACACAATAGCTGACCAACATAAACTGACAGGATTAAAATAAGTTGCCGTTCATCAGGGAACTTAAAACTTGGATCCCACTTCCTAGAGTACACTGTAAATTAAGATTTTTAAGTAAGTTCTGCAATTTTCTCATGAATAACATAATTATATTGCGTTCTGTTTTTGTTTTATAAGTTAATTTGTTGATTGAAAACATTTAAGTATCCCATAATATTTATAATCTTGTAATCCTGATACAAAATTTTTTCAAGAGTTGTTTTTTAATAGATTATGAGTCTCCAAAGAGAAAGTGGAACAGGCCAGGCACTGAGTCTCCTGAAGCTTTACATTGACTTTTACAAAATGAACATCAGGATGTGATGGGTGGAATTGTATCCCCCCAACCCTCGCCCCAAAAAGGTACGTTGAAGTTCTAAATCCCCAGGATCTGAGAATGTGACCTCATGTGGAAACAGTGTTGTTGAAGATGTAATTAGTGAAGATGAGGTCATACTGGAGTAGCATAGGCCATTAAAGAGTATGACTGGTGTCTTCACAAAAAGACGAGAAGCACAGAGGAGACTGTCATGTGCAGAGACAGAGAGACACAAAGGAGAAGATGGCCACATGAAGATGGAGGCAGAGATTGGAGTGATGCATCTACAAGCCAAGGAACCAAGGATTACCTGCAAACACCAGGAGCAAGAAGAAGCAAGACTGGATTCTCTCCTATAGCTTTCAGAGGGAGCATGGTCCTGCCAACACCTTGATTTCAGACTTCCAGCCTCCAGAACAGTAAGACAGTAAATTTCTATTAGTTCAAGCCAGCCAGTTTGTGGTACTTTGTTACAACAGCTCTAGCAAACTATTACACAAGGTTACATCTGCCCTCTATTTTCACAGCCTCTGTTAGATGGTCCAGGCATCTGTTAGAACAGGATCCCATGTGTTGCCTTATGTTTGTCTTCTCTTATTGGGCTATAAGCAGGAGTGGTGGTGTTTATTCATCTATAACTCAGCACATAATAGTTGCTCGATAAATGCACGTTTGACTGAACGAATGAATCTCAAAGAACCTCTGGGATTCACCTTGGCTGCTGGTCCACCTTCAGCCTCCAGCCCTTGAATACTGAACTATTTTCCAACTTAATAGGTATACAAAGGTGCTAGGTGTGAGAAACCAGGGCAGCAGCAAATGGCCCTGGAGGACATTGTGGGATCTGAGACACTGAGTTGGTCACACAGCCTTGACCTCAGATCTGCCCCTTACCTCTGAGTAGCCTTCAGTCACACACTTTTGGGCCTTTTAAAAAGTAAGTTTATTGCCTTACTGATTTGCCTGGGAAACAACTCCTTGAAACTAAAAATGAGTATCACTTCAATGTCCAGTGCACATGTGGGAGATATTAGCTGTAATTCAGTGTTTCTCCTTCTCCATATATAATGCACACACATGTGAACACACACACATACACAAGTAGATGTGTATGTAGGTGTGTGTATAAATTTCTGATGTTGGTGTCAACAGTCTTTGAGTTGATATTCAATGACTTTTACAATTAGGCTACTGTGATGATTACTACACAACCATTGGTTGAAAATAATCATGTTATCATTAAACATGTCAGTTCTAGAAAGATGAAATACATAACAAAAGGAAAAGAAATGGTAAAACAAAAATCAATTCATTAAAGGTTATGTGTTTTCAGAAGTATTGGACATTTAAAATTCTTCAAAATGTATAACTTCAAAGATACCCAATTTATACCTCACTAGGAAAAGTTGTATTTTGTTATTTACCCCTAGATGCAAACTGAGTTATTTCTAACAGAACCATCATGATTTGAACACTGGAACCATCCAGTCAACCTCAATAGTTGCCCAGAGGATCAGATGGAAAAGAGAACGACTATGTGCTTACCATCTGTTTCCCATATGCATGAGAAAAGATCCAGAAAAATCCAAATTCTCAGGACAACTGGCCTTCAAATCAGTCACCAGAGAGAGAAATGCTTCCTGCCGCTGGCTAAACTGACCACACTGCAGTAAATACACCTCGTGTTCAATGGTCAGAATCTTGATTGTCTTGTACAGTGGTATAAACGGTATCAGAAAACTGAGAGAACTCTGACTCATCTAGGTGCACACCTACCCACACAGGTGTTTTAGATGTGACACTTGGTTACCACGGGCCTTTCTTTCTCTGAATCGACACTCTGGCCTGTCTACCTGCCAAGCAGAGTGAATTTCAATAGTTTGCCAGAGGGTTAAAGAGACTGTGGCTTTTAAACTGAGATATGTTAAATACATTAAAAACAGTTTTTTTGTTTGTTTTTTTAATCTTTTGGCCATGCCACCCAGCCTGTGGGATCTTATTTCCCCACCAGGGATCGAACCCACGTCCCCTGCATTAGAAGCTCGGAGTCTTAACAACTGGACAGCCAGGGAAGTCCCTGAAAATCAGCTATTGTTATAGACCTGAGAACACTTTTTTTTTTTTAACATTTAAAAATACTCTACCCGATCGTGGTCTTTTGACCATGGTCTTTGAGGCCCTGGGTGGCTGGAAGGAGTTTTCTTGGAGTTACCCTAGGAATAGCTGACAGTAGAATTTCTCCATTTTCCCCCCTCCTTTACATATTGGATTTTGCTCCTGATAAACAAGGCAGAATTTGGTTTTTCATTTTAATGCATTATAGTAGCTACTCAGTAAATATTTATTGAATGTTCCAATAGATTCAAAATATATGTGCTCAGTGAATTTTGGATTAACAGATGCTAAATGATGTCACTGCTTATGAATGCAAGCCAGACTAAAAAGACCTAGTCAACAAAAGCTGTAGGAATGACACACGGGTGACAACTTTCCTCTTGGTACTGCCTTATGGGTATTTCATGCAGCATGGGCTAGTCCTCTTGGGGAAGAGAGGAAACTCAGAGGTGTTGAGGTCCTTTCATGACTTTTAACAGCTTCATGTAAACAGAGAAACCAAGCTAAAAAGCAATCAAACTCCTCAATCCAATGTGGCTGAAACCACAGAGGACCCTGAGGCTGTTTGGGAGATATGAGGATCCCAAAGAGATCTGGGTCAATACCCAGTTCCTATCAACACTAGCTCAGTAGATTCCCTCTCTTTAAAGAATTTATTTATTTTTATTTTTATTTTTTTAAATTAATTGGATCCCTCTTTGAGATCCACGCTCAGCAATGCCCAGAGGCCAGATGCATTCTGGATGGCATCTCCCTTTTGTGCTAGCAGGACAACAGGAAGGCATGCCAACCCGAGCCCTAGTGAAAGCCTTCAAGGCTGAGGTCCTGAACGTTTCCTCTGTTTGCTGGCCACATAGGTTCCTGAACTTGCCACCATGCCTATTTTACAATTTTCAAAAATCAAAATATGTAGCACTGGGCTTCCCTGGTGGCGCAGTGTTTGAGAGTCTGCCCGCTGATGCAGGGGATATGGGTTCGTGCCCCGGTCCAGGAGGATCCCACATGCTATGGAGCGGCTGGGCTCGTGAGCCATGGCTGCTGGGCCTGTGCATCCGGAGCCTGTGCTCCGCAACGGGAGAGGCCACAGCAGTGGGAGGCCCACGTACCGCAAAAAAAAAATATATATATATATAGCACTTTTATTAGAGCTATTCTTAACATGCGAATGTATACACATGTACACACACACACACACACACAACCAGGGCATATAATTAGTGCAGATGATATACATAGGCTCATGAACGAAGCTTGTGCTGGAGACATTGCTGGACCAGCAAGTTATGACTCTGCCCCACCAAAGCATTCATCCAGTGAATATTTATTGAGTGCCAATTAATGTGCTAGGAATTGTGATGTGGATATGGTGATGACTGAAAAGGACAAAGTCTCTATCCTCCTGAATTTACATACCAGTGAGGAAGACAGATAGTATACAAGGGGACAGATCAAAGTTCTAAGAGGAGAGGGAAGGGCGGCAAGGCAAGCTTGTCAGGAGAGCCACGGAAGCTCTGTGATACGGTGAAGTTGGAGCACAGGCCTCAATGAAACGAGAGTGAGCCATATGAGTGTCTGAGGGAGACCATTCTGGGCAGAAGAAACAGCAAATATAATGGCCCTGAGGGAGGGATATGCCTGACTTATTTAAGCAAAAGCCAAGCCAAGGAGGCTGGAAGGGATTGATGGAGGAGATTAGCATGGAACCCTTCAGGAACACATTAGAGTCAGATCCCATCGGCCCTGATCATGCTTTTGGAAGGTTATGAGTCAGGGAGTGACAGCCACGTGCACTGTGATCCACATCGATAATCCTGGAAAGGGCGTTAGTTCTGACGATTGGGTGTCTTGCACAGACTTTTCAGAGGTGGCCAGAGGGCCACCATTCCTTGCAGAGAGTAAGTTCCAATCCCAGTCTCTTGGAGCTAATTCAGGAGTGGGCATCATTCTGCCCACTGTTTCTCTCCTTCCTCCTTCTCCTCCCACTCAGGAGCTGTCCCTCCTCAATAGACTTCTAGGAAAGGTAAACTGGGGAGAGGAGACAAAATGCAAACCACGAGTCTTTCAACTTGGTCCAAGTGTAGGTAAGGAAGGGTGAACCGACAGCTGATCTGAGGTCTGGGAAGTAGCTGATCCGTGTCCATCATTAGTATCTGCCCTTTTTGCTTTAGATTCGTGAATCCAGTCCCAGCCTGGCTCTTTTTTACTCATTTATCAGTTTATTTTATTCTGTTATTTCTTTTCTTTGTTTTAGAGGGCTTGAACTTGCCCCTCTGGAGAGTAGATGTCCACATGCTTCGGCCCATGCAGCCAGGCCCCCGGGAGACACCGAGGCCAGGAAAGCAATGGTTTTACTTCTTTGCTTTCAAAAGGTTGTATTGAAATAAAGACTGAAGATAATATGGGAACAGCTTCTGCACAACACATAATTATTTGGCTTAGCAAATATTTTAAAAATAAGCTAGGAAAGTATAGGCACTGCCATTGATTGCCCCCGTGTTCTCACAGAGGAGAAAATACAAGGGAAAAGGGAAAGGTGGGATGTGATAGGGCTTCTCTCTTCATTCTAAATAGTGAACTCAGAGTTTGAAAAACACAAGATGAACGGGAAGCCATTCTCTTGCCAGCCTCCTGCCTTCACTCATAAACTTCACAATTTCTCCAAGGAGCCCTACGATGCCCACTTCCCCTGCCCACCTCCCTCCCCAGCCTCCCTCTCTCACCTACAGCACCTCTCACCTCTCAGCACCACTGGAGATGGGAGGGAGCTGGGAGAAGCAGTTTTTCCCTGTTACACATGGACTGAACAGCTCTGAGAACCAAAATAGAATGAAAGTCCCCACGCCTGGAGTGAGATCCAATCTCCTCCATCGGCCTGCTTCCTGCCCCTCCAGGCTCACTTCTCCCCAGAGTGGGCTCCAATCCCCTTGGCCTTCTTCCTGGGAGCTCCAGGCTTCAGACCTACTGTGACCCCTGCCTGGAACATTCTTCCCCCAAATAGTCACTGGGCTCCCTTCCTCCCATCATTAAGCTGCTGCCCAAATAGCACTTCCTTCCACCGTGTGCCGGCCAGCGCTTGCCAGCCCAGCCACTCTCCATCACATTGCCTTGCTTTATTGTCCCTCGCGGTGCTCATCACCAACTAGCCATTACCATGTATTTGTCTATTCATTATCTGTCTCCCTCCCCGGGAAACAGGCACCTCGAGAGCAGGGACCTCGGGAGTTGCTCCTGGCTGTGAAATTGTCCCTGGTGTGTGAACAGTACACAACAAACTTCAATGAGTGAGAACAGGATTAGAATTTTTGTGAGTATAATACACTAGAAATTACTTCCCAGTTTATGGCATTCATTTTAGAAATGAGAAAAATGAGGCCCACCCAGAGAGGTCAACTGACTTGCCCAAGGTTACACAGCCAGTTAGCAGCAGAACCTGGGGCTAGAAGTCCAGGGGTCCTGATTCTCCTGGGCCAATGTTCATCCTACCAAACCCAGCTGCCTTTGATTCATTTATATCCTCTCTCCCCCTCTCTCCTTCTTTTCCTTATAATGAACCACAAAGGAAATCTCAAGTTAATGATATTCATTAAGTTATTTCCTGCCTTAACATTTTGAGCCAAGAAAGGAAGGAAGTTTAGAGCTACTGAGTAAACATCGGTGCTAGGGCCTGCAAGAAAGGGATTCCTACCAAATTTGATAGATGAGGACACTGGCCATCAGAGAAGGTAAGGAAGATGGCTATTTAGCTGCAGCGCTGACACCAGAGCCCTCTCTCCTATGTGTGTGGCTGGGCTCCCACGTCGAACAGCCAGCATCAGACTCTGTGTCTCCTTTTGAGTATCCCTGTCACTATGATGACTCTGGAGCCATAGCCTCTCCGATTCTTAATGAGCCACTGAGCTGTCCCTCATCAGCTTTGTGGCAGCAGCCCTACCTTTGATTCAGGGCTCAGGGTATGTGTGTTGGGGGTTGAGGGGAGCGTGTGGGCAGAGAGGTATTTCCTGGAATGATAGCTCATCTGGATGCCCATCCTCTGAGGGTTCCATGGACTGAGGTAAACTTGAAGATAGTCACCTTTCCCAGGAGTCACTCTCATCCTCCCTCATGCGTTAACTCACAGGCAACAGAAAGAGCAGTTGGATGTTCTAAGCTAGAAAGCACTAGGCAAAATCACCTTTGAAAGTAACAAGCCCAGCTAGCACTGAGCAAATGTAGGCTTGGACGTGCATGTTCAAGCACCAGAGTGAACCAGCCGGTCCTGGAGTGGTGATCTGACTTGGTCTTCTCTTCTTCCTCCCCTCAATACCACAGACATACACACACTCTCTCTCTCACACACACACAGAGTTTTAGTTTTTGTTCAGAGGTAGGCAACCTCAGAGTTGGAACTTGGAAACACAGTCATAGGTTAATATTATGTGGAAGAGGGATTAGACAGAATCCCTGAGCAGCTCCAAATGGCAGAATGAGGCTCAATGGAGGGCGAGGGGGGTCACAGAGAGGTAGACTAGGGGCTAACATAGACAGAGACATTCTTATAACTAGAGCTGTCTGACGAAGGAGCAGCCTGCTTGGTGAGGTAATAGTTGCTGTAACTCAAAGGGTATGGAAGACGGCTGTACAACCTCTGATTAGGAGTGCTGGGGGGCCCTCGGCATCCCACAGTCCTTCCAACTCTACGACTCTAAGAGAACTTGAAATAGTTTGCTTACTGTCAACTTTCGTTGAATCATTTGCTGAATCATCATTTCCTAGTCACTGTGACTCACACATGGTTCATAAGCAAAGCTTTTATCTTCATAACCCAAATGCGTTGTTTGAATCTGTAAGAAAGAAGATAAATTTATAAACAGGGGGTTCATTTTTTTGCCTTTAACTTACATATATTTCTATATTTTAACTCTCTCCTGTGATATATTTAGAAAGAACATCACTACAGATAGTATGCTTGGACGGCACAGTCAAAATGTCCTCAAAACCCAGGGTGTCAAAATTCATGTCCTGCTCTCTGAACCAGCCAGATAAAACCTATTAGCCTAGAAATCTCTGCTCAGCACCCCAGACTCAGTTTATACCTGTCTGGGGCGACAGAGAGAACTCACTAACCTTCTTCTTAAACAAGTAGGGAGGGCTTCCCTGGTGGCGCAGTGGTTGAGAGTCCGCCTGCTGATGCTAGGGCACACGGGTTCGTGCCCCGGTCTGGGAGGATCCCACATGCCGCGGAGCGGCTGGGCCCGTGAGCCTGCGCGCCCGTGAGCCTGCGCGACCGGAGCCTGCGCATCTGGAGCCTGTGCTCCGCAATGGGAGAGGCCACAACAGTGAGAGGCCCGCATACCGCAAAAAAAAAAAACAAAAAACAAAACTAGGGAAATATTGTCCATTTCCATTGTGAACCTACCGTGTGACCTTGGGAAAGTTACTAGCTTCTCCAAGACTCGGTTTCCTCATGTGAAATATAGAGATTACAACAGTACCTAGCATACAGAGTTACTGTTAGCACTAAATTAAATAATACATGTAATATACTTTTTGCAATACAGGACACATGGTAAAAAAAAAAGGTTAGCTACTATTATTATTCTTAACTTCATTGAACTTTATTAGAAATTACTATAAAGAAAGTGTGTATATATATAAAAAAGAATGAAATTTTGCCATTTGCAACAACACGGATGGACTTGGAGGGTATTACACTAAGTGAAATAAACAGAGAAAGACAAATACTGTATGATATCACTTATGTGTGGAATCTAAAAAATGAAACAAACTAGTGAGTATAATAAAAAAGGAAACAGACTCACACATATAAAGAACAAACCAGTGGTTACCAGTGGGGAGAGGGAAAGGGGGAGGGGCAAGATAGGGGTAGGGGATTAAGAGGTACAAACTACTATGCATAAAGTAAATAAGCTACAAGGGGGACTTCCCTGGTGGTCCAGTGGTTAAGTCTCTGAGCTCCCACTGCAGGGGGCGCAGGTTTGATCCCTGGTCCGGGAAATAAGATCCCACATGCTGCATGGTGCGGCCAAAAAAAAAAAAAAGGCTACAAGGATATATTGTACAATACAGGTAATATAGCCAACATTTTATAATAACTAAAAATGGAGCATAACCTTTAAAAATTGTGAATCACTATAGTGTACACCTGTAACATGTAATATTATACATCAACTACACTTTAATAAAAAGAATTTTTTTTAAGAAAAATACTAAAGAATTATGCCCTAAAAATCTCTTTCACATAAAACAAGTCTGAAGATAAGCAGTCTTGGGCTCGTATGCAGCTTCCAAGCATTATTAATGACCCAGTCTCCTTTCTTCTCTAGAAATTTTAGCATGTGATACCCATTCTCAAATCACCTCCTGGTCCAAGATGGTTGCTAGAGCTCAAGCCACTTCATCTGCTTTCCAAGTAGCAGGAAAAAAGGGGAAAGATAAACATGCATTTTCCTAGAGTCCCCCAGAACATTTCTGCTTGTATCAATATTTTATAGGCCGGAACTCATCCACATGTTCACACTTAACTGCAAAGGAACTTGGAAAAAGTAATATTTAATTCGGAGCAGTAAGAAGCTCAGCTAAAAATCAGGGTTAGATTACTAAGGAGGAGAGGAAAAGATATCAGAGTAAGTAACTAGCAGTTTCTGCCAAAACCTCCAACCTCACTTCCAGCCAAATCTGCTGGCCACTCGCTTTCACTGGTCCTGTCTTTCAGAGGCTCACCTGCTCAGTGTCTCCCAAATATTGCTCTTGTGTGCCCTTGTGCATCATTCCTCCTGGCTTGGAGCACCTCCCAGCTTCACTTCACTACTCTGAGGCCTCCTTTTTCAAGGCTTCTGTCAGGGCTCTCCCCATCCAGAGCATCCTGACGCCATTTTCCACTGTAATCCAGAAAATGCCACCCCTGTGTTTTACCTTGTTATCTGAAATTTACCTCTACAATGATCATGTGAGTCTGTCTGTCAGGCATAGGGCCGAGTTTGTTTTTAATCAAGTTCCTGGCAAAATAAGTTTCTTACTTACTGTAAATATTCAATATATATTTGTTTCTGTTATCAATGACAGTGATAGACAAGATCTGGACTCAAGAGTTTAAAAGTTTGAGGAATTATTCCAGCTGGTCAAATTCCCTTTGCTCCTATGAGTAGATTCATGAAACTAACCCTCCTTGGAGTTAGTTTCCAAAGAAAGATAGAGAAGATTTAGGGAGTGGCAAAATTTATATAAAATTCACAGGGAACATTTTTAAAAGTCTTTATAAGCCCTTTTTATGGATAAAGTCAAGGCTTCCTGGATAGTTTCTGGTCTCTGTTTAACTTTGCAAAGGCTACTGAAGCTCTTAGAGTTTCATTAGACAATCTAATGAAGTCTGACCCTCCCATTACACAGATGGGCAAAGTGAGATAAACTAAGCCTAGAGATAAAATGTCTTGGCCCAGGTAGTGCCAGAACTAGGCGACTGTTTCCAGATACGCTCCAGATCCCTTACCGCTAAGCCACAGCACAATGACAGAGGATCTTTGTTTCCATTTCTAAAGAAATGAGATGATTAATCACTCTGCTGTACCCATCGCTCTCCTCTAGACTCTCTGTCAGCAGCCCAGATTCAGACTCTCCAATCAATTGAGGAATGCCAGTTCTAAGGAATTTACATGCTAAACAAATCCAGACTTCTGAAGGCCTTAAATTAGAAATGGGGATTCCAAATCTTATCCTAGCCTCCCCTTCCAGCCTTTTGGTCTCTGTGGAGCATTCCCAATATCTAAGCAGACAAGCCATTTTATTGCCTTGTCATATTTACAGTTTAGAACTTGCTGTTGTGCTGTTTTCTTTTCTCAGATCTAGTCCGAAGACTAAATAGGAAGGTGACATCAAACAGTTGGGCAAACACAGCTGTTGGAAGCTGCCCCGAGCACTCTGGGAAAGCAGTTGGTCCCCCTCCAGTAACACGCAGGGGCAGGCTGGCAAGGAAAGGTCATTGGCTACCAAATAGCAAGCTCACTCTGAGGCGCCTGAGATGTGACAGTTGTTTGGAGTCCATTAATGCTGATTTTATTCAAGAGTTTGTTGTTTTTCAGGGCAACCATGGATTATTATGACTACTAACATTTGCTGTTTATTGAGTGTCTATGGTGTAAACAGAAAAGGGAATGTGTCCATCTTCAAGAAGCTGGCAAACACGCTACATGTGGGCTGGGAAGGGGGTACATTTCGTTCTGGCTGATCAACAGATGGTCCCACAACAGCCCTTGGAGGCCTCACAGGTCACACAAACCCACTCCTCATTCCCCACCTGGGCCACGGAGGTGCTGGGACCTTCGAGGGCAGAGGAGGTGTGGAGTGGGGGAGGGGAGTGTTGGGCATAAGCCCGAGTCACACATTTCCAACCTCTTTTATTTCCAGAGAGCCACATGGGCATAAATTGCAGCCAAGACAGTGAAGTCTCCTACAGTAAATGCAAGTAACTACAGACAATAAGGAGAACTCAAAAATGCTCATTCTGAAAGACTCCAAAAAATGACTCCAAGCAGATTCTTCATAGCACCATGGGTTTTATTGAAAAGTGGAAGGAACTCTTAATATCTTCAAATCCAGTCTCCCTGTCCTCCACACAACAGTCCTGTCAGATAAATTTTAGTGCCTGTTTGAACCATTCCAAGGTCTGGGATTCCTCAATTTTGTGAGGCAGGTTTATTAGTAATGCCCCGCTTTGGTTCTGTAACTGTTCAATGGGAAATCTTTGAGTGGCAAGGACCCAGACTCGAGTAAGAAAGAATCAAATTCTGCAGAGTTCTGTAACTTAAACAATACCATAAACAAAGTCAAAAGAAAATTGGTAAAACAAAATTGCGATACGTACAAGAATGGGTTGAATTTCCCTAATATAAAAAAGCACTTGTATAGCAACTTGAAAAAGGAATCAAATTTTAAAAGAGAAAAGGCTATGAATAGGCAGTTCACAGGATAAAAAAGGACCAATAAGCAGATGAAAAGAGCTTTTATTGCACATATTAGAAAATTGCAAATTCAAGCAATAAAATGCCATTTTTCACCAGTGCTTGAATAATGTCAAATCATCTGACAATACCCAGAATAGGGGGAAACAAACACTCTCATACTTCTTGAAGAGCAATTTGGTTATGACTATTGAAATTTAAAATGAACACAGCCTTTGAAATTTAGTTCATGAGTATACTTTTGTAAGTACACAGAAACATTTTCAGCAATATTTGTAATAGAGGAATTTTTGCAATAGGAGAAAGTAAACAATTTAAATGCCCATTGATAAGAAATTGGGGTAATAAACTGAGGTACATCTAACATGGAATATTCAGAGCTGTTAAGTCAAATGAGGTAGCTCTACATGGGTAAATATAAAAAGATATCTAAGACATATTAAGTGAAAAGCACAAGGTGTGGAAATGTGTATATGAACTTATGTATGTAAAAAATTATATATGCTTGTATGGTCACAGAAGTTTCTGCAAGAAGACACAAAGTATTAGCAGTAGTTACCATTTATTTGAAAATTTAAAAATGCAAAGGCAATACTGTATTTTATCTCTGGATACATGCATATATAGCAAGTAGAAAATACACTGGAGCTCAGACATAATATAGTTTAAGAGGGAAAGAGAAATGAAACTGGCAAGGGCCCCTTAAGAACTTAAAAATATATTTTAATATTTTGTTTCATTATAAGTATTTGAAGGGGAGAAAAACAAATTAAAAAAAAGACTCATTTGACTCAAAACACCCGTTAACCTTTATAAAATCTTTTAAAATAATCAGTGAGACAATGATGACTCATTTTTTATTTTTAATGTGAAAGCCTGTAGCGAGTATGGATTAACATTTCCTTGGAGAAATTGGATCTACTTGGTAGAACGTTCTTGTGCTAATCTTCTTTGTTTACCAGATTTTTCTATTAATATAGTCTGAAATGAACAGTTGTGCTTTCATGGCGTGTTTCTGTTTGTTGTCAAACACAGCTGATATTTTATCAAATTAGCAGCTTTCTTTGTGCTGGGGAAAGAGTCTTACCTTCCTCACCCCACTAAGGAAACCTCTCACCAAAATTATTGGACCTTTTGTAAATCATGGATCTCCAACAAAATATTACTGGCAGATATTATTTGAAACTTGCAAAGAACGGGTCTTCATTTTCAGGAGAAGTCAACATGTTAGAACTGTTCACTCTGGACTGTGGGCTGGGTTCTCAGATCTGGGCTGCTGAATTCTCAAATATCCATAAACGTGCTCCTGCTTACAGATCTCCACTGACGCCTTTGGGAACTCTGTGCAAAACGATTCAGAATCCACTACCCAGATTGCTCTGTAAGAGCAAAGAGGTGGGCTCAGTGACTTGGCACTAATTGCCCTATTGTCCCTCTGATTCAGGAACTCACAGTGACAAGAGATGATAATGGCATTGAGCGATGAAACGTAACATGGGTGGGAAACATTTCTTGCTTTGGATACCAGTAAGTGGCTTACCTCTTTATACTACGCACATTTTACTCTCAGAGTATTACAACTGAGTTTTAAATATACATAATGGATTTTTCTCCCAAGCACTGTGCCATGGATGCAGTGGTGAATATTATCTAGTGAGACGCTCTCATCTAAAAGTCACTTTTTTAGGAGACAATTTCCTACCCAGAAAACTGGTTAAAACTCTTCAGTAGACAGCCTAACTGGCTGGTTCTAACTTCCTAACTGGAAGCATGCTTGGCCACAAATTAGCCAAAGGAAGTTTTAATCAAAAGAAGAAAAATCACCAAAAAAAAATCAGCGTTACATACTCTGTTACCAACAAACCCCAGAAACAGTATGTTTCTGCAAGATCTCTGATGGTGTCTGGATGGATTCCATTCTGAGATACTCCGCTGGCAGAGAACTTTCCGGCAAAGCCTGCTGTCCACTGTCCTCCCACCCATACAGCAAGCCTGTTGTTCTGCTGTCCTCTCTGCACTCGCTCTGTGGCATCTGGAAGGCAAGGGCTTTTGCACAGATGTCCATCTCGCTCCTCTTCCAGTAGCCTTACTCATCCATTAGGGCACGCTAGGTCTCCCTGTTGTTCCAGATGTTAGCGGGTGAATGAAGCCTCAGGTATACTGTTGACTTGGCCAGTAGGTACAGCTCCTCTCTGCAGCTCTCAAAATGAGCCTTTCTTCATCTGAAGCTTTGCATTACTTTTATCATGTAAGCTACCACATATGAAGCCCTAGTATGCTCTAGACCTCACTGTCCAAGAGTCACATGTGGCTACTGAGCACCTGAAATGTGGCTAGGTCAAACTGAGATGCGATGACAGTGTAAAATACACAATGGATTTTTAAGACTTAGTACAAAAAAATGTAAAATTTCTCATTAATAATTTTTATGTTGACTACGTGCTGGAATGATAAGATTTTGGATATACTGGGTAAATAAAATACACTATTAAAATTAATTTTACTGTTTCTTTTACATGTAACCACCGAACAATTTAAAATTACATATGTGGCCCACATTATACTTCTATTGAATGGTGTTACTCTGGACGCACGTTCATTCATCTATCCATCCTTCAAATATCTGAGTGCCTATACTAGGGTTCAGGCACTAAGGCAGGTGCTAGAGGCATGGTGGGGTTTGTGAAGTACTCAAAGCCTTTGCCCTCATGGAGACAGATAGTAAATAAGCAAGCAAAAAGATGAATAATCACAAAACTGGGTAAGTGTGATGAAGAAACAGCCAGAGTATCACAATAGATAATAGCAAGGGTCAGAGGGCGAGACCTATTTACCTAGAGTGGCCAGGGAAGATCGCACCAAGAAGGTGACACTGGTGTTGAGACCGGAGTGGGATGAGCCAGACACGTGAAGAGGGTGAGGAGGACTTCAGAAGACAGAAGGGTGTGTACGGACCCTGAGGGTCCTGGAGCACTGTCGGTGAAGGGCGCCATTGGGCACCACACAAGGTGGCTCATGGAAACATGCAGGCCTAATAGGTCAAGATAAGGAGTTTGGATTTTATCCAGGGGGAAGCCAAAGAAAAGATTTAAGTAGGGTGGTGGCTTGATCCATTTTATGCTTAAAATACCTTCTTTTGGCAATTGTGTGAAGAATGGATTGGAAGTGACAATGGAAGATGCTGTATGTGTAAGAGGCACTTGCAGTAGTCCAGGTTAGAGGGGGTGGTAGCTTATTCTAAGGTGGTGGCAGTACAAAGTACTCAGTGTATTTCACTTGTCCCCAAGTCCTCCAGGTTTTTGGGCTCAAAGGGATACAAAGTCTCCAAAATGCAAATAAATGGATAACTAGGAGAGTCCAGCTCCCTTCCTAATATTTCTGAGGAGCGCCAGAGAGGAAGTTACATTTTCCTGGTGGTTCTTCTCACCACTTGCTCCCAGTCCCTAGACGCAACTCTTGATTCCCTATCGACATCCTGTGGCCTGCCCCAGCCTGCTCTGAACATGACCTTCCACTGATTCCTTAAGGCAGTGTTAATACAAATCTAAGGAAGCTGCAAAGCTTCTCTGAAGACACAGGAAAGGGTAACAAGAAACTGGAGCATCAAAGAAAAAGCAGCCATCACTTTATTATCTACTATGCCCGTTGGGAAGAGCGCTCTGGGCTTATTCCCCCATTGCTTTTTCCTCTAGTTCCAGGGTCCAAACTGCTTTCCTTGGGTTTCAGGGAGAAAATTTGAAAGTCTCACTGCTTCTTTACTCAGAGCAAGCTACATTTATACCCACTATATCCCAACCTCTCTGATCCAGTTGGGTCTGTACTTTGCCTCTCAGAAGTAGGTGGCCCATCAATATGCTTTCCTAATCAAAAGGATAAGTTTTCCCCTGTTGAGGACGGTTCACGTGGAAGCAACTGAAATTAGGTTTTTAAATTACATTTTCTTTCCTCCACACTTGTATGATCTCATTTAATTCTCATTACAAAGTAGACATTATTCCGATTTTCCAAAGAGAAGTGAAGCTAAAAGAGGTGGCTCAGAGGTTAATTTGCTCCAAATTACACAGTCAGTAAGGGATGGAGAGATGAGTCAAAACTGAATCCAGCTAAAACCCTGGCTGGCCACCACCAGCCTACACCGCCTCCCCTGCAGAGATGGGGCCCAAGGTCAAGGTCAGTTTTCTCCTCACAGCAGGGCCACTTGCTTCCCTCCCTTTTGGAAATCCTTTTTGCCTAGATGTCTAGAAATTCAAGGACACATTTTGTAGAATCTGTGTGTCTTTCCTCAGTGAGCGGAGGAAACAAATTCCCAGAAATGGGCAGAGGGAGGTAAATATGTAGATAAGAGGGCAGGAAAATCAAGAAATTAACACCTCATAGCCTTGACTGTTTTTTCAAAAAATTATGAAGCAAGGTTGTCTGCTGAGCTTGGGGAAAGGAAAGTAAGGAAAATGGTAGAGGAGAGCTGAGCTGTCCACTGAAGTGTTGCAATACCTCATGTGGGCAAGAAGGGGCACCTGCTGTGGGTGGAGTTAGGTGCTTCAGGAGACACTCTACAAAATGGGATTCCTGTCTGTTACTCAGCTATTAACGCATCCACCATATCAGGGTAAAGGCAATTCCACTGTACTCTAAGACAAAAATCTCACCCTGACCAATGGAATGACATTTTAATACCAAGCACTTTGGAAAGTTCCTGGGGTTAGCAAGGAGTCTGGGGATTAGCTATTCAAAATTAGCTACGTTGCCATTTTGAATAGGAAATCCTCTCAAAAATGCCTCTCATATCATATCCTACAGGCAGCTGTGTCAAAGTCTGCTCTTCAACTCTGAGACCTTCCCCTTTCCTAAAATTTTTCCTTGAGTCTCAAGAGGGCTCTTTTGAAGAGTGCATCTTCATATTATCAGGTCCCAGATTCTTATTTAGAAGTAGGAGTTTTCTAATATAAATTCTCTTGAACCTCTCTTGAACTCTTCCCCAAATCCTCTGCATGGAGTTGTTGGGCCAGTGCCTGTCATAGACACCATGAGAACTGGACCACAGCCTTTGGAGGAAATGGCACCATTATCTTAAATGAGAGGAAAACTTTCCTTTTGGAGACTACCCCCAACATTGAATCTTGGCTTGGCTTTTGCAAAACCATACCCAAAACGTTTCATTTTAGAAAAAATTCACATTAGCATTGTTTGGCATTATTTTCATTCTCCCTCCTCTCCCTATACCTGTTGTCTTCATTTCTGTTGCATGTGAACTTGTTCTCACCATGAGACAGCTCAGCTGAGAACATTAATTCAAATAAACATGTCAATGTCACTCTAAAATAATGAGTCCCATGCTAGTACACTATGTTGACATGTACCACTTAGGAAATGTTGTATTCTGGGGAGTAGGGGCAGAATATGGTTGTTGTGATTGAATAAATACATGTGTGTCCTTAGTTTAGCCTTATTTACAATAAAATCCAAAATTTCCCCCATGGTTACAAGGCCATAGGTAGTATGACCTTTCACTATCTCAGACCTCATCTCCCATCCAAACCTTGTGGATTCTACATCCTACAAAATTTTGAATACGCAAGTTTTCCTTTGAATCTAAAGCCTCTTTAGCCACGTCTTTTGGCTCACCTTATCACAGCTCTGCAATGCAACCCACTTATACTGCACTACTTTTGTTCTCCTTATCATACTTTTATATCTCCTTATCTTTCACATGTTTTCTCTGCCTCAAATCATTTCCTCTTCTTCACCTGGTTAACTTTCACTCTTCTTTTAAGACACAGCTCAAATGCCACTCTCTCCCCAAAGCCTTCCTTGACCTGTCCCCCAGTCCGAGTTAACTGAGTTAAATGTATTCTTTACTGCCATACTGTAATCATTTGTCAACTTGTCCAAATGCCCTACATGACAGAGAGAGTTGTTGTCTACCAAATCCCACTCATTGATTGTGATACAGTGGTGACCAAGAAGTGGCTCTCCAGCCGGGGACTGTATTTCCCAGCCTCCCTTGCATCTTGTGGTGGCCACGTGACCAGCTCTTGCCCATGGAATATGATCAGAAGTCAGGCATGCCACTTTTAGGGCTGAGGCCTTTAAGAAGGAGACATATCTCCTCCATGCTCTGTCCCCTTCTTCAGCCTTGATGCAGTTAACAGCAAGGCCTTGGGGATGGTAGAGTCCCAAGACGGAAGGACCTGGCCATCAAATTGGAACACCTGCCTTGGACAATTACGGGAGAAATAAACAACTTCAAGGAATCTCTGACTTATTTTGGTTTACAGGTAAATAGGTAAATCTGTAGAAAACCAGCCAGTTGAATTCAGCAGCATCTGATCATTTTATAGGATTTTTGGTTCAACAGACTTATTTAGGTGGTTCCAGTATTTGAAGGAGGAAAGGATAAACATCTGGACAACTAGAAAAATCTCTGAATACATGTTAAAGTTCAACTCAGAGCTGTTTCTATCCACTTACTTTTCAAACAATACCTTAGAATTAATTTTAATACCATTTTTGTTGAGTGGACTGAGAATTCAAGAAGTATATGCATACAGAACATTATTAATTTAAATGTATAATCACTAGCAAACATCTCTGAAATGTTGTCATTGTTCTGATAAATCTATCTTTTAAAAATACTTGGTATACTAGTACTTTTGTGATAATGTAACTGATTAGTATTAAATAACTTGAGCAGTAATTTTGAAAGAACAGACTTGAGGAAGGAATAAAGTTTTGAGTTTAAACCAGGAGAACTTTCCAAATGTTTGTTTGAAGTTGGAAAGAAGGAAAGAAACACAGATACTGGCAACAAAGGTTGAAGCGAGAGAGGGAAGGGAAAAGGAGAGGCCATTCTATGTAAGGACGTTGTTACTTGAAGGACCAAGAGAAGATCAATGGTAATGAAATTTGAGAAAATGGAAAAAGGAAGCAAGAGGTGGGTAACAGGGAAGATGAATTTTTCTGACATACACATCACATTTCAGACATCTGAACAATCACACAGGCAACATATGTCTGTAGGCAACGTGAGTCTCAATAAAAAGCAAATGGTCAGGGATGGAGAGGGAGGTTTGGTAATACCCTGAATGACTTGGAATAGCAGAGTGGTGGTGTGTCTTGAGGAATTCCCACAATATAGGGTGAAAGAGGAGTCAGTAGGCACAAATATGAAAAAAATACATCCCAAAGAGGAACCAAGCTATGTGACTGACACCTAATAAAAGAGAGAGATGCTCTGGCACAGACTTATTTCTCATGAGTCTTGGGCCAGAAATCTTACAACTAGAAGCAGAAATACTTACATGTCTAATGTTACGTTTCTAACACTGCCCAAGCTAACTGTTCATAAATCTTCCCCACGAGATTAAGCAACCTGGGAACATACGTGGTTTCATTCTCTACATCCCTGACCCCTAGCACCATCTCTAAGACATGGTAGGTATTCAGGTATCTGTTGAATTTTATTTTGCTATTGTATATAGAAGCTGAAAGATACATTTTTGGACACTAGAGAAGAGGAGTGAGGAGATACACATGGTGTCAAAAAATCACTTGTAGCTAAAATATTGTCCTAGGAAAACTAGCTATGCACTTAATGGATTTTTGGTCAGGTTATTGGTCCACTGAATGCTACTCACTTGTGTTTCCTTTGAGCCAAGGAGGGTGGGAACTCTGACTCCTTGCTTTCATGCTGTTGGGACTCGTGCACTTATATGCTTGTCAGCCTTGCACTGCAAGGGAACAGATAACTAATAAATATCCCTGAAACACATTTCTTAAATGTCTTAGATGAAATTACCAATGTAGGTTTAAATTCCAGACATGTATATAATTTTTTCTTCCAAGGTCTCCCGCCAAAGAACTTTTCCAAAAAGCAAAATTCTTAACGCTGTCCACCCTTTCCTGAATTCCTAACGTGGGCTATGCAAGCTGGTATGGTTACACTTTGAAGACACAAAAACATTAAAAAGAAAAAACAGCACAAGGTTTCCTTTGACTTTCGTGAGTAGACTTCCAGCTCATTTCCTTTAAAACACTGCCCCTGAACTGCAAATTACTTCATGGTCTTTTTTTAAGTGCACTCTCCTCCTAGACTGACAGAGCCAGCTGCAGCATTGTACTGTCTATGGAAATGATATCCTCAGCACTCTGTCCTTGAATACGACCACAATCATTACATGTGGCTCCTTTTCACACAGCAGGAATGGAATATATGCTTGTTTACAGCAACGGTACCCAGAAAGTCATCACGTTGGCACTCTTGTCGGCAGCTTAAAGTCAAAAGAAAGTTTAGCGTGAATTACCTGAATCCTCTTTTAAAGTAAGAGTCATTTTACTTTTAATACATTACTAATGTTTAAAGTGTTAGCTTGTTTTCTAACATTCAAATTCAGCACATTAATTATAATTAATTTTGATAAGTCAGCTGAAAATTATATTTGCTTATAGTCATTATTCACTAGATATATTATTTCTTATATTGCTCTGTTCCAACTTTATATCAAAAGTATAACATACTGTTTAATTGTAATTATTTGATACTAATTACAGAAATTTAATCTAATAATTAAATTATTAAATAAAAATAATAGTTACAACTAAGTCATTTTTATACCTTCCCACAATCCCATTCCTTACAGAGAGCCACTGTTACCCATTTGGTATAATTCCCTTATATATCAACTTTGCTTTTTCATAGAGGGACTCTTAAATGCATTCATTTTAAGGGGTAGCAAATAATTTTGTCTGAATCAAATGAATTTGTTGTTTAATCAAATGATAATATAAGAATAAAACATTTGAGAGCCATACTCACCATGAAAAATGTTGTATAAACATCTTTTATTAAAGTAATGTTCTCACCTGGCAAATATTAGTGAAGCAATCCATTAAACTATAAATAATTTTAATTTGGCTCTCATTTATCAAGTACAGAAAACAAGCAGGCAACTTAATAATGTGAAAAAAATTTTATATTTTCTTAAAAACTGACTACCATTCTCTCTCTCAAATACATCCTATTTTTATTAAAATGAAGCCAAAATGCTAACACTATTTATATGTACAAAAAGACCATTAAACATTTAAAATTTATTTCTATCTTTAGTAAATCCATCTTTCCCATTTTTTGTCAATTATTATTTTCCTATTTTCAAAAAGTGAACACATTTTTTAAAATTCTAAATAAATGTAAAATTTTAATTAAATTTGATACTAATTAAATTTTAATTATACTGCTCCCCCTTTTTTTCACCCAGTAAATGTGGCAACTTACAGAAAATGGACAGAAATAAAACAACAATTTTATCTGTTTTTGTTTTACATGGGGTTTCACAGAATATCACTTAAGAAAAAAGGGTTTTGCAAATGAGGAAGTTGAGGTCTTAAAGCACTGGAAGTGCGTACACGGCAGATCTAAGTTTATCACTCAGGTTGTCTCCCAGCCTAGTGTTTGGTTTACTATACCAGCCTGCTTATATGAAGAGTTCTTGAACCCCGCACAGGAAATAATACCTCTTTTTTCTAACTCTCACTGCATTTTGCTTGTATCTTTTGAAAAATAACCATTTGAATGGATCTTATCCATGGTCAAGAATCCTTCAAAAGCAGTAAAATATCAACAACAAGCTAAAAGAGTAGTTCGTATCTTTATATCCACAATGATTGATGGGAATTCTATCAAAATTAATCAACCTTGCAACTGGAGTTTGCAAATGGTATTGTATCAGTGAATTAATATTTACTAATCACCTTGATCTCTCTTCATAATGCCCCAAATGCAGTTAGACGAAGATAAAACAAACAAAAAAACAGAGTTGCATCTCATTTACTTATAAATTAGAAACATTTTTGTATTTTTCCTACCCCATTAAGATGATTCTTTAAAAACAAACAAAAATGATCCAACGCTGGTTTCTAAGTATGAACGTAACGTGCTCAATACAGAATATCTGGCATGTACAAAAGCATAAAGAATCAGAAAAATATCAACCATAATGCTGTCATCTTACAACAACCTGTAATATATACTGTTAGGATACATTTTCTTCCTTTTTTCTATGCTTTTTTCCTAAACATAGTTGAGATCATACTAGATGTAAAAGTTTGTATCCTTTCTTCCCCACTTACCTGTCACATCAGTTATTTCCCCACACTGTTAAAATCTTGTAAAGAAAATTTAATGGCAGCATGTTTCACCTTATAATTTAACAAATCCCTTAATATGTTGGACATTAATAGATGGACACTGGATATATATTTTGAAGGAATTAACACAGGACTTTCAACACTTTTTACCTTTGAATTGTATTCAATGTATGGCTTAAGTAGGGTTCTACAAAAAAGGCAAAATCCTAAAAACAAAGAAAATGTAGGAAATATATTCCAGTAGATAAAAAGCCAATCATGTCCTCTTTACTGATCCTATCACATTAACTAGAAACAGTTTACTGGGGGAAAAAAGGAATAAATATAAAGTCATTATCATCTACTCAGCGTACAAAAAAAATATCCTACAACCATTAGGTATAGTTATTTTCCATCTTCTCCATCACAAAAGTTTTGAACAACAAACCATAAAGAAAGCTTAATATATCCAATTAAAATTTTTAATTCTTCTGAGACCAACTTAAGATACCACACACACACACACACACACACACACACACACACAACAGGTAAAAAGATTAATGACACATGGCAAAAGATCATTGTGCTTTAAAACAACTTTCACAAAGCAGGAGCAAAATGTACAAAGGAGGTAGAAAATTTATATAATACAAATGACCAAAAATCTATGAAGATGTTCAATCTCATACCTCAAACATACCCAGAGAGTAGCTAAGAATTTAAAAGGATGAAACAGTAAGTGTTTGAAATATACAAAGATGTGTTCCTGCAACTTAAAAACTTGTTCATCAAAAGCAATTTTCTTGCGAGAGATAACGGTAAGATGGGAGTTTCAGTCACACTGGGAAAGAGTACAATCTCTATTATTAAAATGAATGTAAACTTCCTCTAAAACAAAGAACCTTTAAAAGAAAAGCAAAAGGACTAGCATTAAAGGCTGCCAGTTGTACACTGACATATTTGCAGGAAAGCATCACCAAGGCAGAAGACCAGTCATCTCTGTTAGATGGTTAGAGATTACTCTTCCCCCACATTAAAAAAACATGAGCTGAGAGTACCTTTTTTAGGTTTTTCCCTTCTGTTCTTCCAAAAAAAGTCTATGATTAGCACATGATGGATACAAGTGGATTAACAAATAAACTTTGCACAATAATTAAAGGCTAAAGATCACAGAAAAGTCGAGGGTAGAGAGAAGCTCTGTGCTGCCCTTTGCTAAGTGAGGGAGAACGAGTCAACGTACAGCACAACCTGAAAATGCCTGGAGAGCAGTGATGGCCTGTGAGGAGCAATGAACAGGTCAACAAATCTTACTATAATATAAAATGTCTTGGGACTTCCCTGGTGGCACAGTGGTTAAGAATCCGCCTGCCATAGCAGGGTACACGGGTTCAAACCCTGGTCCGGGAAGATCCTACTTGCCGTGGAGCAACTAAGCCCATGCGCCACAACTACTGAGCCTGCACTCTAGAGCCCGCAAGCCACAACTACTGAGCCCATATGCCACAACTACTGAAGCCCACGTGCCTAGAGCCCGTGCTCCGCAACAACAGAAGCCACCGCAACGAGAAGCCTGTGCACCGCAACGAAGAGTAGCAGCCAAAAATAAATAAAAAATTTAAAAAAGTGTCTTAATATAGAGATGGTTATGTGCTTGAGTAAGAATTGACCAGGATGTGGGTACTCTTTGGGTAAGACAATTATGCAACATGTCAATAACGCCTTTTAAAAATTCAAACACGTTTACACAGCAATTCAATTTGTAATTTGAATAAAAAATAAATTCAAGTATTAATTGTATTATTTTTAAAGGTGAGAACTAAGGAACAATTTAACAACAGAAGACTGGTTAGATAAATTATGATAATCCAAACAGGCAAACATAATACATCCAGTAAAATAATGTTTCATGTGTAAAAGATGTTTATAGTATATTGTGGAAAAATTACAGGGTTTTTTAGAATTCTGTATTCAAAATATTGACTCAAATATATACCCATTCCAAAGTGTTGATACTGGTTTTATTAGAATGATGAGACAGTGAATGATTTTTTTTTTTTTTTTGCGGTACGCGGGCCCCTCACCGTTGTGGCCTCTCCTGTTGCGGAGCACAGGCTCCGGATGCGCAGGCTCAGCGGCCATGGCTCGTGGGCCTAGCTGCTCCGTGGCATGTGGGATCTTCCCGGACCGGGGCACAAACCCGTGTCCCCTGCATCGGCAGGCGGACTCTCAACCACTGCGCCACCAGGGAAGCCCTGAATGATTTTAATTTTCTTCTTGCTTATTATGTCTCTTTTCTGTTTTTCACACAAAGAAATCATGCATTTCTTATGTAATTTTTTTATTTTCATAAACACTTTTATATGCTAAAAAGATAATTATAGGGACTTCCCTGGTGGCGCTGTGGATAAGAATCTGCCTGTCAATGCAGGGGACACAGGTTCGAGCCCTGGTCTGGGAAGATCCCACATGCCTTGGAGCAACTAAGCCCGTGTGCCACAACTACTGTGCCTGCACTCTAGAGCCCACAAGCCACACTAATGAGCCAGCACACCTAGAGCCCATGCTCCGCAATAAGAGAAGCCACCACAATGAGAAGCCCACGCACCACAACGAAGAGTAGCCCCCGCTAGCCGCAACTAGAGAAAGCCCACGTGCAGCAAGGAAGACCCAATGCAGCCAAAAATAAATAAAATCTTTAAAAAGAAAGAAAAGATAATTATTAAAATTAAAGGGACAAATGGGGAAGTTTAATGATCAAGGACTAATATATTTAGTATTTAAAGAACTTATTCCATTTACAAGAAAAACACTAAGATTCTAACAATAAATGAACAAAAGAATAATTAAGAGGACATTGAAGCATATAAGAAAAATAGTCTCAATAATCAAATATGTGCTTATCCTTTTATTAGAGTGGAAACTCCCCCACCCAAAATATACAATACTAATAAAACATGGAATAATAGGCATTCTCAAATCCCATCAAACCATTTTCTCTTCTGGGATTCTAGTCAAAAGAAATACTCCTAACTATGAAAACAACTTTCACTGGAAGATGTCAATCACAATGTTCCTTGTAAAATAAAATAATGGAAATACAGTAGAAGATTACTTGGGGATTTGAATACTAGAAGAATTCAAACACTGGATCTGTTTCAAAAAGATTTTATCCATTTTGATACAGAATGATTTGCTAGAATGTAAGCCATGTAGTGATGCGAATAACTGGTCACTTAGGCAGCCCAACTCATGGGATCCCCCAAAAGTTGGTTCCAGTCATTAGGAACACATTCAAAAGGACTGCCGGAGGCTATTTTACATTGTGAAAATATTCTTTTCATGGGATAAAGTTTATTTAGCACCCAAAAGAGGATATTCCAGATGTGAAAACTAAAAAAAGGAAGGGCATAAAAGATCAAGAAGATGATGACACAGATCTTTTCCCAAAAGAGCTGTTGTACCATTTACTATTTCAATGTCTACAGATAGCAAACCACAAACTCTGCTGCATTCCTGACATTCCTAGATGCCGATTCACACAGATCTCAAAGAAATAAAATTTGTATATATTTATTTGCACCGCATGATGCTTTTAGGCCATTTTTAAGGAAATATGTCTTATTCCTACTAGAAGAACTAGTCAGAAAAATAGTCACCCTGAATTCCTTTTGAAATAAGGCAGAATTAAATAAAAGTTGAGATAAAAATTGAAATAAGAATTAAATGAGGTAGTATGCTACAATCACAGACGTAAGAAAAACTCATTCATGGTGGGGGACAGGACACAAAAATGTTAATAGTTCATTAATTTGTCTGTCAACACGTATAAACTGAACACCTGTCACATACTAGGCACCGTATTTGGCGCTGAGAGATGTAAACTGGTAAACACAGCAATCGTGGTCACTGTGGTCCTGCAGCTTACATTGCAGAGGGGAGAAAGACCGCTACTCAACAAGCATGTGTGTGGAGGTGCCGTCCCCAGGCATCCGCAACGTTTTTCCTCCGTTTTCTCCAGTTTACTGTCAACCATTCTCATGACTGTTCACTTTAAAAAATATTCACTTTAAACGACTGGACCTTCCTCACATTTTAAGACAAATTAATCACACAAACTGGTCGCACTGTTTATCAGGTTCATGTCCAATTCAAGTACCCAGAAGTAAAAGATAGAATGCTATTAGTTGACGGAGTTCCATAAAAAGGTTCCTAGAGAAGATGAGGACAATCGTTTTTTCATTTGCATAATGCAACCGTCATACCTTTCCAATTGCCCTGGCGATCCCAGCCCTGGACAGTTAATAGAGCTACCATCACCAAGTCTGCACACATTAAGACAATAAACCAGAATGAAAACACTGACAACATGGATGTGTGAATAGTAATTATAATTAACCTTTTCTAAAAGAAAAGGTATATGTAATAGTACATAATAGGGTAACAATTTAACTTGTCTTTTTTTTGCTGTTCTTTTTACTCAAAGCATAAAGCAGAGACAATACTTTTTACCAGGTTAACATGCAACTTAAAAAAAAAGTTAATATACATATTAAACATGGAAATTCAGCAGTAAAATCATATTTGTTATTTCCCCTCAAACATACCTTAACATTATTCCTTTATTGCATTATAAACTAGGTCCTACTACTGGTCACCTGACCCAATGCCTTACATTTCTGGAACTTGACATTTCAGTCAGTTATGGACACAGGAATGATGTTACAAGTATAATGAAGTAACACACCTGCAAAGAAGCTGATTGCACTGCTTTACCAATGGAGAGAGGTCCCTATACCATCTGCCACTCCATCCCAACATGAGCACAAACATAAATATCCCCCAGCCACCCACGAAGTTGTCTTGTCAAGAAGGCCCTGAAGCATTATTTCCCTAGGTACCTAACATATCAGCACTGATGAAACAGAAAAGCACCCAAGTGCTCTAAGATTATCACTTTTTGGAATATTCCTTGAATGTACAATTTTCCTAGGATACAGAGAAATACAAGTTAATAAAATGATAAAGAGATAAGAAAAATCTTCCACCTCTTCTTGCATACAAAGCTTGAGTCAAAACCTTGTATCATATTAGAAATTCCAATACAACAAACCTAAAAATTTTCAAAATGTTTCTAATTAGTTGTATTAAATGCAGCTTCAACTATGTCAATATACATAGAGCACATATGTCAATATATAGAGACTAGTTGGAACACATTTTCATCTAGTTTCTCTAGGAAAATATAAGCAAGGAAGATTAATATCTACAAGATACATTTGTCATATTTAAAAATCAATATAGTTAGTAAAATATATTTTAAGCACAAATTAAAATTAGTATTCATTTTTCTCATCTCTAGCAACCAGAAGAGCCCTCATTAGACATAATTATAGCTTCCTTTTCAATGTGTTATCTTGAACATTAACCCAGAAAATATCTTTAAAAGTGCTCTGCAGGTATCACTTCCTCTTAAGGAACCACAGAGGGACATAATGTAACAAAAGACTACTCTAATCTAAAGGACTATTTCAAGCAAAAATAGAGGACTTCTTTACATCACCAATGTAAGAAGTTTTGGAAGAGAATAGTATATATTATAATAATTAAAATCACATATACATTTCACTTTTCATGCAAGATTGTTTAAAATATAAACAAAATGTAGTTGTGAATCACTGAAAATACAGTCTTTGCCCCCAGAGTTTACAGTCAAAAAAGAAAGAAAGAAAGAAAGAGAAAGGAAGGAAGGAGGGGAGGAAGGGAGGGGAAAGGAAGAAAGAAGGAATGAAGGGAGGGAGGGAGGGAGGGAAGGAGGCAGGGGAAAGGAAGAAAGAAGGAAGGAATGAAGGGAGGGAGGGAGGGGAAAGGAAGAAGGAATGAAGGGAGGGAGGGAGGGAGGGAGGGAGGGAGGAAGGAAGGAAGGAAGGAAGGAAGGAAGGAAGGAAGGAAGGAAGGAAGGAAGAATGAACATGAGAGACATAGTAGAGTTCTATCAAATATTTCATTTTATAAGGAGACTCTAAAGAGGAAGGATTCTGGTGTGCACACACATGAAATGGCTCAAGATCTAAATGATACAACTTAAAATTACTAACCACTAAGTATGAGAATTAAGAGGCTACTCTTACACAAGCAACAAACTTTTACCAAGATTTTAAAACACAATATAATTTTCTGTGTGTTAGAACTATTTAAAAAGAACAGAAATAGAGTCTAGTTTTCTAGTCTCTGCATTAACTAACACCAGGGTCATGGAATATTTGTATTAGGAAAGAGAAAAAATGGTTTTGCTCGTGCTTCCTTAACCTATGGTTTATTCAGGGTTAGGATGGGTATTTTCAGTTTTGAGGCTTTTTAGTCAAACCAAGCAAAAATTATGACTTAAAAACCCTCAAGGCTGTATCATCAGTAAGCCAAGCACATATAATACCATAGAAAACATGTATAATTTATTAGATGGACTTAAAAATCAACACAAATCAGTTTTAGGCACTTGCTGAGTACAGACTACGGGAATTTTCTACCAAAGAACACAATATCTAGCAGGCAAGACCATAAAGATTCAAACTGTAGTTTTCAGAACAATACACAAGGGCTAGACATTCGATAAGAAATATTGCATAATTAATCCAACTGTATCCTGTTACAATTTCTTCACAATCCCACACATGATTTTAGGATTTAATAGATTCACTTTTTAGCATCCAAGGTTTTTAAATTCTCTCTTTCTTTCCTTTACTCCACCATTCTGGTCTTAAAATTATCGTACATTCTTTGAGGGAGCATGATATAGAAGTTTTATTTTTTGTATAAGTGGAACTTTAAAAAAGTATTGTCTATATTATGTCTGCATCTATAGTGTCAATACATGGTGATTGATAATTTTGATGTTTTTAAAGTCCATTTCAACAGGTTTATTTTGTAAAGATAGGCTTCTCATTACTAATTCCTTTAGACAGCTAATGTTTATCTTTGTTCTTTAAGTAAACATGAGGGAAAAAAATGGAATGTGGTCTATGGTTTTAAGGATGTGGGGATGTCTTCAGGTTAAACACTACATATGAATTTGGTCTGGCGTCTTTTATTCCTCAAAATGTAACTCATTTTTCATAATGGGAAGATAATACACATATAACTTAATCCCTTTCATGTCTACCCAGTAGCTCAAGGAGCTGGCAGTCTAGGTAGTTCTCTTATCTTTCTGAATCTACCTTTCAGTGTGAGAAGCTAAAATTAAGTAGTATTAAATGTTAAATAGAGTATAATTTAAAGGACTCTACTGCTGGTATGTATTTATGTGCTGTACACACAGCAAGCCAGTCTTGTGATGTACTCAGTAACTCTAATAATACTCTCTAATGAGCAAAGTGCAAATCAATGAATCAAGCCAGTGGAGGATAGCAAAGAACCAGAGAACCAACTTAGAAACTAGTAGTTTGGAGAACAGTGGATATGGGTAAAGTTTAGAATATCTCCAGGACCAAGATAATATATCTTTGTTGATGGGCAATGAAGATACCGGAGAGCAGGGGATGGCTGAGCTATGGGAAAGCCAATCCTAAAGCAAGAAGTTCCAGATTATATTTGGACAGTGGGAGTGTTCAAAGTTAAGTCATGCAAAGAAACCTTGTCTCTACCCAGCCTTGAAAGATGGATTGATTCTAGGATATGACTGGGAAACTGAGAGAAGATGATTCCAAAGTCCACAGATAATCTGGGATGTGCTATTACCCCCTATATACAAAGTAGAACACACTACAGATATATTCCCAAAAATGCCTGCAGAGAAAACTAGAAAGCTGTCTACAGTTTTTCTATGTGCACTAATATAAACAAATGTTGAGGTTGTCTGTACTGTATGTGGTTGCTGCAGTTACAGCAAGAGATGTAAAGTGCCTGTGAGGGGGGACAACAGAATCCCATTTCTAGATATCTTAATACTATACACTCAGACAGAAAAGAAAAGAACATCTCAGGGACTTCCGGCCCTTCCTCAGTGCCCTTCACTTCTCTGTGATCTCACTGTCACTACCTACTAGGCACTTCTTGAAGGCCAGAAAACAGAAACTCTTCTCTATTCCATGCCACGCTTCTAAAATCACTTTACCTGCATTAAAAATGCCAGACAGCAGTGCTGAAGCACTTTTTTATTCTTAAGGCAAAATATCATATTCCCTACCCACTTTCCCCTGCCTCGCAAACTACCTGCCTTCAATGTATTCTTTGCCCATCCATGAGGGCCAAAGAAGATAGAACTGAAAAATTTCAAACAAGAATCCTTATTAGACTGTGTAAGATATACTTCCTAAATGCAATATGACAAAATTAAACATATTTAAATGCGTATAGCAATATGGTTACTTTTACGAAGATATCAAGAGAAGTTACACAACTTTCAAAATTAGTATCAAACACAGGATATTTAAATCCAGCCACATGTACAGAGGTATGAAGCTTTGTTCTTTTCAAAGCTGAGCATAATAACCTTAAATAAAATGTTTGTTTATACCCAAAAGTAGCATATTAAAAAACCAAAAGCATTGCCCTTTGCTTAATTCCACTTAAAAACTACATATAAATCACCAATATGACTATTCATGAGGCTCTCCATGTTATTTGGAAGTAATACTGTTACAATGATTTTGATGTATTTTCGTACATAAATTAAAAAAATTTTTTCCCATTGTAATTTTGGTTTTATGCACAAGTATAAAGGTACCACCTTTTTTCTAATGCTTGGCCTGGAGGGTAGAATATAACAAAAAAAGCATGTTTCATAAATGTGGTAAAAGATTTCATGCATTCTCATGATGCCATGTCAATTACTAAACCAACTGTAACAATGTAGTACATGCTTTAAACATCCAATTAAGAATAAATTTTGAAAAAAAAAAGAATAAATTTTGGCTAACACCTTGATGACAAGGGAATGTGCTGGTATATTGCTGAACTGATGTGGCAGCAATTCAAGGGACTAAACCATGGTTATTCAAATTAAAAGACAAAAAGGATAAAAGGTGTGGATTTGCTGGGCTACTTTACAGAATATTTGTCTGTGATGACACTGCAACATCAACAAAATAGATTTGGGTTTTTAATATACAAGCAATTTCTTACAGTGATTTGAAAAAGTATGAGGACAAATGAACAAATAAAGCTTAGTAATTTAGGATTTACTTTTGTAAAAGCAAGTTCACAAATATTAAAATGTTATACTTGCATTTTGAACATTATAATATAAATATAAAACACAAAACATCTAATTTTAAATGCTGATTTCCCATGCCTGACTTGGATTTATATAACGAGCATTTTATATTTTATAGAAAGGAACTTTCAAAGTTTTGTCAATACTTATAGTACGTACTATTATTTCTCATCAAAATCTTTGAAATCTAAAAGGCTGGTATTAAAAGTAGTTTTTTTTTTTTTCTTGAATATTCTAAAACGTGCCAGTTTGGGATTAGTCACCAGATTTTCAGGGCATGAAAGATATACCAACAGAGTGCCCAAGAATATGTTTTAACACATTTAGGATAAGTTTGTTTACATGTATAACAGAAATACCTTAGACTTTCAGATGCTGGAAAAAAAAAAACAAAAAACCTAGCAAACATAAAAGGTTTTGGGGCCAAGTTACTTCTTAGTAAAAATAATACATTATGTTGATCAATATTTAAACCAAATTCTTAAAAGCATTAAAAAGGATTCATATTTTGTAATTGTCAAACAATGCATTCATGTGGTTTAAGATGATAGAGGAAAACTTACAGACACACAAAAAAACCCTCAAACTATTCCAACTCCTAAGTTAAGAAATAAGAAACTTTCAAATTAAGAAATTATCTTTGTTGCTTAGAAAATATGCTTTACTTTTCATCTCAAATTGACTTTTAAATGCTTGACATACAAGTTAATATCTAAAAAGACTGTAGCTAAATTATTTGATAATATTTATAGTGTGATACTTCTTCTCTGGGTAGACATATTTCATGCAACAGTTTCCAATTAACGCTGGAAAAAAAATCACTTGATAATTTTAATCACAATTAATGATTAACTGAAAATAGATTAACAATTTACTCAGTAAATTTAGATGGCATAAGGTCCAGGAAAGGGAGCAATCTGGTGATTGCACAATGTGCAATTCTGCCCATTAGTAATACTAAGTCAAGAATATGACAGATATTTTACTCAGCTGGACTACATGTTTCCTTGTATGTGATTTGGTCAACAAAGTATTAGGTACACAATGTCAAGCTTTTTCCTTTCTTTTTTTTTCTTTCTTTTTTAAGAGCAGCTCAATAATTTGGGGGTTGGTTAGTATGATACAGAGAACATAGGGGAAGTACAAAATGGCACTTACCACCAATGCCAGTACTCATCTCATTATGGTTATAACGAAGGATGTTATTAATTTTTGTGTTATTTCCTTTTTTTAAGAACATAAATCAAAGCCATTAACTTGAATTTGAGGTATATACATAATACCTACACAACCCTATGCAAAATACTTTTGATAATAAAGCTCTTAAAGTTAAAAATATCGTCCTCTCCCTTTGTACTTACCACAGGCTACACAATGTCCTGAGAGGATTCTTTTTGAGAAAAATGTCCATCACAGCTTTAAGACCTTGCTTTGGAAGGAACTAATGAGAAAGCAGATGGAAAGGTGAGACTTCATCTTTGTTTTCAAACAAGTGGTCTTAATTGTTCTTCTTATAGAAAAAGTTTAACTGTTTAAATCAGTTTATTATAAATATATCTAAACCATTAATTTTTGCAGCTTTCAGGTAAAGTCCAGCACTTCATTTATACAAAGTCTATGAGAACAGGTCAGTAGAGATCATCTAATCTTAAGTCGTGACATCATCCATTCAAGTCCTTGGCATAATCTATAAAGAAAATAAAATATCTTGATTAACTAAGATATTTTAGCTATGAACTAAAAAGCTATGAACAGCAAACTAAAAGAAGATATCATTTTTCATCTACCTAAACAACAAAGATTAAAAAATCAGTAATATTCAGTGTTGGTGCTATTGTGGTGAAGCCATACTTTCACAGAGTGCGTCCGTATATTTTTGGTTCTGTTATGTCTCTAGTGCCTAGAATACTGCCTGACACATACAAGGAGCTCAATAATTACACAGTGAATGCCCACAGAAAGTAATTTAGCAAGAAGTATCAAAAATGTTTAAAATATCAATACTCGGGCTTCCCTGGTGGCGCAGTGGTTGAGCGTCCGCCTGCCGATGCAGGGGACACGGGTTCGTGCCCCGGGTCGGGAAGATCCCACATGCCGCGGAGCGGCTAGGCCCGTGAGCCATGGCCGCTGAGCCTGCGCGTCCAGAGCCTGTGCTCTGCAACGGGAGAGGCCACAACAGTGAGAGGCCTGCGTACCGCAAAAAAAAAAAAAATAAAATAAAATAAAATATCAATACTCTACCCCTTTTTCTACTTTCAGAAATGTATCCTAAAAAATAATCAGAGATAAAGACAGGTTTATGTATTTCGACTGTTCATGAAAGCATTCTTAATAGGAAAAAGTAAAATTTAAATGTCTGGCAACAGAGGAAAAATTTAACAAATTATGGAACATTCATATGATGAAATATTAAAAACTTCCTTTCAAAGACTATTTTACAATATGATAAAATGCTCATGATATAAATGAAATAGAAATGACAGGATATTAAATATATAGTAGAGTTGTTAAAACAAAGTACGCACACAATATTTGTTACATCTATATATTTTAAAAATCTGAAAGAAATAAAATCTCACATCACTAACACCAGTTACCACTGAACAATGGGTAATTGAGCATAATCCAAAATACAGAAAGAGATATTCATTGTAGTAAAAGAATCTAAATGTTTAGTAAGAGAGAAATGGCTGTACATATAATTTTATAAGAAAATGAAGGACTGTTATGAAGCATTAACCGTTATCTACAAGGAGCTTTTATAGATATGAGAAACTATGCTACTATATTAATACTTAAAAAGCCAGAACTCAGATTTTTGTATAGCAGTCTAACAATGTAAAAGATGATAGAAATAGAAGGGAAAAAAGGGCAATGAGGTAAATAAATGGTTGTTTTGGTGTTGGCCCATACTTTTCTGCCATTACTCGATTCCTTACTTTTAAACTACTCATAGAAAATGATACAAAATAATAAGAATAATAGGTGAGTACATTATTTAATTCCAAACTGTTAAAGGTACAGTAGTTACTTAACAGCCAAGTAGAAACTGCGCTAAGCACTTAATATCCATTATCTTCATTAATCTTCACAACACTAAGACCAGAACCCTTCCCATATTACAGAGGGAGCCCAGGCTTAGAGAGGTTAGCAAATGGCAGAGATGGGAGTCAAAATGTCACCAGTACTAAAACCAAGAATTTAGACCAAGGTGGTCAGACTGCACAGGGAAACAACAGTACCCCCCAAACCAAACATTTCTACTTGCCAAAGACCCCAAACTGAAAAGATACCATCATCTGTTGATGTCCACTTTTAAAAATAAAACTGCCAGAGTTCATATGTATCCTAACTAATGATATATTTTCCACACAATTACTCAAAGTATGTAAGTTGAATCTTTTATCAATCCTAGATGATTTGTCTTTGCTGTCAAATTTAGTATTATAATCAGTGCTTTTGCCTAAAGACCTTTGATAGACAAAGATAATATATAAAGATATACCTATATCTATATATGCATCTTGACATGTATTAAACTATTCGACAAAGAAATATGTAAAAGATATTTTTACTTAAATAAGTATGTGGACAATTGGTATTGTCTGATTTTTTTTTTTAATGAACAGATTTGCTTCTTTGAGGATCTAATTATGCTCTTCCAAATATCTGTAATCAGGTAACAGTGGCTTCTATTACACTAAGATTCAGCTTCATCTCCAATTTAATTTTTTTTTTTTTTTTTTTTGCGGTACGCGGGCCTGGCACTGTTGTGGCCTCTCCTGTTGCGGAGCACAGGCTCTGGACGCACAGGCTCAGGGGCCGTGGCTCACGGGCCCAGCTGCTCCGTGGCATGTGGGATCTTCCCGGACCGGGGCACGAACCTGTGTCCCCTGCATCGGCAGGCGGACTCTCAACCACTGCGCCATCAGGGAAGCCCCCCAATTTAATTCTTTTTTTTCTCTGCTTTTAAATATATACATGAAGGCTTCTAAATAAAGGTCTTAAATTTGGGGTTGAGGTTCTTCAGGTGTCAGGAAAGGGCAGAAGCTTGTGGCATAGATACATGAGTTTACCTGAAGTAGTAGAAATTCCCTTCCTTTTAAGACCACAGTGAAGAGTAAACCAAACATTGAATTACTGACACTATCTATCTATGCCACGTATAGATTATTTTATGTTATATATCTTACATATAACAATGCTAACAACCACTGCCTTCTTGAAATCCTTTCATCTCTGGGCATTAGACATGGGCAAAATTCTACTGCAGGCACCCCCTCATGCCACACTCTCTCCAATTCTAACTCTTTTATTTTTTTTAAGTGCAGCAACTCCCTCTTGACAGCACTGATGGCATATCTGCACACTAGTCCCACATGCAAATCTTCTTCTATTTCAGCTTCTTTATGCATAAAATGTGAATTAAAAACAACTGGTCTACATGATTGTTAGGAATAAATGAAACACTCTATAGAAAGCACTCAAGGCAAGGACACGCTCAGCAAGTGTTAGTTCCTTTCTTAGACTATAGGTCAGCACCGCCAGTGCAGGAACTATTTCCTGACTTCTCCAGACTCATGACAAGTCCATTTCTCAGAATTCCTACAGCAACTCTATCATCCATATGCTCACATGCTTTAGTTCAGTATGTTTATGTGTATTCTGTGTATGTTGTGTTTAATTCTTTACAGAACCAAGCTAAAAACTCTCTCACTGTAGACATGGACTATGTCTTACATCTCTCCCTTACAAAGTTCTGTACATGGTAACCTTAAATATTTGATTTTAAAGAGAAATACATGTTTCAAAGTTAAATACATGCTATTCATGAAGAAGACATCTTACCCCTCGCCAGTAAGAGCGCAGCATGCCTGGACATGCCACTGGTGATCTTTAATAGAAGTTAGTTTCAAAAACTGGGAGATTTCTGCTACAGTCATGCATTCTTTAACATCTTGTTTATTAGCAAAGATTAGCAATCCAGCTTTCCTTAGGTCCTATAAAAGCAAACAAAACTGTAAGGGCCAGTTCATTTTTTTCATACATTTTCCAATTTAATTAACAGATTGTATATGATAACCTTTGTAACCTAGAATTTCTCAACTACTTGACATAAAAGTATCTCATAGCTCTTATGATGGAAAGTAAATATCAAACTGAACACATTTAAATAAATCAATCTATACTTGTATGGATTTATATATTTCTTACATTCCTAGATTACATTTTTATGGTTCGAAGTGCTATATTTAACAAAGTCACATCTTCCAATTTAATACATATCTAACCCTTTCCCCAACCCAAAACTTCTATGGCTACTAAGAACTACTCTTTAGCATGGGACTCAAGAGCTTTTCAAAATTCTACTCCAGTCTATACTATACAAAATTCTACCCCACTCTATACTACCTCTATACCTAAAGTTACAATCTTCTTCCCAGTTTATTTAGGAAATAAACTAAATCATTATATACAATATACACCTTAGGCCTTAGGACTTTTCTCAATTGGAAGGTGCTAACCTAAACCAATCTTATTCATCTTCTGAGATCTAGCTCTTCTATCTTTGTCCATGAAGATGTGTTAGATTTGAATATTTGATAGGGCATTCTTAGACTACCATTAAACTTATCAGATTTCCCAATTAGATAGTAAGTTCTACCACTTCAGTGCTTCAACTCTGAGGTAAGTTCTTTTAACTTTTCTGAATCTGTTCCTCATAACTAACATTTATTGAGTATCTAATCTGAGCAAGTCACCCATGATACTAACCATTTCCCGAATAAAATCTCTTTAATCCTCACAAGACTGTTACAAGATAGGCTTTACTATTCCCATTTTACAGATGAGGAAACTAAGACTCAGATATAAGTAAATCATACAGAGTCACATAACTACTCAATAATAGAGCCAGGTTTGAGCTGAGATCTTCCTACTATAGCTGTTGTCCCTCATCTGTAAAATGCTGAGACCACCACCTACCTCCTGGGAATGTAGTTTGGATGAACGAATTACTATATTTAAAGCACTCAGTACAGTACCTGGGTTTGGCGACAGTTCAACAAAAGTTAGTTCACTTATTGCTCTGCAAATGAGGATTAGCTTTACCCTTGTGCATGCCCCCAAATGACTGATGTAACACTCTACTCACAAAGCAGACCAAAGGTTCTACGTCTCCTTTTGCTGTACTCTACCTTCCCCTCTCTCAACCATTTTTACAGCCGGGAGCTTCCTTGATAACCTATGGAAAGTTATGAACCTTTCCCTCATAAAAATGTATATATGTTTATGTCAAAAAAAGTTTATGTATGATTTTAGGGTGTTAATAGATATCCTAAAGTCCATTCGTGGATCCTGGGCTAAGAAACTATGATGGATGCACTCAACAAGTGGATTAAACTCTCATAAAATTCTGCCTATATATTTTAAGAGATATTGAGGAAACTAAGGTTTTGGTGCTATGTCTGCAAGTTTTCACAGCTGTGTTGAATGCCACCTTCTTCTTAGGGATCTTAGTGGAATATTTTGGTTTCAATCATGTGTATGTGTGTTTGAAGCAAGAAAGTGTTCAGTAGGTTTAAACTGACATTGCTCCACATTATTTTACTCTTGTTAGAACAGAGTTTCCATGACTTCTTTGATTCTCTCTGATGCAAATAAAAAATATAAGTAGTAAATTTCTTATTTGGTTAAAAGGAGTTCTGCAATATGCTTTATATAACAAAGGAGGCTGGCTTAGTTACAGTGCCCTCTGCAGGATGGCAACTACACTACTACAGATAAGGACAGAGTTACTTGAAGAGCTTGGTCAGAAAGGGATACTCTAGAACATTAAGTTTTAAGACCTCCTATTCAATTTGTTTCAGCTATAGTTCAGTTCATCTGTCTATTTATATAAGGCAAAAATTTGAAGGGATGAACTATAACTAGTACACATATACATTATCAAGTATATGGATATTTTTTCTCTTATCCTAATCAGAACATGGAACAGTTATCAATAGTTGATATATGGCTGAATCATTGAGTAGATGGACTTTCCATGGGATTTAATTCCTATCTTCCTATCGTCTAGGTTTCACTATCTCTTGCCAATGTGTGTTGAAATCTTTTATATAGGTCAGGATTGCTAATGCTGGCATGTTCAGAGAACAAACACACTTTAGAAATATGTGACAACAGAAATACTTGGCATAAGTTAGGACACAAAGTTTATGCTATTTTATTTACAAGTAACCTATCTTCATCACTTTTAGTAACAAAATTATTTGGAGAAGGCCCTGGACTGAAAATTGGAAAACATAAGAAATAAAAAGTCATTTACTGAAAGGTCTAAAAAAGAGAAAAGAAAAAAAATCCATATTGAATGTACTTTTTCTAGATTTCACAGGCTCAAACTTTTTTATTTAGGGTTCTTGATTTTTTTTTAAGCTATATTACCCACTTTTAAATATTTAGGAAGAGAGGAAAGAAAATATTCCTTTACTTTTTATTAAATAACCTCACAACCAATTATGCATTATGATAATAGTAGAAAAGAGATACATTGGGTTAAGGCTGTTCAACTTGACTTAACACGAGGTCAAAGTACAAGGTAAACAGCGTCTTTTGTACAACACCCATTTTAAACACTTTGAAAAACTTCTGCTACATACTTCTGCTACATATCAACTTCTGTTCTTCAGAGTCTAAAAATATTTTTTAGTTTAGTCAAGAAAATGAATAACAGCACATGAAAGCATACTTATTTAGCATCTTCTATATGCCATATGTAGTTGTCAGTTTGTTTCGCAAAGCTTCCTTTGTGAAGATAATTCCTAGAAGTTGAGTCATTCTGAATAAAATTCATCTATCCTTTTGTCTTTGGAACTTTTTAAAAATTCATGAGTGTCAAAGTTTTATGCTTCATTTAAGATGAAGCTTTCAGAAATGAATTTACATGTTTTATAGCTTTGTATTTAGTAATACATAGAAAGAATCATTACTGATGATGATAATACGACTCTGTTGGATTTTGTGGTATGCAAGAAACATGTGACCAACCCATGTCAAAGTTTGTTTTTCACACATTCTCATCCTTGATCCGGATGTCCCTCCCTCTCCAGAACTCTGCCTATTTGGCTCTTCCTGACCCTATTAAGTGGCTTACTCTAGCTCCCAAGTTCATCTGTAATTCCCTTCTTCTCTGGTAATCTCATCCCTTCTCCTATCACTTTCCAGCTAGGCCCTATTTCTGGCTTTTACTTTTTTTTCCCAGCAAAGAGCCTGAATGACATGAATACCTAAATTCAAGTCCCATAAACTACTGGGCCTCAGCGTACTAATCCATAACAGATGAGGTTAATCTCTCTGCTGATAGAGATCTATCCAAGTTAATGACCCAACTTATAAAATTCAATGACTTTGAGCCCTACTATTGGGCTTTTTATAATACTGATCCTCCTACATCCTGGCCAATTAGAGTAAGAATCAAATAGGGAGGCTACCTGTTAACAGAGTAAAAAATATAGTCAAGAGACAAATACATTTTGTGTCTTACTTTTCTTTTTCTAAAGTCTTCATAAAACAACAATAAAACAACCCTTTGGTATAAAATGAAGAATGATGTATTCTTGTAAAATGCAAAGGGGAAATTGTAAAAAATCCTTAGCCCCCTGCCTCTTTTATTGCTTACTGTTTCTCAAACTAGAACTGAAAGCTGTTAAATACATGTACAAAGGCAAGATGTGTTTTTTTGGTAAAAACCCCAAAGGGTTTAGCACAACTGCTAGAATCAGTCCAAAACAGGGGAAGGTGCATCTTGGTGGGTATGATCACCACAAGCAAAACATAAATTTCAGTTTACATAACCACTTTACTAAGTTTCCTTATGTCTGAAACATACCAAAATTCTTAATGAAAATCTCAGAAGCAAATCATTGAATCAATATTAAAATTAATATAAAACTTCATTACAAAGATATCCCAGTTTTCTTAAGCTTTATTAAAATTCCACTGAATATTAACTTTTCTATTTCCACCTTTGAGTTGAGAAAGTAACATCTGCAATAAAAGGCATGCAAAAATAATCAATTGCCACTACAGTCAGCCCTCCTTATCCGTGGGTACTGCATTCAGATTCAACCAACCTCAGACTGAAAATATTCAGGAAAAAAAAGTTCCAGAAAGTTCAAAAAAGCAAAACTTGAATTTGCTGTACGTTTTCACAGCATTTACATTGTATTAGGTATTATAAGTAATCTAGAGATGATTTAAAGTATACCGGAGGATGTGCATACCGGTTATATGCAAATACTACGCCATTTTATACAAGGGACTTGGACATCCTCAGATTTTGGTATCCTAGAACCAAAACTCTGCTGATAGAGAGATATGACTGTTTTATAAATATTATATGATTTTACAGTTACTATTATCATTACTGACTATATTATTCAATTTATGTAATTTTCAAATTATGCTACCAGTAATATTTCTCAAGGACTAAGAAAATGTGGCTAGTTATAACAGTTTTGTTCAGTTAAAGAAACAATATCAGAAACCTACGAGCAACAAATTTAAATATTAGTCAGATAACTGAGTTACAATCAAGACTCGCTGTGTGTCCCTGACACTGTAAAATCTCATTTCTAATGATAATCGTCTGTATAATTAATCTATTTAAAATGCAAAATGAAAGTCAACTTAGGTCTTTTTGGCCAGGAAAACTTCTAGACCAAATTTATCTAAGATGAATGGAATTAAAATACTACAATTGACTCCTCAATCTTTCTGCTGCTTCCAGATATGCTTCCAAGTTGGGAAGTGTCAAAATTATAAAGCAGGCATGGCCAGCAGATAAAGAATTTTTTTAAAAATTTGAAATAGTACGCTCATGAGAAAGTAGAAAGTACAAAGGTGATAGAAATATCCCACCCCCGTACATCTAATGCCAGAATCCTACTTACCTCGTGGGCTAACATTTTATAGAGTTCTTCTCTAGTTACAGAAATCCTTTCTCTGTCTGTACTGTCCACAACAACTATTACAAACTAAAATTACAAAACAAAAAAATTATTAGTGATTACATAATTTGATATTTGTAAAATTTATCAAGTGTTTATTTGATTTACAGGCTAACAGCTATCAAGAAATTAGAACCTTATGGTATGGTATTACTGGAAAACCAGAGATACCCGCTATACTTTGTGAAACCTAAAGGTCTGATCCTGAATTCAGACATATTTACTAATTTTTAAGAGAAAGTAAAAGACAATATGATGTTATCATTCTTTTAGAATATTCTGCTAATATTCTAACCAATATGTAACATGTTTGTTTTCTAAATTAATATCTTGAATGCTAATGGGCCTATTTGCACCATAAGTCAGTAAGACAAAAATATGATCCTAAATTTAAGTTACTTCCAGACAGACATTATTTATTAATGTCAATTTAAAAATCTAAAAGAGGGCTTCCCCGGTGGCACAGTGGTTGGGAATCTGCCTGCCAATGCAGGGGACACGGGTTCCAGCCCTGGTCCGGTAAGATCCCACATGCCCTGGAGCAACTAAGCCCGGGCGCCACAACTACCGAGCCTGTGCTCTAGAGCCCACCAGCCACAACTACTGAGCCTACGTGCCACAACTACTGAAGCCCGCGCGCCTAGAGCCTGGTTTCTGCAACAAGTGAAGCCACGACGGTGAGAAGCCCACGCACCGCAACAAAGAGTAGCCCCCGCTCACCGCAACTAGCGAAAGCCCACGCACAGCAACGACTAGAGAAAGCCCGTGCACAGCAACGAAGACACAACAGAGCCAAATATAAAAACAAATAAATTAATAAAAAAAATCTAAAAGGGTATGCGTATGAGAATAAAGTAATGTGACAGTTAAAGAAACCAATTTTTAAAAATCAACAAATTGAAAGAATAAATCTATATCAAAAACCATGCTCTCTTCCTTATATAAGTGGCGTAACTCTTTCCTGAACTGACGATGAGACCAGATGCAATCAAAGACTCGAAAGGAGCTGTGCAGGACTGAACTACAGTGTGCCTCTTCTTCAATTCCATGAACACCAAAAGGCACCAGGGAAACAGAAGCAGATATAGTTGCTTTATGATGGCATTTGTTATGCCCAAGTTAATTCTGACTGCCTATTATTAGTATGTGCTATTTATTGTTTAGAACTAGCTTTTCATTTCCAAATAAACCACAGTAATTTTCAGGATCTTTTCTATTCTTCAGATTTCATCAACCATAATGCAGAAGGATAACAGAACCGCTACTTTCCCCCTTCTCTCACTTGAGACCTTACTGATACGTGGTTTTATCACTATAACACCTGTTCTACTCCAAGCCTTCTTAACAAAGCTATTAATTTTCAGGGTGTTGCCATGAACTTGATACCTGCAGCGTTTTATATAGGAATACCAATTATATATACTCCTCCTTCTCCAAAAGACATAATCAAATGCTTAATGGAGTGTTAGGGGATCAAGTCATTAGAGACACTTAATAGTGTCTTACTGACATAATATTCATCTGTATATACATTTGGAGATTTATTAACTTATAATCAGCACTACAAAAACAACTGTCACAGCCTTTCATCTTATAAGGTCTATATAGTGAAGCTCTCAAACGTCAGAAATTTTCTCTTGGCAAATAATATGTAAATAAAACACATGATTATGTCTAAATTGCTTTATAATCAAAAGAAAAAGAATTCTTTAATGTGCAATTGTATTGCATAAAAGAAAACACATAGTAAAATTCTGGCCAAGAATTCAAACCATCAGAGCCCTCGCATCTAACTAGGATTTCCTCTATGCAGACATAAATAAATAGTAAGAGAGAAATGGAATTACAAACTGTGAAATGGAACTCTTTATTAAACAAGTACTTAAGGCAAGCTCTAGGATCAATATAAAATCAGATTAATCAATCACCAATTCTCCCTACAGAGGTTCAATGAGAATGGATATATATAACAATGACCCTGAAAGAGGGAATCAAAGATTCCACTATGTTTAAACTCTACTTATATTAACATACTGTGATATTTCAAAAAGACGAGCTATAAGAGTTCATATCTAGGAGGTGTTTCCCAGGCATTATAGTCATAGAAGACTTAGTATATTAAGAAACATACCTCTGTGTTAGTATAGTAAGTGTTCCATGAAGAACGAAGAGATTCTTGGCCACCAATATCCCACATTAGAAAACGTGTATTATTAATCACTATCTCTTCTACATTACTTCCTATTGTTGGGGACGTATGTACAACTTCATTCATAGAACTGGGGAAAAAAAGTTCAAATATATTACAGTTAGTAAGGAAGCTAGATTGTTTGAAAATTTTTCAATTAAGGGATAAGTCAGCATCACCTACTTTTATATTTTGTACCCAAATGTCCCCTTTCCACTAGCTCATAAGAGTGAATGAAGGGTTTAAACAGAGGTGGAGCTAGGTAGTGGACTATCTGGAATACTCTAGATTCATTCCAGGAAACTATAGAAACAAATATTTCTCTACTCTCCACAAGCAAAACAACTGAACAACATGCTCAATGTCATATAAATTTCTAGCTCTCTAGAAACAGTTGCTTAAATTTGGCTCCTGGTTCACGGCCAACCTGCCTTTTTACAGAGTAACTTGGATTCTATATAATTTTTTATTGCTTTCATTAATCAAATATCTCTCAGGCTGAAAAACTATAAACAATAAAATAAAAAATCTTAAGTAGTTAGTACTTACAATTGGTAAAGGATGGTAGTTTTTCCCGCATTATCCAGCCCAACAATGATAACTTTGTGCTCTGAAAAAAAGAAAAACACCAGTGATTTATTAATCAAAAACAAAAATTTTCCTATTTCACCCATTCTTTCCAGCTATGGTATAATTCAGTACATGGCACTTTATACCTTCTTGTAACTCAAAAGAACATCACAGCAAGACCAGAAGTACGCCATTGATCTAACCTCCTATCCCCCTCATTCTACATAGAGAACTCTCATCTCATCTCTCTGAAGGAAGCCAGAAGCACTACATTCTTTCCACTCTATGGAAGCCTACTCTCAGTAAAGTATCCCAAATGTAATCACAACAATTTATGGATGACTTGAGGTATAAATGTTTCACATTTGAAACTTAAGTTTACCTAACTAAACTTAACTAAGTCACTTAAGTTCTAAATATGAATTTTAGGCCTTAACTGGGTATGTATAGGTGAGATGGGATGAATGGGAAGGGAAAAAAAGGGCAGCCTTTTAAAGCTGCTGGCAAAAGGCAACTGTAAGCTATCTGAGTACATTTGAACCATAGGGTCTTTCTAACCAAATTTAAGGACCTATAGTTATGGTGGCAGCAGCTTCCTCTCCCCTTGGCTTCTAAAGCATCACTTTTTCCAAGTTTTCTTCCTCTGTCTCTTGATGTTTATTTTTTTCCACTGACTCCTCTTCCTTGGGTCTTCCTTCAAACATTCATGTTTCCCAGAGTTCTCTTCTTACACTCCTCTCACATTTTAACAAGGCATCTTGGGGCCTATCTATTGCCGTGCTGTCTAAAAACTATCCTGAAAGACAGCAGTGTGTGGAGAAAGGTAATCTCCAAAGATGGCCTCTGGATATTCATGCCCCTATATAGTTCCCCCCTTAAATCCTGGCTGGTCCTATGACTTGCTTTTAACCACAAGAATGCAGCAGAAGTGATGCTGTATGACTTCCACACCTAGATTATCACACACCTTGCAGCTGCTGCCTGGTTCTAGGACAACTCCCCCTGGGGTAAGCCAGACACCATGTAACAAGTCCGACTACCCCAAGACTGCTATGCATGAGTGAGGAAGCTCAGGCTAATCACGTGGTCTGATCTTGTGGAGAGAGACACACAGATGCCCCCAGCTGTTCTAGCCATTCCAGCTGAGACGCCAGACACACAAATAGAAAAGCCACCTTGGATATGCAGCCAGGTGGAGCTGGAGATGACTCCAGCGCTAGCTGCCATCCAAATGTAATCAAATGAGCCCCAAGCCAGAACTTCCTAACTGAGCTCAGTGAACTCACAGAACCATGAGAGACAGTAATAAATTATCCCTTTAAGTCATAAAATTTATGATTGGCTTGTTACACAGTAATAGATAACAGAAGCAAGATGAAAAAATACATGTGGTTATGTGACCCTGAGCAAATGACTTATTTCTCTAACTCTTAGCTTCGTCACTGTAAAACAGGGGCAACACTACCTCTCTTTCTGGGTTTGTCATGATTAAGACAGCACATGGGGTGTGCCTACCACCAAGAAAGACAATTCCTAATCCATGTTCCCAAATGTTTCCTAAGCTCCAATCTACCTAGTGGATAGACACAGTGCCACTCAACATAACCAAAAACCCAATATTCAAACCTGTTCCTAATTCTATCTTACTTAACTTGCCTAATGGTATTACCATTAATTCAGATGCCTTTGGAGTCCCTCAACCCGAACATCTAATTTGTCACCAAGTTCTATTCTACCTCAAAAATATATCCCAAACCTGCCTCCTCCCACTGTCCTAGTTGTAGTCCTCCTCATCTCTTACTGTACCTAAGCAGACTATCTCCAGTCCATCTTCCTATTGTTTCTAGAGTAATCTTTCTAGAAACAATAAAGCTCATAATGCCACTCTGTTATTTAAATGATGGCTCTCCAGTTTGACAGGAAAACAAGGTACAAGTTCTCAGCCTTGTAAATAAAGCCAGTCCCAAATGAATAGGCTTCAGCTTTATTATCCCTCACCACTACCGCCAGGTATCTAAGCTGGAGTTCAAGCTGTTCTCCCTACACAAGCTGCCACATATGTTCACGGCAAACATTTCTCTACCTCTAAACTCATGGTTTTTACCTGTGCTGGAATTATCCTCTCCAATTCTCCATTTAAAGAATTCCTACTAATCTTTAAAGTTTAGCTTCCCAAGAAAAATCACTTTCTCCTGCTCTTCTGCCACACCTCGAAGACAGCACTTATAATAATTTACATGTACACTCACTAATCTTCTCAGCTTAATGAGGCACCCTTCAAGTATATAGATCACATGCTAATCATCTTCATATTCCTAGTAACTACAACTTTTTCTGGTGCAAGGCAGGTACTCAGTAAATGCTGAATTAATATTCATTCTATAAATAATAAATGCTAAGGATTATAACACCTAAGAGTAAGGAGATCTTTAAGAAAAAGCTTTTGCAGTCAGGTAGTAGATGTTTTCCAAATAGTTGACATTTACCATAGAGGGGAATTCCTAATGCTACATAGGTACCTCCTGTTACACAAAAATACGAAGATCAAGTAAATAGAAAATTTTAACACAATCCATTTTATCCAATCACTTATTTCTTTGAAGAAAGAGCAGGCAGCTTAGAACCACCAGGGTCCTAAACTGACATCACCATGCTCCCCCCACACAGGTTCTTAAAGGTCATTTAAAAAATGCAGGCCCAGTCTATCATCTTTAGAGATGACTAGGGGAAAGGAACTGAGAAAATGAAACTACCTGACAAGTGCAGTTTCTGCCTAAAGCAAAGTATGTAAGGTGACTGAATTAAAATCAGATTACTTGGGGAGCATGGAATCCCATCAAAGGGAGTGTTCAACGCTGTGGTGACAGACAAATCCATCTTCACAGGAGGGCCATACCTGCATCAGGGCCAGATTACTGAGTCCCTGGAGCAGGGTGCCTTTTTATCCGGGAAGTTTTTAAACGGCATGGCAATTTTGCCTGACTCTATATTTTTCTATGTCCCCAAATTAGGCATTCCCCTTTTGATGACAGATATCTTCTTCAGTTCTAGTAATACAAACAATGTAAACATTCTAATATAAGCAGAATTCATATTGGGCTATACTCTGACCACTGACTTGGATGAAAGTTTTTTTAGTTTCTCACTTGAATACCAATTTGTAATCATATAATTCTTAAAACGTCAACTTATTTTTAAGTTTCAGGAACATCATTTTGTAAAACCCTATGTATTAGCTGCAGGACTAAATTTAGATAGACTTGCCAGTACTCAGGAAGAAAATACAATTACTCTGACCAATGAGAGAAATGATACTCTAAAAACAGTACAAAATAGGGGCAAAAGCAAACAATACAAATTTAGGCAAGGATCTATGATAAATAACTACAGACTGACTAAAAAATGCATCTGTGTGTATGAATTATACACACAGAGATCACAAATACAAGAGCACTGTCTCTTACAAGGCCCTTAATCACTTAAGGAGGTTAAACACTTATTCTAACCATGCTACCATTTTTCAAAATATTTTGCTACTTTTCTCTTGCCATTGCTTTCAGAGCCTGAGATACACTGTTTTGAACACTCCCAATGGTGTTCTGAAGATGAATTTGATTTTAAAGGGGGAGGGGAGCCACGTGGTATCATCTCAGTCGTAAGGTAAAAGGCAGCTAAGACGATTGTTACCTCTTTGTTGTTAAATGAGGTGTGATTCCTAAATGATATTATTTTTAAATGTGTCTCTAAAGAAATTCTAAAAGGAGTTTCAAAAGGTATTTTGAGTAATAGTAAGATGTACCAGCAGAAAAACTATCTGGCCTCCTTTGCTTTTAAGGTGAAAACCCCATCTGGTTTTGTTTTTTAAAGTGGTCTCCTTAATTTAGCCATGCCCCATTGGACTTATTTCTTGATTTCAAACACAGTACTCTTCTACCACTTCTGTGAGGAAGGCGAAAAAACAACAACAACTAAAGAAAGATTCTGTATCATACTTGACCACAAGATGAACATGATAAGGTGAAACTACTGTGAACAAACCACTGTGCAATCAACACACATACACTGAGATAAAGCAGATGGCAGAAGAGGCTCACAACGGGATTCCGGCTCCTCCTTACACAAGTTGGTTGCCAGCTAAGGACAGGATGGAGGGAACAGTTTCAAGACACACCTTTTACAGCCACTGAATGAATGAATGAACTAGAGAATAAGCTGAAATTAGATAACATAACCTGTGGTAGATAAAGATGTAAAGTCTTGTTAAGTCTTTCTTCACTAGTACCTAGAAATAAAGGAAGCACACTGGGGAGAGAAGGTTTGGTGGACAATACAAGGCGAGAATTCATGTCTGGCATGGTAGAGAGTAAACAGGAGAAAAGAGTGTCAGAGATGTTGACAGGGGTAGTAAAGAAGCTACTCAAACCACTGTCCATACTGGAAACAACCTCCCTCTTCTGTCTATTTAATTTTACAAACACAATGAATTCCTGTCACCTACAAATGCCATAAATATGCAAACATTCCTCCAAACTCTTAAGACAGAAAGCAGATTTCTAAAGTCATTCAAGTGAATGCAAGCTAACATATTTGAACTCATGAGGGTTTTTTTTAGTGGTTAAAATATTTTAAAAAGAAAAAGAGGAAGAAAGAGTCTCACATCAAGCATGTGCAGAACGTAGAAAATCTCCAAGGAGCCACATGTTCTGTGGAGCAGTCTGAGATTTCTTTGGAGGGCATTCCAATGAGGCCATGATCCAGAGGTCCTTCACCTCTTCACCCCACCTAAACTCCTACAAGCCACATTCAATACCAACTTATATCTACTCCCTCCTAGGACTTGTCTCTATTTGAATATTTGTGTGTTTTTACAATAAAGCAGCAATGGCTATATAACAGCTTCCTAAGTCTAAGGTATAGCACATGGGTCACAGTGAGAACTATAAAATTAAGACATAATTGTGCAATGGGCTCAAAGATAAAGGTGCTGACTCAATGGTGAAGAGCTAGTTTATCCCCAACAATAGTGTTAGATTATTCACACTTTCTAATATTAAATCAACTTCCTTTGACTATCCTTAGGTTCTTTCACCACCCCAACTTGTGTCTCTCATTACCAGAACAATGTTCTATGAAAAACACAAACTTGTAGCTAAAAACTGTTATAATGCACTTCAAAACAAACATTCCATAGAATATATAATATGTATACAAAGAGATGTTATTATGGGAAAATGTAATAGAACTTTTGGTTATACCAACTCTTTGAAGCATGTGATTCATGACAAGTTTACTGCTTAGTATGGTTCTTCTTCTAGAATATCTATGCCATAGCATTCTTGCAGTTTCTCAGATAAGCCAAAACAACTATACACTGTCACAGTGCCTGGATGGAATTTTGAGTTATCACTTAGGCTTTAGTTTCCCAATCAATACTTTACTGTTTTGTCATGAAAATGCTTGTTTCCCTTCTTCACTTCCTTTTGATATACGCAGGCAGCCTACCAGTTCTGTTTACTGCCAGGTTCTAAGAGTCTCTCTCTATATATATATCCTACCAGCTACCAGTCAGTAAATTAAGCAAAAAGAAATGTCACTGTCATCCTGGAGGACTTCTATCTCTGTGAATCATACCAAAGCCAGAAAACACAAATACTACAAATACTAAGGCAGATAAACTGAGAGTCCTCCTGATTCTTCATTCTCACCTCATATCCAAACTATTACTAAGCCCCGTGGATTCTGTCTCACATGGAGCAAAAAATCCATTTCTGTCAGGTTTACTACAGTTCTCTCAGGCCTTAACACAGAGCCTAGAATAAAGCTTGTGCTTAATAAACTATGAGTGAATAAATAAATCAGATTTGGAAGACATAAAGGTTAGAAGGGAGATAACTAATCAAGTCTCTACATACTAAAAATTCAATTTGCAAAATCTAAAAGTATCATCAATAAAAAACAAAGTTGGAAAATAAACTTGCGATTTATAGCAATGGTAGTGAAGTTTCAGGGGGAAAAAACTTCGCTGAATGAAAAGTAACAATTATACAGGGCAAAAGTAGAGATCCAATTAGGAAACATAAACCACATAGCAATTTGAACTTTCAAAGTTTAATTTAAAGAAAATAACTACTACAGAGGATTGGAGTAATGAGGGATTGGCTAACAAGAAGTAACTCTAAAGATTAAAGGAATGACAAATACACGGAGCATTCCCTATCTCTAGGGCTGAGAGCTTCCCCCAATTCCCCAGGACTGAGATGCAGACCTTGCTGAGGGCTTGGCCAGGGCTCACTGAATGTCAGAGAAGTAGCTAAGCAAACTTGCCAGTGGATCTTTCTGGAAATCCTCCCTCTAGGATGCTGGGGAAAACTGTTCATTGGGAGGTATTTCACTGGAGGGACTCCATTCTGAGACCAACCGAAGTGGGTGCTAGAAGAAGCTGCTGACCACTACACAGTGCAAGAGCCAGCCACTCGAGATGTCCACACTGCATGAGCAGGACAGACCCTGCTGAGCAGCACGCCATATCCAGGAAGAAAAATCCTCTCCTCCTTCAGGGTCCCTCCAATGCCGTCTACCGACAGAGCCTAACACCGTGCCAAAGGGCAAAAGAAAATACTTAAAGGACCCAGTTCTGTATCCACAGAGCATGCAAAAAGGGTGAATTTGGAGCTAAAATTTTTAATAGCAGGCACAGTTCCCCCCTTTGGCTACTCAGCTTCTATATGTACTCTTCTGCACTTCTGAATTCCCACACAATGAAAAAAAACAACAGAAGCTGAGGTGGCTTTCCCAGCACCAGGTCTTGCAGCACAGGGAGCTTGTCCAGAACTCATTCACAACGTATCATTCCTTTTCTAAGAACCAATCGGAAGAATGAAACAAGGCTATCCATGAGGAAACTTCACAACTTCTTTCATAGTTCATAGTAGTGTCTGAAAGTTCTTCCTTTTACCTAACACAAATCCTTCTTATACAAAGGAAGTTTTGTTTTGTTTTGTTTCAAGAGCATTAACTCAGGCACTAGACTACCTTGGTTAAAATCTCTATCTAAAAGGTCTATCACTTTTAATTGTAGTGCCTGAAGCAAGGTACCTAATGTTTCTTTGCCCCTTTAAAATGGCGGAGAATATCTGCCTCACAGGGTTGTGGTTAAGAGTAAATCAATTAAGACTAAATCAACTGCATGAAACATGTAGAACCTAACGTTGCATGCCAGTATTAACTGCTATTATTTTATCTATAAAGATGAAGTTAGCTTATTTTCTGTCTCCCCACATAAAGGCAGGGGGTCTTGTTTGTTTTGTTCCTTGTCTATCCCCACCATCTAGAACAGTCCCCCAGCACAAAATAGGTGTTCAAAATACGTGTTTAATAAACAAACCGAGTACTGATCATAAGTCCTTCTATACTAAAAGATACTAATGGCAACTCTTCAAAGTCCTAAAGTTGTAAACACTTATAGTTTAGTAACTGAGAAACACCTTTGGGGGGAGAGGGGATTTCATACAAAAAAATGATGTCAGTCACTTCTTTAAGACCAGTGTCAGCAGCATATTTCTGCAGTATTTTAACTCTGGCATTTACCAGTTGCGTCGTCTAGGAAAATCATTCCACTGGTACCTCAGTTTCCTCTTTTCAGGAGAAAAGAATAACTACTTCGAAGGACTGTAGAAACGTTTAAAAATGATATATACAACAGCATCTAGGACAAAGTTTGTACCCTACTGATTTAAATATCACCTAAATGGAACCTCTGGTTTTTCAAGTTTGAGCAATATGCAATTAGGTTTCACTGTGTACTCATATTTTAAGCTTAAACTGAAAGAGTTGTTTTAAAGGGAGCTCAAAAAAAAAATAAAGAGAGAGAGAGAGAGAGATGTTACAGTTTGTTTCATCAGCATAGCAAATTCTGTAATCCCCCAAAACTTCCTTCCAACAGTTTATGTGAAAAGAACATAGGACTGTGTTCTGTATCTTCTGAACGTAAAATAAAGCATCCAAGATATATCTAACACACATATATATACCCAGTTTAATACAGAACTAAAAAGACCAACAAGTACCTGACATTAGATTTAATGCTGAATATTTTTTAAAGTGACCCTGCTGATAAGACAACCACATCATTTAACAGGAGAGAAATAGTTTATTCACATTTTCACAATATTGACATCTAAATTTTTAGAACTTAACTTCATTAATTTCTCTTACTATTAATTCCCAACACTGAAATAAATGTCCAGTCAAAAATTACCACAAAATACAGGTAATAAGAACACTACTCAGCGATTGCTAGTGGTAACAAAGCACACATCATTATTTACTACTGGCAAGTAGCTGTTGGCAAAGTTCTAATTCATTCTTAAGTTACAGAGACAAATAGTTTTATCATTGACTCAAAATAGAAAGTGGAAATACCGAATTTTTCTTGCAGGACTAGAGCTCAATTAACAAGCAAAGCCTTTCTAAATTTCACAGCAGAGTTGAAATACTAGCTTTGCTAAAAATAATACAAAATTATGGATTTAAAAACTAGAATAGATCTTATCTACTATAAGCACCACCAGTATTACAGCAATGTTAAGTTTCAATTCTTAAGACCTACACATTAAGTTTTTAGGATTTGTGGGCTCCACAGTCACACAGTCAAGATCCCTGCTATTCTAGGTGAGACCCGGACCCAGAGAGGTTAAGTGACTGGCTCCCACTCACCCTTCTCTCAACAGAAACAGCTAGCCAGAGACAGTGTAGATTAGAACTGGCTTTCTCCAGTTTATGAAAATTCTCCATATCATTTGAAAATCATTTGAAATACTGCTCTTCCATTCACTATCATGTGATCGACACCATCATCTTTATATTTTTAAAAGATACACTAGAGATCGATCACAAGTTCCAGTTCTGCTCCCTCCCAATCGCCTTCTTACAGCAGCAGCTGGATAACGAAGGAGGAGGCGGAGATGCTTGTACATAATAGATGCCACCATTCATTTAAGTCTTTACTGGAAAACTTTGGGCTGTGACACCACCACCAGCTTACACAAGAGAAAAACACAAACTAAGTTACTGACAGCCAGGATGATGAATCACCCTACTTGAGTTAAAAAGAACAAAAGTACACCAGTAACTAGAGTGTATCTTAATGACTATGGACTCTTTTTGTTAAAATTATATCTTCTTTCCCCAGTTTTACACTTATTTTGTAACAAATTTCAATAAATCTGATATGCATTTCAAGGCAATGTTTGAGCTTAGATGAACTTAAGCATCTCTTTATAATATACTCCATACCTGGTAACTTAGTCGTTACCTACAGTTAACAAATGTTTCATATGATATGATTTTTAAGTGCTTTTGGCGAAACATTTTACCATTTTTTAATCCAGCCCCCCAAAACCTCTAAATAAGCAACACGAGTAGGAAACTGACCTTAAGCTTAACCTTAAACACAGATATCAATATGGCAAGAGGAGAGAGGACCATCACTACTGAGGATGCAGAAGAATCTCCCCAAAGCGGGGAAGGGCGGGGTGGAGGTGGAGGGCAGGCTCATAAACCTGAATGTACTGGTCAAGCCAAGAGCGATTCCTCAGGTTTTACCGCATTCTGTAATCCTCGGGTGCTCAGTGGTGCGGCTGGGGCCACAACCTGTAACCTTCATCCCAGAGAACCCCAGCATTTCTCAGTGCTGTGCAAACCCAACTGCTGAAGGAAAAAGGACTGAAACGTGGACCAAGCGGGGCCACTCAGGGGCGTCGGACGTGAGGAAAGAAACCCTCTCCACTCCCAATCGAAATCGGAGCAATGGGTGTATTTGAGGCATGATTTCTTAGGAAGCTCTCCTAAGACAAAGGGCTGCGAGTCGGGAGTTTCCCGAGCTGGGAGTGAAAGCGAACAGCCCCAAGGCCCGCAGCCGCAGCAGCCCGCACCCAGCGCAGAGAGCGCGCGCCACCGCGCCGCCCACACTCCGGAAGTATTCGGAGACCCCCACCCACCCGGCCAGGGCTGACGCTCTCCCTAACCCGTACGCGCTCGGCCCAAGCCCCTCACCCTGGTGATTGAACAGTCTCCATATCCTGGTGAAGAGAATTCCCATTCTCGGGCAGCGGACCCCCCTCCAGCCACCCCGGCCGCCTGGCCTCCCCCGGCTCAGGCTCAAGGGGAGGAGAGAGACGCGCCGGAGCCTCCGTCTCTGCCGCTGCTGCTCCTGCGCTGGCCGTCGGCCCGCTTCCTAGGAACCGGAGGGAGGCCGAAGCCCAGGACGCCCTGTCGTGCGCGAGGACCCGCCGCTGCCGCCGCGGCTCCCGCCTGACTCGCGGACATCGCCGCCGCGTTGTCTGCGGCGAGCCTCGCAGGCCACCGTCCTCCCACAGCTCCTCTCGGGCAGCTGAGGCGGCGACTACCGGGCGAGTGGGGGAGGCGAGGGGCGGGGCGGAGGCCACGGGAATGCGCAGGCGCGCGGCCGGAGGGGCGGGGTCTGGGAAAGGGCACTCGCCTGGCCCTAGCTTCTGTGACAAGCCGGACGACCTTCAGGCGGCGGGACTGAGCCACGGGATCCAGGCAATGCGGGCTGCAGGTTGGGGCAGGTGGCTCTGGGCTGCTTGCTTTGGCGTCCCCGCCGAGTTTTGTTTTTTTTTCTGCATTTCTTACACAGAGCCAAAATGTGAACATGTCACTGAGTGCCCAGTGCCCATCCCCAACCCTGCACGCACAGAACACCAAAAGTCCCACGTCTTGGCCTTCAAAGACATGGCATTCCATCAGGGGCTCTGAGGGAAGCTGAATACCTCTAGCTCTCAAATCTCTTGACCTGGACGCCCTGAAGGGTGGCCTTACCTAAGCGGTCGCCTTACGGCCGTCCTGCACCTCAAGGCTGTTCCCGCTCCACTCCCTTCACTTTCAAATCAATCTTGCCCGAAACAACTATCTTGATCAGTTCACTCCCGTGTTTAAAAATTTTTAGTGGCCACTAAAGCTGTTTTGAGCAGCAGAGGCGTTTGTCTCTAAGGTCTTTCTTCGATTCCAGATCATCTGAGAACAATGATAATTAGTCTCTATTCTTGTTAGAGGCAAGAGTGGGAAAACAAACTGAGGTTGTTTACTTCTTCCCTTCCACAAAGAAACCAGAAACAGCTCCAACCCCTTCTATTCTCTTTAACTTTGGTAAAAAGAGAAAGAAAAAGGTGCGGGAGCTGTAAAAGACATTTTGAACTGCTCTGCCCCCCATGTGCAAGAGCTAAATGAAATGAAACAAAATCAGCAATAAACTCCACCTTTCCACACCACTTCTCCTAGTCATACACTATCTCATCTCAATACATAGAAAAATAACCCATTTAAGTAAGACCTGAAGACAGTCTACAGTTTTTCGTAGTTGTCTGTAAGCAAACTTGTACCTGTGAAACAAAGGGCAGCATTGAGGGCTGAAACGTCTCTTTTTAAACAACTGTTCAAGAAAAAGTCCTTTGGTTTCTTTTGGGACTTATCATTATGAAACAAAGTTTAGAGGAAACAAATGAAGGGAAAGAAAATTACTATATTAATCCATTTAAATTTACGGACTGTTATGTTTATATTTACATAATAAAGTACTCTCGGACTTCCCTGGTGGCGCAGCTGTTAAGAATCTACCTGCCAATGTAGGGGACACGGGTTCGAGCACTGGTCCGGGAAGATCCCACATGCTGCGGAGCAACTAAGCCCGTGCGCCACAACTACTGAGCATGGGCTCTAGAGCCCGTGAGCCACAACTACTGAGCCCACGTGCCACAACTGCTGAAGCCCACGCGCCTAGAGCCCATGCTCTGCATTGAGAAGCCACTGTGATAAGAAGTCCACACACCACAACGAAGAGTAGCCCCTGCTCGCCGCAACTAGAGAAAGCCCACGCGCAGCAACGAAGACCCAACACAGCCCAAAATAAAAATAAATAAATAAATTCCTAAAAAAATAAGAAAGTTCTCTCTAGCCTATTTAGAAAAACAACAATTTCCATTCTTGCCCACTGTAGGTAATGCTTCTGGCAGCTCTAAAACTTTTTGCAAACTCCCCACACATCTCTGTCAACTTATTAAATGGGTGTCATATCCATTTTAACTTGGGAAGTTAGGGCTTCATATTTTATAACCTGGGAGATGGTCTCCCAGCTTATCTTCTAAGTGTCTCAAAAAAGAAAAAAAAAGGTGGGGGTGGGGGTGC
>NW_020185336.1:13379057-13389201 GCF_003031525.2 Neophocaena asiaeorientalis asiaeorientalis | reverse complement strand
AGAAGAAATTTTCCTAATACAATCTTGTCCAACTGTAGGATCCATGGGTGAAATACAAATTTGGAACTACTAAAGAAGTAATTGGGAATGCTTATTGGGTGGTATGAAGCTATTTGTACAAATAGACTGCTTATGAGACTTTTAAAAGACTCATTTATTTATGATTATAGTGATATGCAAAATGTCATTGGAGAGAATTTTGCTTCCATGTAAAGGAGAGTGGGATGGTCTGGAATTACCATCCTACCACTAATAAATAGGAAACTGTACAAAAATATAGAAAACAGCTGTTTTCGGCTCACACCCAACAAAGGACTGTGATCCCTGATAAGAGACACAAATGGGACAAGTTTTATTATTATGTGGATTTTCTGCCTGGAGGCAATTCCAGCCAGCTACAGAGGGAGTGGAAACTCAAATAGAGTCTGGCAATTCCCTGGAGATGAAGACATAGATCAGCATTCCAAGAGATCAAGGCTACTAGAATTTGTAAAGCAGAGTGATTGAAAGAAGGAAGCGATCCAGAGAAAAGCTCCTGAAACCTACATAGGTTGAGGCATTGAGTCCTTGACTGCATATCAATCTGTATGTGTGTAGTATAAAACCAGTATGAAACCCCCTGAGGCTAGCCAGTAATGACTAAAGGAAATAAACAAGTACAGGGAAGGGGTAAAACAAGTAATTACCAGAGTTTACAAAGGGCCAGGAATCATTTGAGTTCCCTTCAGCCAGTGTGAAGAGAACACACAGAATATATAGGACATTCAGTAGACAACCCACAGATCTTAAAAGAGGAGCTAAACTAGCCTAAGGATAAGCCTTACTCTAGACCAGTCCTAAAGGACCTTAAAAACAAACCTTGAAAGGATCAAACTAACTCACAGTTGTTTATCAAAACAAGGCCAAAGTTCTTTACAGATCAAGAAGACAAGATCAAGTCATTCATAGTGGAAAATTTGCAATATCTTGAATCCAATAAAAAAATTAGTGGACATTCAAAGAAATATGAAAACATGACCCATAACCAAAAGAAAAATCACTCTACCAAAAATAGATACAGGCACAGGGAAGTTAAGTGATTGCCCCAAACTCCTAGCTAGTTACTGCTGGATCTAGGCTTTGAACCCAGGCAAGGGTTAGAGGCCACAGTCTAACCACTATGCTAATCTGCATGTTGTATGACAGGACAAACAAGATGCTTCTCTCTACAACCTATCTCATTAGTGGAGATACACTGATGATGCAAAAGGTGTGGCTTCAGGGCCAGGTTGATGGAGTGATTGCAGTGAGCTGCAGTTCTTCCAGTTGGGACTTGCAGATTGTTGGTTGAAATGCCTTGATAGTTGGGGTAGCCTTATATAGTACACCTCCAATAACCAAGGTACCATTCATTCAGTCACTATTTACTGTATTCCAGGCCTTGTTTTGTATGCTTCAGATGACTATCAGCCTAAAAGCATTTAATATATGTATTTTTAGATAACAGTACTTTAGAGAGAAAGACTACAATGAGCTTTGGCATCTTCATTTTAGTTGTCTAATAACCTATGCCCTGCCTATCTCCCATCGGGGGGGTCAGATTGATCAAATGTGATAATGCTTGTGAAGTAATTTGGCTATAATAAATCACTGTATAATCCTAATACAGTGGTAATAGTCAACATAGTACACATTCCTTTTGAACTTCTTGTGCACTGCAATGAGAGAAAAGTCAAATACGGATCAAGTCATAGCACGGACACTTGACATTGAGCACATGAAATGTCAAGTCATAAGCTGTATGCCATCCATGGAATTCTTACAGGTACAAAATACCTTTGGAAACTTCTGATAATTGTTAAAATAATCATATAGGGATTTCTTGTGAACAATATGGTTTATCTAGTTTATTTTTCTATATTGTATTCAATCCTATTTCACACATACATTGTAATATATTCTATTTCATGCACACATGCGTGTATGTGTATGTATTTAACTACAAGCTCTTTCCTAATATTTGCAATCACTTGTAACACCTAGCAGAGTATTCAGGAAGTAGTCATTTAATTGAACCTGTGTTTTGAGGGTAAATGTTTAGACTTTTTTTTTGGATAAAAGGTACGGGAATATACCTACTGATTTCTGGTATATCTTCAGTATATCTCTAGAATAATATAAAGGAGAGGTATAACGCTGGTTTCAGTGTTTTTTTCATTTATTATATAAAAGAAAAAAAATTAATGCAGTTGGTTTGTACACATTTAAATTCCATAAAACAAATCCATAGAAATTAGGATACTATATGCATGCACTCTGCATTTTCTTTGTTAAATGTTTTGGTTCACAAAAATAACAACACTTTTTTTTTTTCTTTAAAGCCACTAAAGCAGAGGGAGAACAAAACATGCAGCACTGTACACATTTGCATAGTATATTTTACCCAGCATGCCTTGTAGAATGCTACACATTTACCTATGTAAGAAAAATAAAAGGGGGTAAATTATCAAAATAAATAACTAAAATTTAAAGAAAGGAAAAATACTAGATAAAAGCATTTTTTTTCCACTTTGTAGCTGGAGATATAGCAATAGTTTGGGATATCAACAGCTCTCAGAATAGTAGGGAAATCTTTTTACATCAATTTGCCATTTTTATTTTTAGTATTAATAAGTTTATGCTTTTCCCTCCCACCACCCTTTCAAAAAACACAGCTAATGGCTTTTACTTATGTTTCAAAATGGTATTCAGTACAAAACAAATTGAAGAATCCCTAAATACTTTTTTGTTGTTGTTGGGACATCTTTATTTCTCATTCTGACTGTAGGCTGTGAAAAATATAAAACATTTCAAACATGTCCAAAATTCAGAGGAGCCCTATAAGCTCACTTGCTGTTACTTTTTGTAGTTGTTACTGAAGGAGAAGAAATAAGAACAGTAAATATAGTAGGAGTCTTATCACAAAATAAAATTTAATAAGTTTTATGGAAGGGGATAAAGTAAAATAAATTACATCCACAGATTGCAAGGCTATGAAGTAAATTGCTGGAAAAGTATCAAGCAGCAAGTTAAAAAGATGGTAGATGAAATAAATCTGATAAAACTTAGAACTAAATCTATATACTTTTAAAAAATACAACTGCCAAATTTAACAGTGGATTTGTTGTAAGTTTGTGCTATAACAAATGTGCTTCTTTCTCCTCAATCTATTTTTATATTATTGGCAAAATATATATCTTTTATAATTTTGTACTATACAATATATGTTTTTGCTACATTATTTTTCTACTGCTAATGCAGATTAGAAATAACAACATAGGTTTATTTTGGCAATAAAATGCTTTCATTTTAATAACATCCCAGAAAATATTGTAAGGCATATGAAAAATAAAAAATAGTATGCAACAATATAGCATTAATGATCCTGCATCTTAAAATACATCCCATATGCATACAGAATTCACACTGATCTCAGTTAAAGATGTGTGAAAGTGGCATGCAAGTAGAGCAAGAGTGGCCCCTACATAAATATAGACATAGCCATTTGTTGAGAAATTCAAATGTTCAAAACAACCAAGAACACTTACAAAGTATTGTAAAGCTGGAGGCCTGCCAATTTTGCTTCCTAGATAGTCCTCATTTTAACTCTATAATTTTCAAAGAAGAAGCATCAGTGTATTCCCCAAACACTCTAAATTCATTAATAACATTTTCTACCATCTTTCTACAAACATTTTACATACATCAAAAGAAACAAAGGAAAATTTCATATGTAACTATGACTCCCCCAAACTCATGACTATTCACTCTTATTTATGTTTTCATGGTAAGTGGGAGTTACAGCCCTTAGTCAAGATTATCTGATGAAATATCTTCTAGTCCTCTCATAATGTCCCTTAATTACATGAAGCGTTTGGTATGAAACCATCCACAAGTAGAGAGAGATACTTGCTACATGAGGATGAGTTTCATTTGAGAAAGTTCATTTTAACAAAAAAAGAAACCTTTAACAAGTAATTTTTGAATGCTGTAGCTCTGTCTGCTCATATAAACCAATTTTACTATTTTGGTAACTTGACTGCTTAAGTCAACAACAAAAAAGTTATCCTTGTTGTCTATCTGACAACTATTGTATTGAGTGGTTTGATCATGATTATCATCTAAAAGAAGAGGACTGTTCTCTGCCTTATAGACACAGCTTGAGTAAGTAACTTCATAACAGTTACAGCATTAACAATATTTAAAGTGTTGAGGAACTAATGTTTAAAGGTATGAGGAACTAATGAAACAAATTTTATTACATAAGTCCCTAAAATGTTTTCATTCATAAAGTTATTAAAAAATGAATTTTATATAATTAATAAATAAAAGAACATGCAACAGTGTCATGAAAGACAGAAATACAGGCAGAAATATAAAAGAAATAAGGGGTACATTCTCATTTATTTGAAACATTGATATGAAGTTTGTTCCAATGACATCAGTGTCCAAGATGATCCTACTCAGTAAATGGCTAAGTGTCCATAGGAAAAGTCAAGGATCAACAAAATTTGAATTTGCAAGCCAACTTCACTTAAACATCAAATCTCTGAATCTACTCTCAGACTTGGAGCTAGATGTTATAACAAATTGCACATAAAAGCAATTTCCTTGCAGTTTGTCTTGTTCCCTGTGATTACTGACATATTAAATGTTTACCTTGTCTCCTGATAAACTGTGAACTGATTCAAAGAAAAGTTCACTAACATGGAAGAAATGAAAGGGTGACAAGAGCATTTTGTCAACAGTTGAAAATCTAAGGGGAAAGTATATTTTAACAATTTATGCATTTAGCTTTGCAGCAAGGTTAGCAGTAAGAGTAATAAATTCCCTACTTATTGAAAAGTGTTTTCTCTTTAAAGACAGATTGTCTTCTCTAGAGAAGAGGTAGTATAAATATCAATATATAGGGCAATTTCTGTAGTGGCATTATTTTGTTTTTATTTTTTAGCAAATACCAAAATAAAATTGTATAATAAGAAAATACACTAGCATGCAAATTAAGGTTGCCTAGACACATTCTTAACTGACATCCTGGGTCTCAACAACATTTTATGATATGTTCATTCAAGGAGTTTAAATTTGCAAACCGTCTTTTGGCATCATTTTCTTCTCTCCCTCCCTTTCACTGCTTTAGCTTCCTATTATGAATTTTAAGGCCCTCACACAAAAGACAGGTTCAAGTATGCAGGTATGTTAAAGAGGTTAACATTCCAAAAATACATTTTGCAAACAACAACAATAATAATTAAAGTAATTAACAAATTATTCAAAGGGAACAAATAATTTTCTCAGAATTTGTTTTATGTTTAAAAAAATCATTTCATTAAGAACTAAGCAATGTCACATTGTCACATAATTAAGACTCTCTTACTAGGAAAGACTATCAGTCTGAATTGTTAATTTCAATTTTCTTTCCAACAGAACTGTATAAAGATAAGCAAGAATCATCAGTCATTTATAAACATTTCTAAGTGTTGCTTTAAATGTTGGAGGAAACAAGATAACATGGTTGATTACAATACTGGAGTCACATACAGCCTTGAGGAATTAACATCAGGATTGACAAATTGCATTCCTTTTTTTTCTAAGACTACACTTCCACATTGTCACATGTGTCTACATTGTTACATGTTCGCTGACTGAAATTACAGAATATGTAATTTACATATTCTGAAATTATATATGCTGAAATTACAGAATATGTGGTTTATACTACAAGTTAAAACAGGCTCAAAACATTATAAGACTTGCTTCTCCTGCTTATCATTTGCTAATCTTTAAATGAAATCAGTTAAAAACAAAGTATTTATGGAGTATATGTATTTTCCAAAGGTGCTTGATGTGCCTTGGTAAAAATAAAACTTTTCATTTAGTATATATCTGTATTTTAGTATCATTTACACATTAAACTCTAAGGCTTAAGAAAAAGAGAAAGGAAAATGCATATCCCTTATTCATTTGGAGAAGATAACATATTATAAAAGGAAGGGGAAAGGATATGCCAAATCTAAGTAAAAATTTAAGTACATCCATCAAGAAAATATACATTATACCCTTTCCAAGATTGTTAGCTTTTGAATAAGAATGCAAAGCAAAACAGGTATGGACACTTGATGGTAAAGGAAAGATTGGCTTTGTGCACAGATATTGAATGGACCTCTCTATCAGCGTGACATAGAGGACATAGAAACTAGGCTTTGAGAGGCCGTTAAAAACAAGAGATTTTTAAAAGTTGAAAGAATATGGTAATCTTGCTGACTAGGAAATATATGTAAATGCTGTTACAGCTACCTGCCATAAAATGTAAATATCTTAAAGTAGTTAAATGGCCAGATTGCTAATGCTACTACAGAAAAAGCTGAACAGCTGTCTAATCTAAGTTTAACACCTTGGTGCACTCTTTGCAATTAAATACTTTAATGCGCACAAACAAGAAACCAGTAAAGCATATAGAAAAATGTTTTGGCTAGTGTTTTCTTTTTCATGCAAATATGTGCTGTACATGTAATAAATATATTTGTTTGCTGGAAAATGCTCTTCTGTGCTCTAACAAAGTATTCAGTAATGGCAGGTTGTATGTTTAGTAAAGTGCCTAATGGATATAGCTCTTTTAAATGTCTTAACTGAAAATTCTGTAAGCTTCACTAGATGACAAAAGAACCTCACAAGCCAGTATCACCTGTTAACTTTTAGAATTCACTGAGCCCACATTTTTTAATTGTATCAAATACTTGCGATAACTTACATGATTATAGGCATCCTCATTATCAGCTAAACAGGTTCATAATGGGGTATGCACAGTGAATAACAGGAGGAGAGGGAATGCGGGGGTTATAATGAGGCTCAAGATATATACATAACTAATTAACAATATGGAACCTATTTTCATGGTCAAGAAAATTATTTAACTGGTGCATGCTTTGAAGAGCCTAAACACTGAAAGGCTTGGATGGGGGGAAATAAGATAACAGAATATGAACTATTATTGTTTTCCAAAAAAAATAGGCTTCATGACATGTTCTAGTAGAAAAGGACTTTTATGCCTGATCCTATGCGAGTTTTAGAAAAACGGACTCTTAGAAACAAGAGTCTTTTCCTAAAGACATTTGTGTATTGTATAAAAGGGTCAATTTCAATAGTTTCTTGGATCATAGTGAATCTAAGGCTTCCTTGATTATAGTAGACATAAGGTCACTGATTCTGTAATTATAGTCACTGGAAAAACTGTGAAGACTTAATAGGTAAAGAGGAGTGTTCATTAGAAATAAAGCAGTTCAATCTTCAAATGCTTTATAATTCTCTGCAATAAAAATGATACAATTTTAGTAAACAAATCTATTCTAAATCTACAAGTTTATTTTTTTACTGCAAGCTCTTAAATTCGTTTTCACAGTTTTTCAATTAATCATTTTGTATAAACGCAGCTTTCAATATCAAAATTCAATGTGTCCATGTAAAACAAAAAATCCTTAGCATGATTATAAAGAATTTGGTGAAGGGCTAGAACATTCAGATATTCAAAGACAGAGACTGAGTGAAGCAATGGAAAGATACTCAATTGTGCTGGCGGTAAACACGGAACCCGTAGTTGTGGTTAAGTGGGATAGGTGAAATCCCATCTGGAGATGTTTAGCCTTGCACTCAGGAGGATCTGTGCCCCATTCTTACTGTCTGACTTCAGATTCCTGGATGTATGTAGTTGTGCTCAGATTGATTAAAGGGGAAACGACACCCCATTTTCCATCTCACATAACCAGCTATGATTGGGCTTCTCTTTACTATTCTCTCTCACTGCTAAAGAAATTTTGAGTTTTTTTTTTTTGCCAACTTCAAACAAGCTAACAGTTGTGACTAAACAAAAAGCAAAACACTTTGAATACAACAGGTGTGCCAGAAAAGAAATAAAAATATTAAAATCTGAGGAGACTGTAGAATTTCTGCATTAATTTGAGGTTTTTTTTTTTTTTTGGCACTATCAATACATTTGGTAAGTCTGAAAAGCCATTCTGGCAACGTTAACATATATTAAAATGTTTATACATTCCAACTTTAAGTGTAAATTTAGTCTCCAGCAAATAAATACCATAGCTGGTTTTGGCTTCTATTGGTATTTTGATTTTATTAATTAGTTTCTTATTTTTTTTTTCAGATTTTTAAATTGATTACAACATGCTCAAGTAGACTTTCTAGTCGATTCACCCAAATTCCAACAGGAATTGGTTTATAAATTGGTTCCAACTGGAACTGGTCATTTGGAATTTCCAGCATGGGAAATTATTTTATATGTGCCTTGATAAGTACCTTAAATTACAAATTGATGTGTCTAAACCTAATGAAGAAAACAAAAGGTACTGTTATGTAAATGTTGCACTTAAAAATATCTCTATGATTGGGCATCTAATATCCATCTAGACTTAAGGGCATAATGTACATTTTTTTTTTTTTTTTCTTTTTGCCCCTTCTTAGCATCAATGACAGCAGCCCATAAGCACAGTCAATACTGTGCTGTAGTTGCCGAGTTAAGATGATTGGTTGTATCCTAGCAGTGCAATGGCAAATTGTCAACAGATGAATATTTTGCTTGTTTCTGCAGACTCAAAGCCTATGTCGAGAGTCATGGCTATATCCCCCAGGCGATCCTCGGTTCCTATGAGGTTTGTAAGTGTCCTGGTATGAGTCAGGGTAATCTTCTTCCACGAGAGGGTAATGATCTCGGCTATGCTGGGAACTGGAAGACAAGCGGTTCCTACTCTTCCGAGCCCTTTCATTGTGATAATTTTCATCAGAGGTCATTAGACTTCGCCTTTCAATTGGAGAGTTCTCTGTGGAGTGGTTGCTGTACCTCATACGCTGACTCTAAAAATATCAGATGGTTCACTGGTTAAATTACATCAGCTTCATTCTTCTAGAACATGCAAATGTATGTACAACGGTAGGATCTGGACAATAAGATGCTAAATATCTGACTCAATAAAACATTCTGACGTACAAATGGTCTGCTCGAAATACCTGGTCTTATGTATTTGGGACACAACATGCAAAGATGCCAAAGTGCTGGTAGTTTATGAATTTAATTACATAATACTGCATAATTATGCTTCCTATTAAAAACACAGAATTCAAAGTTAGCTGCTGAATGGAACTTAATATATTTACGAAGGCCTAATAATTCCACTTCTATTGCAAAATGAGGATTATTTTACTGTTGGGAAATAAGTTAAAGTTCAGAATAGCATCTGTTACTTTATTCCTCTCTTGAACTGATAAAACCTTTCTCCTTCTAAAGTCACACAGTTCATCTTTATTAGCTGAATGTTCCTGATACCTTTAAAAAATATTTTAATAAAATTATGATTTGTGCTACCCATAAAATATTTGTTTCTACATCCTACATAAGACTCAACAATATTCTCTCCAAAGAAGTACACAATAATTATGGAGCCAGTGAATTGATATATTTACAATTCTTGCTTCCTCAACTGAAATGTCCTGCAGAAATAATCTTCAGAATATAAACTAAATTCCTCTAATACCATTACTTGAAATTAATCTTTAGACACTTATTTGAGCACTCAGAAAAGGCTATTAACGTTTTGCTTCAAATCATGGGAAAACATGTATCATAGCTGTGTCTACTTCCTTAGGTAGGTCGCCTCAGTTAAGAAACAGGATGCTGATGAAACCAAAGACCCAGATGCATTTCCTCTAAAGGACACTCACCTGCACACAGCAGGAAGCTCATTCAACTGTCACAGCCTGTGCTAGGAGCCCCAACCAGGGGTCTCACAATTAAGTGCCCATGGTTACTAGGAGAACTAGGCCCCAGGATAAAGGGCACCACGGTAACTCAAGTGAAACTGGGAGAAGCACTCTACGTGGATATCTTGGAGGTGATAAGTCAGGAGTGTTATATTCATAAACAAAGTGCAACATTTCATTTCCACCTACTAGTGTAGGTGGAAGCATATCGCTTCATGAATCCGTTTCTCACCCTACAGTGTACAATTTGAAGCCAACCCAAACTAGTCGGTGGAACGCCACACTCGGATCAGCAGGCAGGCAGTGAAACAAGGAAAGAAAGAGTCCCCCCGCAAAAAAAAAAAAAAAAAAAAAAAAAAAAAAA